>NC_090265.1:1093727362-1094048791 GCF_040414725.1 Anabrus simplex | reverse complement strand
CATCCGGTCGTAAAAACTCGCCACGAAGATTGATCTCACTTCATATCCAACCCCGTAGAGAAACGGGACAAGTGTTAAACAAATATTTTCATTGACATATTTTATCATTATGACCGTCCGACTTGTTGGCTGAATGGTCAGCTTACTGGCCTTCGGTTCAGAGGGTCCCGGGTTCGATTCCCGGCCGGGTCGGGGATTTTAACCTTCAATGGTTAATTTCAGGGGCTCGGGGGATGGGTATTTGTGCTGTCCCCAACATCCCTGCAACTCACACACCACACATAACACTATCCTCCACCACAATAACACGCAGTTACCTACAAATGGCAGATACCGCCCACCCTCATCGGAGGGTCTGCCTTACAAGGGCTGCACTCGGCTAGAAATAGCCACACGAAATTAATAATAAACCATTATGACCATCAAAAAATGTATCAAATTCATAATACTGATCACTGTGATGATGACGATGATTGCTGTTTAAAGCAAACATCTAGGTCATCGGCTCCACTGATCACATTATTACAGTCGAACCTCGATATCTTGAACCTCCATTACTCGAATTTTCAGTATCTCGAAGTAACTCAAATTTCCCGGCCGTTTGTCCTATTCTTCATGTGTAATTATTTCCCTATTACTCGAAATTCCGTTACACGAATTTCTCGATTTCTCGAAGCAAACAATTTCTCCCTTGAAGCAAAAAAAAAATCTCTGTAACTCGAATTTTGTACAACACTGACTGTGTAATACGGCATTTGTGGTTTGTGAGGAACAGTTAACAAGGAAAGGGTTGTAGTGATGTTGGGAATTAATAAGACGGGAACCGAAAAACTAAAACTTCTAGTGATCGAAGAAATCAGCGAAGCCTCACTGTTTCTCGGGTGTGAATTAATTACTGGTCACGTACGAAAGCAACCCCTGAAATCGCGGATGACAAGCTCCATTTACGAATCTCGGCTGCGTGGAATTGACGGGAAGTTTCAACGTGAAGGAAGGAAAATCCTCTTTTTCGTAGACAACTACCCTGCTCATCCCAGGAAGTTCAACATCATCTATTAACACTAACTTTCCTCTTCAATTTCCTCCCGTCCTGTGGGTCTTTCTCGCGCAGTCCCTTCTCCCTCGAGTGTTACTGACCACGATGCTGAGTCCTGGCATTGCTTCCACTTACTTGTCCCCTCACTTTCGCCGGTCCTATCAGCCCGCCCTTGGTCAAGTCTTGTTCTTTTCCGATCCCGACGGTATTAGGTCTGCGAGGCGTAGGGAGTCTTTTTCATTTCCACGCCTTTCGTGGCTTTTGTCTTTCTTTGACCAATACGTTCATTCTTCGAAGTGTCAGACCCCTTCCATTCTTTCCGCTCTGATTAGTGCTAATAGAGAATGTTGCCAAGTTGAACTTCCTGTTGAAACAATAATCACCACCACAACCACCCTTCTCCCTCATATTTTCTTGACACACAGTGTGTTCGAATTATTTATAAAACAGTATTTTAAGCATCAGACGTTAAAAGCATTGTGTGGTTAAAATCTTAATTTCCATTCGGAAGTTCGTTGGCTGTCTCAAGGTTAAGTTCTGAAGAGGTCTTCTTATGAGTGGCCTGTCCCGTTATTTTCAGGATTCGAAATGAGTAGCCATCCTAGGATATCTCAGTGATATATATTGCTATTTGCTTTACGTCGCACCGACACAGATAGGTCTTATGGCGACGATGGCAAAGGAAAGGCCTAGGAATGGGAAGGAAGCGGCCGTGGCCTCAATTAAGGTACAGCCCCAGTTTTTGCTTGGTGTGAAAATGGGAAATCGCGGAAAACCATTTTCAGGGCTGCCGACAGTGGGGTTCGAACCCACTATCTGCCGGATGCGAGCTCACAGCTGCGCGCCCCTAACCGCACGGCCAACTCGCCTGGTGCTACATTCCTACTGACGTCATTGTAATGACCTATGTTGATTTCAGTTGGGAAAACCACTAAGACAGTCTTTCTGAGGATGTAAAAAGGCAAGTGGAAAGTGAGTGTCTGCCGTTATAATGAAAACGTTTGGTGATTTCCCCGTCGGGTTTCTAGTGTAATGTTAAGAGCTATGCAATTTAATACAACCTTACTCACAACGTCTACACTACCTAACCTAGAATTCTGTATGCAATGTAGAATTCCCTAGCGAACGAAGCACGGGTTCATTTATTTATTTATTTATTTAATTATTAGATACAGCTTATGGAGGGCCATTTTACACTAATAATAATAATAATAATAATAATAATAATAATAATAAGTTTATATAAGTATTGAACCCGAGTGACTTAGGCCCATAATCAATCATGATTTGATCGGTAAAATAATATGAGACATTTATTGAAATACAGAGGAGTGTAGTTGAAAATATTTCATTTAGGTAATGTTGAAATCAGAGCGAAGGAAGGACGACAGACTGGAGCCTGACGGATTAGCTCAACCCGACAACTTTTAGCTACTTCACAGCAGGGAATATCATTAGTTGGCGTACAAGGAAATACAGAGTCCACAAATAAGTCTTGGTCAGAAAGAGGAAGGGGGAGAGTCATACAAAGAAAACCCACCACATGAGTAAGACCTTGGGATATTTTTGGTAGGACGGAAATTCCATGACCTCATGGAAAAGTACAGCGGCTGAGTGTACGTTCGCTAGCCTAAGTTCGAGCAGGTGGAGATTTAAATCACGTGACCGCTTGCCGGCCAATAGTAAAAATTTGATGGGAGACTCAGTGATACCATCTTAAGGAATGATGGATGAGATATTTTCGTAATTACAAAAGTATTCAGTAATAAATTAATATGAGTACGCGGATGAATGTACTGAATTTATTAGATGTCACGCATGGAAAAATAATCAATACTTAATGGCAAATTAATTAAATTGAAGGCTGGATTTCTTGGAAACCGGACAGCTTGAATCTCATTGGCTGAAAGAAGACCACGTTGTCAGGGACGCTTACGAAGGCGCGAAATGTGAGGAGCGAAATCCATCCATATCTCCTAAATCTGTGATCACCTGGAGTTCATATTTTATCCAGCAGATATGCTAGCGGAGTGGATTAATTTGATGTAAATTTTAACTTCCAATTCGGAGTGCAAGTACCGATATTAAAAATCCACCCCCTCCCTAAGGGGTATGACGTCAACGAATCCGCGGGAAAAAGGCTTCATCCATATATACGGAGCTGAATTGACGGTCGCCAGCCACTTGTCTTGAATCGTTGGAGCTGAATTGACGGTCGCCAGCCACTTGTCTTGAATCGTTGGAGCTGAATTGACGGTCGCCAGCCACTTGTCTTGAATCGTTGGAGCTGAATTGACGGTCGTCAGCACACGTGAATTGAATATCGGGAGCTGAACTGTTGGTCGCCGGTAACTTAGAATTCTACGGACGTACAGTCATTTAATGGCGCGAGCATCCGCCAGTGTTTGTAAAGTGTGATCGCGCTCAAGCAACATGTTAAATCTGGAAATAGTTAACGTAGGATAGTGTTTGTTATTTATGAATAATCAGTGACGTAAAGTAATTACCCTGCAAGAGAGTAGTATAAAATATATCACCATAAGTACGTACATAATAGACTGTGTGACGAACAGTACTTTAAGGAAGTAGTAGCCTGTACTTAGCTATACCGAACCGATGTAATGAACACGTCAAGAATGCCGTATAAATCGGGCGTATCGCGACGGGCGAAATAGTTGACACCTCGTCGTACGTGTCCAGGTCCATTGTGCGGTAGGTGGACGAAGATTAAATAGTGTAAATATATTAAATTCTTGGGTCTAGGATAGAAAATTGTTGTGTTAACGTAGTAAATGGTGAAGGTTTGTGGTAGTCAAGATATGAGTATAAAATGATAATGTGCCAGGAAATCTTTTGTGAAACTACGCCATCAAGGATGGAGGAGTAAAACGCAGAGAGGGGCTGGATGAAGCCTCTCGTCTGCAAAGCTGCAATGGAATACCGATAACTAAGATGAGTACTAAACTGTAAAATATATTTGGGAAATGTTATCGTGATGGGAAAAATGGGAATAATTTGATTATACTTGGTTACCTTCCGTAACAAGATGGGTCGCTTAACGACCCCATCCTAAATTTGTAGCACGGACAGTAGTAAATCATAATAATGTAAATAATCGGGTCTTTTATGTATTCAGTTTGTTGGAGATGTAAATTTGTATATATAGTGTAGTACGTTAAGTCATGCATGCATTCATATTTTCTTTGTAGTCGATAATTTTCTTTACATTTGATTTTGATTATGCTAGTTAAATAAGACCCGATATGTGCTTTTATGTTTTGTCATTTTAACGAGCCATTTAATGACATGGAAGGAAAATCCAGCTTCGCCATACCAAGTGTGTTTTGTTGAAATTAATATGGTCATATTTTCAAAGTGAAGTTGTTAAATTTGTGAGATGCGATTAATATAATAATAATTTCCAAGTAAATCATATCTGGAGTGTTTAGTGCCAGAATAAATCGACTTTGTACAAGGGGTTATGCGTTAAACATAATAAGAGTGGACTACCGTCTTACAGGCGAAATTATTATTTTTTTTTAAATATTAATAATAATAATAAATAAATAATATAACTATTTTTTTAAAGAAGATATTATTTCTTTTTTAAATATGATTTGGAGATAATAATAATTTATGTGATCAAGTGTTGAGTTTATTGGGAATCATTTAATGACGGGATGTCGTTTTTTTTTATTTGGAATTGAAGTGCGTGGTAATTTAATTTGATCGAATAATAATATTGAAATGTAGATCGGTGCTAATAATCCGTACATGTTAATGAACGTGTGGTTTAAATTACGGTCCAATATTTTTTTACGTATAAATGTCGCGTTTTGAAGTTGCGATTCATTAGCCGGAACATGTAGTGCTAATACTACGAGACCATGATTGTCAAATTTTGGTAAATATAATTTCAAGATGTTACGATTATTTGTGGAGAATGAACTAAGGCATAGATCCAAATGAGATAGAAAATGTGAAAGAATCTGCAGTCAGATAATAAAAGGTCGTACGATGTCAGAAATGAATAAATAAGTCAGTTGATAATTCTGTGAGAAATAAATGAATCGAGGAATATTGAGATAGAGAGAAAAATAAATTCCGTACGAGAGACACTTAGGATATTGATATGAGTGTAAAATGTACGGGCAGTGTCACAGAGAAATACTGAGTTACGCAGCGGGTAGAATTCGAACCCGTGACAGCATGTACGAAATAAATAGACTGCACAGTTATTCGTTGAGATACAACGGATCTAAGGATAATGAGAGTTCAGATTCCACATAAATGGTCGTATATTGTATTCATTGTAATAACGAGTGAGGACAATCATGATGTCGTGATAATAATAATAATAAATATTGCAGATAAAGGATTGGACCGCCTTAATTAATTGAGCGTTGATAACGATGTTAAACGGGAATCTAATTGAGAATATGCAACCGATAATAATAATAACAATGTAAGGACGATGTTAAATCATCGCGGTCAGATTAATAATAATTGTCATAATAACTGTAATGATGTCGTTGGTTGATCAGTGAATTAATTTGTAATTGCGACCGATATCTTAATATATAATTTGGCGGAAGTGACCGGTCCATTAATAATAATAACCTTTTAAGTGACGTGAATAATAATAATATCTTGAGTCACCTATTCATTAATAATAATAATAACCACGAGAGGGATATATAATAATAATAACAGTAATAACCATTTGTGTTTGCATCCCGCATAATAATGATGATATTAATCAAACGTGACAGTGCCAGGAACCGTTGGATAATAATAATAATAATAATAATTTCGAGGATGATAATATCGTGAATTAAATTATTTGGTGACGATATCCCTCTATTCGTATGTTTGAACAATGAGAGTGATAATATTAGAATCATTTTTTTTTACCGCGTTATTGTACGGTTTCCGTATGGGACGATGTTACATACTTGCGTGTTTGTTTACTTCGCTCGCGATGCGAGGGGGGCCATGGCCACGGTATTTCCCACCGCTTCTCGTTATCTCATCTGTGTCAGTAGTCTACTGAGGCTAACTGGAAACAATTCAGATCACATGTAAATAATATGTATATGCTAATTCATTGGTATGGCATCAGCTGGATATCGTAAGATAGGAACTGTCCGTGGAATCCAGTTTTCGCACTTCACGAGAAACATTACCCAGTCCGAGTACCGGTCTCGGAAAAATGTATATAGCCGGAGTACATCATCTTAGTTAAATCGGGAAGCCGACCGTAACATGGGTTATGCTCGGGCTCCCGATAGAAGGAAGCTATATCCTTGAGTAACGGTTCGATTCAAATGGAATCGATCCGTAAATTATACCTCCAAAATGTCATTTTATTTCAGAAGCAACACAGCAAGATATTGATACCACTTGCGGTATGGCAAGTGATTTATATATGTAACATGTGTGTAAATTCAAATATTGTTGCCACGTGTATCAAAGTTTTATACGTCAAATGGCGTAATAAACCGCTCCTTCTGGCAAATTATTTCAAAGGAAACCACTCTCATAATCTTTTTATTGTAGTTAGATGATGCCCTTTTTAAAGTAACAGTCACTTCCTAGTCCTATCATGGAGTCCTTAAATTCAAGTTACAATCGAGCCTTCCCCCTTTTAATTTTATGTTGCTCCGTTCATCCCCGTGTTCTATTATGCCGTTATATTTATATTTGATGATTTAAATAATGAACCGACACCCCTGAGATAAATGCTAGTCTGGGACTCGGGAGGTGGACGGGTGCAAAATGGCTGGCCCAAAGTGGGGCTTTAAGAACGGCAAAGTGTTGCTTTAAGAACGGCAGAGAGGCCAATTTTATTGCTAATCAATTTTTATATTTTTATACTTTTTTTTCAAAATTTTATATTTCTAAATTTTTGATTTTTATTAATTGATGACCGCATCACGGTCAAGTGTGTGTTCACTTGTAACGTAATATCATGCTAGAGTAAGGTTAGTTTCGAACGGAGCTAGATTTGGCTAGTCATTAATATAATCCATTGCTAATCTCTTCAAGTTTGGCAATGATTCAAAATTCAATAAGCTCGAAGATTTGATGTTTCTCTTTTTCCCATATGGAATTTAAATTTTTTTTTTGTAATTCAGGACTCCATTTAAATGTCATTGGACATGAGATGAATAGTATAAACAGTTGTTTAGGAAGGCTTGAAATGGTAAAAATATTACTGAGCACCAGTTCAAGTTGTTAGTTAAAAAGAGGTTGAGATGGTATAAATTAAAATTAACGTATTTCAGGGCAGGAGATTTCCAACTTCGTCGTTGTTTTTAATGTTGTTGTTGTTGTTATATTGGAGCGGTTTATTGTGAAATCTTAGGCGCAAGCCAGCATTCAAGTTGAATGACCGGCAAATGTAAACAAGTTTTAAAGTCAAAATTTTTTTTTGTTAAATGAAAGTTAGTGTAGGGGTATAATGTCATAGGATAGGGCCTAGACCCAATAGCGTATTCCTTCGTGTGCAGCAAGGCGAGAGGCCGATCGGCCCTTTTGCTTTCTCAAGAAAAGTTATAATGTCTGACGACGGTGGGGAGCGATCCCAGGACATGGTGGTAGAAGGACAGGGAGAGATGAAAGCTCTCACGTTAGAGGACTTAATACGAAATTTAACTCTGAAGATAGACCAATTACAGACTAATAGTGTTTCGGTAGAGAATAAAATAGATCAAGTACAGGCCGATAGTGTTTCTGATAGACAGGAAATTATTCAACAAATGAAGGTTAATAGTGTTTCATTAGAGAACAAAATAGACCAGGTACAGGCTGCGTGCGAAGTTAATAAAACAGAACTCAAGGCACAAATAGATGCAGTTCAGGCCGCGAGCGTAGCGATGGGACAGGAACTTAGGGACAACTCAAGTCCAGGAAGCATGTCACTTCGCGAAAGACGAATTAAAAGTGCACATGGATGCGTACATTACCATCGTTAATGAAAAGGTTGACCGCGTTAGAGATGAGGCTCAAATGGAACGCGCAGAAATTAAGGAAAAATTGAACGCTAGTGTCAAGGAACTCGCCGCTCTGCGATTAACTGATAAAAAAGACATAGAATCACACATAGAGGAAATTCGGGATGAGTGTAGGAAGGAGAATGACATCGTCCGGGGACAAGTAGAAGAAAAATGCGCGCAGATAGCTGGCACCTTGGACAAGCATGACAAGGGCATGAACGAGTTACGTGGGGAAGCCGCACGTACACTTGTCATCGTAGCAGGACTGAAAAACAAAGTTGAAGAACTAACTGTAAATTTAGAAGACCGTAGCCAGAGAATAACTAAGTGCGAAGACGCAAACTTAGCGTTATTCCAGCGGACGGAAGATCTAATCGAACAGGGCCAATCATTTGCCGACACGGAAGTTCGCCTATTAGAACAATGCAAGGCGTATAATGGGCAAAATTCCGGCACAAAAGAAATAGCCAGTTGTAATCCCGACGGAATGGATGACATCCGAAAAGACTTGGAGATGTTGAAGGCTAGGTTGGAACCATCAGCGTCTAGCCAAGATTTTAACCTCCAATATCGCGAATACGAACCCCATGATAACCAGGGGATTCATAAGAAAGGAGGCCTATCCCATGCTGATACACACGGTTTCAAGTTTGAAAACAGAGATGGGTCATCTACGTCATCAAATGCTATCCCGACATCGGTGGTACACGTCATTAAGATGTCTGATGACAAGCCACCAAAGTTCGATGCCCGTGGGCATATCACCCCGAAAGGTTTCATCCGGGAAATCGCCGGTTATATAAATGAGAATAAAATACCAGTAGAGCGACAACTGCGAACGGTCGAGAAATTCCTAGACGGAGCACCAGCTGTATGGTTCAGGGCTTTCTTGTATACTTTTGAAGATTTTGAAGGATTTCGGCGGGCTTTTCTCCAAAAGTTCTGGAGTATTCAGGAACAGCAGGAGTTAAGGCTGGAAGTATACTCCAGACGATATTCGACATCTTCACCCACGAAATTCTCTGATTACTTTGTGGCACAATTTCACAAGCTACGGGAGCTTGATAATCCGATGAGCGAAACAGAATTGATTAGCGCCATTGGAAAGCAATTGCCATTCGAGGTCCAACGAATGATGATAGCGTCAAATGTCCAGACAGCTGTCGATGCGGAGGCTTTATTACGTCAATTAGACCTCACAACGCATCATTCGAACCCAAGACAAATTAGGAGCAGGGACCAACAGGTGAATAATATCGAACGGACAATCGAACCGAAGACCACTAGTACGAAGAACCAGGGAACTAGTACGGATCCGGAACCTCGTCGAGCATATAATACGGAGTGGAAGCCGCGACAATGGACGAGACCAAGGAATTTTGCGGAAGGCAACCGGCAAACAAACCAAGGAAATTTTCGAGCCGACAGGGGATACCGTGGATGCCAGAGAAGTAATTACAGGCCGTATCCAGCTAGGAATCAAGGGAACCCGAGATATTACCAGGGAGGATCTCGTCAGGAGAAGGATGACAGATACCAAGAGTCTAGGCGGTATATAGAAGAGCTGAACAAGAGAAAATGGAAGGAGGCGATCCATGATCGGGGCCGTGATGAGGAAGCGACAGGAGCGGAGAGCTTGCAGTTCCAAAGAGCAAGGAAGGGTGGCAGCGACTTGAACCCGAATGCACCGACATTCGATTCGGGACAAGGAAACAAAGAGATGTGACTGGAAGCAGAGGATGAACGAGAGGAAGCAGATGACGAGCCGGAAGAAGATGATGTCGAAGAAGAGGATGAAGAAGATGACGGAAGGGAAGAAGAAGTCCAAGTAATCCGTACACCAATTGAAGCAAGGCCATGTCCAGAGTGTGGAGAGATAGACAGAGACGTGCAGGAATTTGTAAATACGATCCATCAAATCGAAAGACAGAACGAGGAGTTAAGGTTCAGGAACCAGATGTTGAGAGACGAAATCAATAGCCGTCGCAGAACAGAGGATCCGATGTCAAATCATGATAGTGATGATATGGCCACATCATTAAAAAAAAAATCTCATGATACTCACTAGATTTTTTTTTACCTGGGCAAGAGGAAGATGAACCCGAGTGACTTAGGCCCATAATCAATCATGATTTGATCGGTAAAATAATATGAGACATTTATTGAAATACAGAGGAGTGTAGTTGAAAATATTTCATTTAGGTAATGTTGAAATCAGAGCGAAGGAAGGACGACAGACTGGAGCCTGACGGATTAGCTCAACCCGACAACTTTTAGCTACTTCACAGCAGGGAATATCATTAGTTGGCGTACAAGGAAATACAGAGTCCACAAATAAGTCTTGGTCAGAAAGAGGAAGGGGGAGAGTCATACAAAGAAAACCCACCACATGAGTAAGACCTTGGGATATTTTTGGTAGGACGGAAATTCCATGACCTCATGGAAAAGTACAGCGGCTGAGTGTACGTTCGCTAGCCTAAGTTCGAGCAGGTGGAGATTTAAATCACGTGACCGCTTGCCGGCCAATAGTAAAAATTTGATGGGAGACTCAGTGATACCATCTTAAGGAATGATGGATGAGATATTTTCGTAATTACAAAAGTATTCAGTAATAAATTAATATGAGTACGCGGATGAATGTACTGAATTTATTAGATGTCACGCATGGAAAAATAATCAATACTTAATGGCAAATTAATTAAATTGAAGGCTGGATTTCTTGGAAACCGGACAGCTTGAATCTCATTGGCTGAAAGAAGACCACGTTGTCAGGGACGCTTACGAAGGCGCGAAATGTGAGGAGCGAAATCCATCCATATCTCCTAAATCTGTGATCACCTGGAGTTCATATTTTATCCAGCAGATATGCTAGCGGAGTGGATTAATTTGATGTAAATTTTAACTTCCAATTCGGAGTGCAAGTACCGATATTAAAAATCCACCCCCTCCCTAAGGGGTATGACGTCAACGAATCCGCGGGAAAAAGGCTTCATCCATATATACGGAGCTGAATTGACGGTCGCCAGCCACTTGTCTTGAATCGTTGGAGCTGAATTGACGGTCGCCAGCCACTTGTCTTGAATCGTTGGAGCTGAATTGACGGTCGCCAGCCACTTGTCTTGAATCGTTGGAGCTGAATTGACGGTCGCCAGCACACGTGAATTGAATATCGGGAGCTGAACTGTTGGTCGCCGGTAACTTAGAATTCTACGGACGTACAGTCATTTAATGGCGCGAGCATCCGCCAGTGTTTGTAAAGTGTGATCGCGCTCAAGCAACATGTTAAATCTGGAAATAGTTAACGTAGGATAGTGTTTGTTATTTATGAATAATCAGTGACGTAAAGTAATTACCCTGCAAGAGAGTAGTATAAAATATATCACCATAAGTACGTACATAATAGACTGTGTGACGAACAGTACTTTAAGGAAGTAGTAGCCTGTACTTAGCTATACCGAACCGATGTAATGAACACGTCAAGAATGCCGTATAAATCGGGCGTATCGCGACGGGCGAAATAGTTGACACCTCGTCGTACGTGTCCAGGTCCATTGTGCGGTAGGTGGACGAAGATTAAATAGTGTAAATATATTAAATTCTTGGGTCTAGGATAGAAAATTGTTGTGTTAACGTAGTAAATGGTGAAGGTTTGTGGTAGTCAAGATATGAGTATAAAATGATAATGTGCCAGGAAATCTTTTGTGAAACTACGCCATCAAGGATGGAGGAGTAAAACGCAGAGAGGGGCTGGATGAAGCCTCTCGTCTGCAAAGCTGCAATGGAATACCGATAACTAAGATGAGTACTAAACTGTAAAATATATTTGGGAAATGTTATCGTGATGGGAAAAATGGGAATAATTTGATTATACTTGGTTACCTTCCGTAACAAGATGGGTCGCTTAACGACCCCATCCTAAATTTGTAGCACGGACAGTAGTAAATCATAATAATGTAAATAATCGGGTCTTTTATGTATTCAGTTTGTTGGAGATGTAAATTTGTATATATAGTGTAGTACGTTAAGTCATGCATGCATTCATATTTTCTTTGTAGTCGATAATTTTCTTTACATTTGATTTTGATTATGCTAGTTAAATAAGACCCGATATGTGCTTTTATGTTTTGTCATTTTAACGAGCCATTTAATGACATGGAAGGAAAATCCAGCTTCGCCATACCAAGTGTGTTTTGTTGAAATTAATATGGTCATATTTTCAAAGTGAAGTTGTTAAATTTGTGAGATGCGATTAATATAATAATAATTTCCAAGTAAATCATATCTGGAGTGTTTAGTGCCAGAATAAATCGACTTTGTACAAGGGGTTATGCGTTAAACATAATAAGAGTGGACTACCGTCTTACAGGCGAAATTATTATTTTTTTTAAATATTAATAATAATAATAAATAAATAATATAACTATTTTTTAAAGAAGATATTATTTCTTTTTTAAATATGATTTGGAGATAATAATAATTTATGTGATCAAGTGTTGAGTTTATTGGGAATCATTTAATGACGGGATGTCGTTTTTTTTTATTTGGAATTGAAGTGCGTGGTAATTTAATTTGATCGAATAATAATATTGAAATGTAGATCGGTGCTAATAATCCGTACATGTTAATGAACGTGTGGTTTAAATTACGGTCCAATATTTTTTTACGTATAAATGTCGCGTTTTGAAGTTGCGATTCATTAGCCGGAACATGTAGTGCTAATACTACGAGACCATGATTGTCAAATTTTGGTAAATATAATTTCAAGATGTTACGATTATTTGTGGAGAATGAACTAAGGCATAGATCCAAATGAGATAGAAAATGTGAAAGAATCTGCAGTCAGATAATAAAAGGTCGTACGATGTCAGAAATGAATAAATAAGTCAGTTGATAATTCTGTGAGAAATAAATGAATCGAGGAATATTGAGATAGAGAGAAAAATAAATTCCGTACGAGAGACACTTAGGATATTGATATGAGTGTAAAATGTACGGGCAGTGTCACAGAGAAATACTGAGTTACGCAGCGGGTAGAATTCGAACCCGTGACAGCATGTACGAAATAAATAGACTGCACAGTTATTCGTTGAGATACAACGGATCTAAGGATAATGAGAGTTCAGATTCCACATAAATGGTCGTATATTGTATTCATTGTAATAACGAGTGAGGACAATCATGATGTCGTGATAATAATAATAATAAATATTGCAGATAAAGGATTGGACCGCCTTAATTAATTGAGCGTTGATAACGATGTTAAACGGGAATCTAATTGAGAATATGCAACCGATAATAATAATAACAATGTAAGGACGATGTTAAATCATCGCGGTCAGATTAATAATAATTGTCATAATAACTGTAATGATGTCGTTGGTTGATCAGTGAATTAATTTGTAATTGCGACCGATATCTTAATATATAATTTGGCGGAAGTGACCGGTCCATTAATAATAATAACCTTTTAAGTGACGTGAATAATAATAATATCTTGAGTCACCTATTCATTAATAATAATAATAACCACGAGAGGGATATATAATAATAATAACAGTAATAACCATTTGTGTTTGCATCCCGCATAATAATGATGATATTAATCAAACGTGACAGTGCCAGGAACCGTTGGATAATAATAATAATAATAATAATTTCGAGGATGATAATATCGTGAATTAAATTATTTGGTGACGATATCCCTCTATTCGTATGTTTGAACAATGAGAGTGATAATATTAGAATCATTTTTTTTTACCGCGTTATTGTACGGTTTCCGTATGGGACGATGTTACATACTTGCGTGTTTGTTTACTTCGCTCGCGATGCGAGGGGGGCCATGGCCACGGTATTTCCCACCGCTTCTCGTTATCTCATCTGTGTCAGTAGTCTACTGAGGCTAACTGGAAACAATTCAGATCACATGTAAATAATATGTATATGCTAATTCATTGGTATGGCATCAGCTGGATATCGTAAGATAGGAACTGTCCGTGGAATCCAGTTTTCGCACTTCACGAGAAACATTACCCAGTCCGAGTACCGGTCTCGGAAAAATGTATATAGCCGGAGTACATCATCTTAGTTAAATCGGGAAGCCGACCGTAACATGGGTTATGCTCGGGCTCCCGATAGAAGGAAGCTATATCCTTGAGTAACGGTTCGATTCAAATGGAATCGATCCGTAAATTATACCTCCAAAATGTCATTTTATTTCAGAAGCAACACAGCAAGATATTGATACCACTTGCGGTATGGCAAGTGATTTATATATGTAACATGTGTGTAAATTCAAATATTGTTGCCACGTGTATCAAAGTTTTATACGTCAAATGGCGTAATAAACCGCTCCTTCTGGCAAATTATTTCAAAGGAAACCACTCTCATAATCTTTTTATTGTAGTTAGATGATGCCCTTTTTAAAGTAACAGTCACTTCCTAGTCCTATCATGGAGTCCTTAAATTCAAGTTACAATCGAGCCTTCCCCCTTTTAATTTTATGTTGCTCCGTTCATCCCCGTGTTCTATTATGCCGTTATATTTATATTTGATGATTTAAATAATGAACCGACACCCCTGAGATAAATGCTAGTCTGGGACTCGGGAGGTGGACGGGTGCAGTATAAAAGATAACAAAGGTATAAACAACAATATTAAGTAACAACAATAATTAACAATTTTAACAGTAACAATGTAACAACAATGACAACGGTAACTGGCAAGTGTCGGTTTCAGAAATTAGGAAGAAGAAAGGTCAAGGGTTGGAGGGACGGAAGAAAATGAAAACCTGGAGAGGACTTCAAAGGAATCTTTTAATTTTTTGTTTGAAGGATGCGAAAGGTGTGAATATGTCGATATCGGGTAGTGAATTACCAAGAGTAGGGAGACGGTGGAAGATAGAGCGTTGTCATCAGCTAGTTAATTATAACATAGGTTTAAATCCTTAAAATAATTTGCTTCTTCCTCTTATGGTTTAAAAGACGGCCCCACGGTGTAGGGATAGTGTGCCTGCCTCTTACCCAGAGGCCCCCGGTTCGATTCCCGGCCAGGTCAGGGATTTTTACCTGGATCTGAGGTCTGGTTCTACAGTAGGTTCACTCAGCCTACGTGATTACTAGAGCCCGGAAGTTAGGCAAAATGCCTGTTTCATTTGGGTGTTTATATCGAAGTGTCAAATAGAGACAAATATGTTTTCGTACGTTTGGGAACGGTAGGACCAGTTTTTATTTTGCCTTTTATACCAGAGTAAAGTGTAGCTTCCACCGAATTCCCAGTCAACATCCATGGCTGTGACATTATGGAAGCTGCTGGGGTATGGTTAGTGCTGAGTAATGACATTCAGAGCACGACTAGTGCATCTGAGTGTTACGAAAGGTGTTGCTCATAGGGTCAGTCATGCTGCAATAGTACTTTCTGACCCAGTGAGGAAAGCAATGGCAAACTACCTCACTCCTCATCTTGCCTAGTATGCCTTATTTTGGTGCTGCCATTGGTTTTTGGGGTTTCCTTATAACCGCATAGCCTTTGGTGGTGCTATTTGAGGATCCAACCAGCCTCTGGGCTGATGACCTAACAGACAAACCTATTTTAGCTTCCGTTGCCTATTTGATAGTTTAATGCCATTTTTGCCTCCTTTTGAGTTGTTGTCTATATTTTCTGCTGTTATTTATTGCACCCAAAATCCTAAGAATTTAAAGGGTACATTATACAGTAGTCCACCTCTGTGGTGTAGAGGTTAGCGTGATTAGCTGCCACCCCCGGAGGCTCGGGTTCGATTCCCGGCTCTGCCACGAAATTTGAAAAGGTGGAATGAGGGCTGGAATGGGGTCCACTCAGCCGGGAGGTCAAATGAGTAGAGTTGGGTTCGCTTCCCACCTCAGACATCCTCGAAGTAGTTTTCCGTGGTTTCCCACTTCACCTCCAGGCAAATGCCGGGATGGTACCTAACTTAATGCCACGGCTGCCTCCTTCCCTCTTCCTTGACTGTCCGTTCCAATCTTCACATCCCACCGCAAGGCCTCTGTTCAGCATAGCAGGTGAGGCAGCTTAGGCGAGGTACTTGTCCTCCTTCCCATTTGTACCCCCCCCCCCCGACCAATTGTCTCGCGCTCCAAGACTCTGCCCGAGAGGCGATAGAGGTAAGATCCCTCGCTGAGTCCGAGGAAAAAGCCGACCCTGGAGGGTAAACACATTAAGAAAGACATTATACAGTAGTCTATATTAAAATTAATCAATAGAAAAAAATTAAAATAAAATATAATTCGAATGTGTTGTGTTAATAATAAAGAAGACAATGTCATTTTAACTTAACAGATAAAAAATGACAATTACACAAACAATATTAAACAAATCTCTACTGAAAACTCACTCCATAAGACAAATGGTCGAGGGCTGTCAGGTCCCATTACTGTGGTGGTGGTGGTGTTGATTATTGTTTTAAGAGGAAGAACAACTTGGTAATCATCTTCTATTAACACTAATCAGAAGGAAAATGGAAGAGGTCTGACACCCCGAAAAATGAAGATATCGGTAAAAGAGAGGGAAGGGCCACGAAGGGCGTGAAAATGAAAAAAACCAAGGGAGTTCGGGTATGAAGGATAAGAGCGAGAACCTGACACAAGTATGTGAAGCAACGCCAGACTCAGCTAGGGGAACCGCGGTCGCCAACCCACACTCCCAAGTTGAGAACCCCTCGTCCCGCTTTTAGGCGCCTGTTATGACAGGCAGGGCATACCGTTGATGTTATTCTATCACCCCCATCCTCAGGAGGATGTAAGATTAAGTAGTAAAATGGGATGCAGATGTGTGTTACGTAGCTTACATTAAACCATCTTTATTACTTTAGTGCCCAATTTTGTCATTACAAATGCCTATTTTAATTATTTTTACTGCTATTTCCTAAATTTTAAGTGCTCATTTTCCTGCCAAAAGCTAAAATAAATGCCTGAACTTCCGGACTCTACTGATTACAATTGAGGAGCTATCTGACGGTGAGACAGCGGCCCCGGTCTAGAAAACCAAGTTTAACGGCCAAGAGGAGTCGTCATGCTGACCACACGACACCTCGAATCCGCAGGCCTTCGCACTGAGCAGCGGTCGCTTGGTAGGTCATGGCCCTTCGGAGCTGTTGCGCCATGGGTTTGTGGTTTGGTTTATGGTTTAAATCCTTAAAGTAATTTTCTTCCCCTTTCACTAGAAATGTATCATATACATCGATTTTCTTCCTTAACCTCGCAATGGAAAAATGCCTATCTTCAAGTCCTGAACGCACGTCTGTGAAAATGTGTAGGGCGAGGCACAAAAATGAGGTTCTGTTTAATTACCATGATGTTAAAGAATCCCTAGAAAAATGAGTGCCTCTTTTCCCAGCCTTTCTTCCAGCAGTTTGAAATGTTGTTGATATCTAATTACTTTGATGACGACCCTGAAAGGTGGGCACAAGAGACATTACTTCAAGGTTATATAGGCTGCGTGACAAACACATGAGTTAATCGGAGACATTCCCAGTTTCTCAAATTCTTAATGCTATCAACCGAGGACTGGACACGTGCCGTGATGTTGAAGTCTGTGTGCTATTAAGGAATTGTACAGCTTTAAATAAAGAAAATGAATCCACACGACATGAGTATGCTGCTGTCAATCAACATTATTCAAGAGAAATAATTTTACTCTTTTACACGTCTATTCCACGTTGTTAGGACATTTCAAGTACACTGCATCACCAATGTAGTTCAAGAAATGTGGCGGTATTACACCCCTTTCCCATGATTGCCTCAGCAAATCGTCTCTCCAGTATGGTGTTTAAATAACCTCAACTATGTGTACACCAAAACAAATATCTTCAGCATAGTTAAAAGTGCAAGACGAATTATATTTTGAATTTCTAAAGTGCGTTTTACGACGCGCTAATCAGGCGTAAAATATGTTAATGTGGAATGTTCTCGGTTGGTCAAAATTAATTGAATATGAAAATATGTTTCACTTGTGCCTTACGGTAATTCTATAATCTGCCCATTGTAGTTGAGTGACATGTTCTGATAAATCTCTGTTATTGTTACGTATGTCGTAGTGCCTCAATATGTTTGGTTCCTACTGTACAATGGGTGTACCAAGACACTTGGCAGCAATTTCCTGGAACATGGATTGAAAATGCTGATATAAACCATACTCAAGATAGACGTCAACAGCTGCCCGGCGTTGAAGTCCCGAATGTTGTCTCCTTGGACTCCTCATGGTATACATCTTAGACCCATGTCTATACAGATAGGTAAGTCGGAAATATAACGTACGTATAAGTTAAAACATGTTCCTTTTCTTTTTAAAAAATCCATCTAGCAGACATCCTTATGAGTGCTCACCGGAATAAGTGGGTTCGATTCCCCATCAGGAAGTTCAAAATTTGAGAGACGAAAAATTGATGAATCCCCAATTCCAAGGTGACGCATATTTACTTGGAGACTTACACCACAGTGGTGAGCGTACTTGTCTGCGAACATCATGACGTGAGTTCAAGTCTCATCGCAGCTGTAATTTTTTAAATGGAAAATGAAAATCCACAGCCTGTTTCCAGTCATTTGACCGGGTCAGAAATGGAATTAATGAATCCCCCATCTAGCGGCGAGGATAGGAATTGTGCCGGCTGCCGAAGCCTGTCGCACTCCTCTGGGGCAATGATTAGACCTAATGAATGACAGATGAAATGAAATGATATGATATGGGAGAGTGTTGCTGGAATGAAATATGACAGGGAAAATCGGAGTACCCGGAGAAAAACCTGTCCCGCCTCCGCTTTGTCCAGCATAAATCTCACATGAGTGACCGGGATTTGAACCACGGAACCCAGCGGCGAGAGGCGGGAGCGCTGTCGCCTGATCCACGGAGGCTCTACTGCATTTTTATACAAAATAAATTATTTCTTGAGGAAACGTGAAGATATATACATTTTTTCTACAATTTTGTTTCACGTCGCACCGGCACATATGTCTTATGGTGACGATGGGATATAAAACGGCTAGGAGTGGGAAGGAAGTGGCCGTGGCCGTAATTAAAGTACAGGCCTGGTGTGAAAATTGGAAACTTTGGAAAACCATCTTCAGGGCTGCCGACATGGAGTTCGAACTCACTATCTCCCGAATGTAAGCTCACAGCTGCGCGACCCAAATCGCATGACCAACTCGCTCGGTGAACGTTAAGATAAACATGCGGACAAAGCTATTATGCAAACTGCAGTAGGCATACACTTTATTTTCTATCTGAAATTAATATAGGCCTAAACGTTCTTACATTTACTGCTGGATCTCTCTCGCTCTCTCCGGTGAATAGGAAACGGCTCGAAAATGATGGGAGAGAAAATTTTGCAACGATATTAGAATATACAAGCTGAAATGGTGTTCGCTGACGAAGAAGACAACGAAACAGAAATCTGTGAAAATGTCATGACTATTCCGGAGACGGAAGTACTGTCATCGCCATAGAACTCTTCTTCATCGCTTACTGATGACAGCTGTCTGGCCGAAATCAAGAAAACGCATTTTGAAGCTGTCCACTTGACGTTAAAATAATGGCGGTAACTCTAGCGAAAGAGCACCCGAAGTGGAGTCTCCGACCACTGCAGAAAAATGGAGCGACATCTGCACTGAAACGCAAGAAAGACATCGACAGAGGGGTACAGACTTGGATAAGTACGAGATCATAGATAAATGGACGTTCGATCGATTTGTTGAAGCAAGACGACGTAACGAGAACGTGACAACGCTAACGTTGCAACAGTGGGCTGCAAGTGCAGCACATCAGCATACGGTTGATAGTGGCTTCAGATGTACCGCTTCTTCGTCCTGGGTGACAGATTTTAAAAATAAATTGAATCCGGAAACGTCACGTTACAAATATATATCTCGTTCAAGGATATAACGACGTACGAAGATACGCTGAAAGCAGTAGAATTCTTCCATCAGCAGACAGCATCTTTTGCTAAAACATTTGATGCAGATTACGTTATCAATACCGACCAAACAGGTAGGTAATATACTCGTAGATTTAATATCCAACGTACTCTGTCCGATAAGGTCGAAAAAGAAACCGTTGTTGCGGTCGGTAGTATTAAGAAAGTGATGCATTCATACCCGACGCAATATTCATTAACACTTTCTGGAAAACTGCTGCAGAAAGTTGTTCTATGCCTACGGGAAAATACAGACGAATTTGGGGTGAGAGTGGCACAAGAAGTAAATCGTCTCACAGAAATATGCAAAAACATGTACGTTACATGTTCGAAATCCGGTAAATTGACAACCGGCAATTACAAGTTGTACCTGCAACTCGTTCTGAAACCCTCTGTCACGGATTTAAGAAAAACGCTTACTACTCGATTCATGGGACGGACAAACTGATATGGCCATGTATAATACGACGTGAGTGGACGACGAAAGCCGGCCGACTTGCATCGTGAAAGTTATTCCGCCGAAGTGCATACCCATGCACAAAAAAAAAAAAAAAAAAAAAAAAAAAAAAAAAAAAAAAAAAAAAAAAGCTGAGACGGGCAACCCGTACTCAGCGGCATTCAAAGAGTTCGGCAAACGTTTGATCTCCCTGGCCACTTACGGGCCTAGCAGGGGGAGATTTATGACGGCAGTGGGCTTTAAAACGGAAGTTCGCATTCCCCTTCAGAAATCCTCACAGCTCTGTTGCCAATGCACCTCTTGTTAAATAGACGTCAGTCTCTCTTTTCAGCTCAGACAATTCACACTTGCTTTGTTCGCTGTTTGAAAGTTTTGGATTATTTCTTTGCTTCTTTAATTAGTATTTGTGAAGTGTGTTGTTTTTCACTTCGCTTCACGCAGTAATGTGGAGGCCGTGGGAATCACACCTGGAAATTATCGCATCAGAAAATCCTGAATTAAATCTGCCAGTGCAGGCAAACGATCCTCAACCGAGCACCGGTAACAGTGATATTCGACCGAGTAGTACTGGTTCCGTGTCCGCGAGTGATACTCAGCCGGGTAGCAGTGGTTCCGCGCCCGCGAGTGATACTCAGACGGGTAGTAGTCGTTCCGCGGAGAAAAGAAAGGCGACTAAAACTTTAAGTAAGCAAAGTCAACGGCTGGTATGTAACGCATACGAATACGTTATGAAGAACAACGTTCGCAAGGGTTATATTTCTGAGACAGCTAAAATGTTGAAACTTAACAGGAAAACTGTAAGTAAAATAGTAAAGAGGGGACCTACAACTCCGAAAAAGTGTGGTAATAATAGGGTTATCTTTAATAAAATTGATGATTTTTGCTGTGACTTGGTGAGACGCGAGGTATATGCATTCTTTACTAAAGGTAAGTCACCAACCGTACAGGAACTGTTAAAACATTTGAAAAATGTGTGTGGCTTTCCTTATGAAAAAACTACTCTACGACAGCTGTTGAAAAAACTTGAGTTATGTTTCCGTATTCTGAAGAAAAAACAGATTGTAATGGAATCTGCTAGAATAGTAACTTGGCGATATAAATTCATAGAGCGTCTCCGGAAGTTGCGTTCCGAGGAATGCAGAGTTGTCTATCTAGATGAAACTTGGTACGATACTCATGACATTGTGAAGAAAGGGTGGGATGATGGAACTTGTAATTGCATGCTGAAAGCACCAACATCGCGGGGCAAGCGTATTATGGTATTGCATGCTGGAGGCAGTGAGGGCTGGGTTGAGAATTGCCTTTATTTATCGGCTAAAAACATTGGAGACTGCAAAGCTGATAGCCATGACGAAATGACAGCTCAAGTTTTCGAAAACTGGTTTAGGTCTCATCTTCTAGAGAACCTACCACGTGACCGAAAATGTGTAATCGTGATGGACAACGCAAGCTATCATTCGCGGCAGCTGATTAGGTTTCCTTCCATGAACACTAATATTAAGGACATTATTAAGTTTATGGAGTACAATAACATTCCCGTGCCAAAACCTGTACCCATCAAGGCAGTTATGTTGCAGGAAATCAAATCAGCCAATATCAGTAAAAGGTACGCTGTAGAGGAGATCGCAGCCTCACGTGGACACGAAGTTTTGCGACTCCCTCCATATCACTGTATTTTAAACCCCATAGAAATGATCTGGTTTCAGCTGAAGACGTATGTTAGGAAAAATAATGTTACGCCAACTTTGAGTGCTAGTGTGTGTCAACATCTTCGTGAAGGAGCTGGAACGATCGGTCCTGAGAGGTGGTCTGCTTGTGTTCGAAGCACCATTAAGACAGAAGAGAAGTACATGAAACACGACACGGATAGCAACCAAGATAGATTTGTAATTCACCTAGCAGACAATGACGAGGACGACGAATAGAGGTAAGGTAAATACTGCATTTGTTTTAAAAGTAGCTAAGTTTGCTGGCTATTTTTTGTCCGAACTACATACCTCGATATTTATTATTATTATTATTATTATTATTATTATTATTATTATTATTATTATTATTATTATTATTATTATTATTATTATCATCCCAGTCCTTAGTTCGTCATCATCATCATCATCTGTTTACCCTCCAGGTTCGGTTTTTCCCTCGGACTCAGCGAGGGATACCACCTCTACCGCCTCAAGGGCAGTGTCCTGGAGCTTCAGACTCTTGGTCGGGGGATACAACTGGGAAGGAGGAACAGTACCTCGCCCAGGCGGCCTCACCTGCTATGCTGAACAGGGGCCTTGCGGGGGATGGGGAAGATTGGAAGGGATAGACAAGGAAGAGGGAAGGAAGCGGCCGTGGCCTTAAGTTAGGTACCATCCCGGCATGTGCCTGGAGGAGAAGTGGGAAACCACGGAAAACCACTTCCAGGATGGCTGAGGTGGGAATCGAACCCACCTCTACTCAGTTGACCTCCCGAGGCTGAGTGGACCCCGTTCCAGCCCTCGTACCACTTTTCAAATTTCGTGGCAGAGCCGGGAATCGAACCCGGGCCTCCGGGGGTGGCAGCTAATCACGCTAACCACTACACCACAGAGGCGGACCCTTAGTTCGTGATTTTACTTTTCCTATGCCAGGCGAGTTGGCCGTGCGGTTAGGGGCGCGTAGCTGTGAGCTTGCATCGGGGAGATAATGGGTTCAAGCTCCACTGTCGGGAGCTCTGAAGATTGTTCACCGTGGTTTCCCATTTTCACACCAGGCAAATGCTGGGGAAGTACCTTAATTAAGGCCTAGTCATCATAACACCTATCTGTGTCGGTGCGACATAAAACAAATTGTAAAAAATTGTTGCACTTTTCATTTCTTTACTGAAAGCGAGACACTGATATTAGCAGCATAAAATTAATATTTTAATGGGCCTACTTTGGTATCAATTTACGTTTAGTCTTTGTCGAGTTTATTTGCCAATGCCTTCTTCCTGTTTTTTCTTTCTTTCTTTCTTTCAACATCTGCGACCACCGCATGGGTTAAGCACGAAACAAATTATTGTTTGTGCTGTGGTTCATTATCAAGTTTTTATATTTATATTTTGACTTTAGAATAAATTAAATGTTAACATGTTTAAATAATCGACGCAAAATATGACAACCTTGCTTTTGACAGAGCTCACTTGCCTTTTAAACGACACGCGCCTCTTGTGTCCAGAGGAAAGGAGCCGACTGTCAACCCTCATTATCACTAGGGCGGGCAGACTGTCAACCCTCATTATTACCAGGGTGGGCCAAGTTTTGAGATCAGAGGAAACCGCGTGGGTATGCTTTGAGCTTCAGGACTATACCAACCGTGTGATGTTTCTTTCGCCAAGCGAAGAACTACTGGAAAGCGCTAACACTGCCACACCTCTTCAAAACTCAGCGAGAACTTCATCATTGAACTGATACTATAAAGATTCATAGCTTTGTACAAAATCAATTGTCGGCACCAATATTCCAGGTGATCATAATAATACGCATTTATGCGTCGAAATTAACCGCCGAGAGATGCGTCTTTATGAACGTAAACCAGGTTTGCTTTCCGAAGAATATTAGCCGGGAGAAATGTAAGTGTAATAAGGTGGCTTTCATCCAATGTGCTTGGTGCAGAGGATTTCTCTGCTTTTCTTGCGTCTATGATGAATAACATCCAACGCACTGCGAAGGCAAACCATGACAATGAGGAAGTGTGTGAGTCAACGGGAGATCGAATAGTTTGTGAGGACGTTTATGATTTGAGGTAGAAAATAAAGTTCGCTGCAGTTTGCCTAATATCTTGTAATAGCATTTTTATCATCACGTTCCATCAAATAATATTTATTTTACAAAAATGTTAGCTGCGATGAGACTCGAACTCACGTCGTCGAGGTTCGCAGACAAGTACAGCCCCCACTCCGTCACCGCTCCGGTTGACTGCAGCGTAACTCTCCAAGTATATATGCGTTGCATTGAAATCGGGGGTTCGGCAATTTTTCAGAAACCACTAAGACAGTCTTTCTGAGGATGTAAAAAAGTAGGTGGAGGGTGAGTGTCTGCCGTATTAATGCAATTCCCCATCCTGATTGTGACTGATGGTAGGCAAGCGGGCCTACCATATCAATAAAAATTCCCTAACTTAGTCTTCATATGAGAAAAGACGTTGGGTGATTTCTCCGTCGCGTTTCCAGGGTAACGTTAAGAGCTATACAATTCAATACAGTCTTGCTCACAGCGTGTACTCTACCTAACCTACAATTCTGTATACAATATTCCAAATTATACCACCACAATTCACTCAATAACTCAAAATTCAAACCTGAAAAGAGCCGTTTCTTAAAACGAGCTTCTTCCTCTTCACCTTTATTAAATTCTACATTCATTTTATTCAAAATTCCTCTGGCTTGGAGGAAAAATTTGCCTCCAAGTTAGATAGATTTTTCCGCCGCCAGTGTAGTGAATTGAGATTTTCCAACTTATCGGATATTCCTAGGAAACGGATAAGTAAAAGGGAATAGTTTTTACCCTGGGACTCTCCACTATTCAACCCCCTCCCCCTCCGAAAAAAGACTAAAAGTGTTCACGGATCACGGCTGTCTGCGACTTGGTCATTCCAGCTCTGGAACTTTGGACTGTTAGATCATCAGCGTAGTACTGTTCGTTAAAAGTGAGAAAATGTGTGGTTTTTCATTTCATCGAGTATTTCATGTGAAATCATTGGTTTTACTAGCGCCATTCCTACTGACGTCATTGTAATGAGATATGAGCATTTCAGTTGGGAAAACCACTAAGACAGTCTTTCTGAGGATGTAAAAAAGTAGGTGGAGGGCGAG
The DNA here is from genome assembly GCF_040414725.1 of Anabrus simplex. NCBI lineage: Eukaryota > Metazoa > Arthropoda > Insecta > Orthoptera > Tettigoniidae > Anabrus > Anabrus simplex. The sequence continues at coordinate 1,094,023,534 of NC_090265.1, read as the reverse complement.
TGTCTGCCATTATAATGCAATTCCCCAACCTGATTGTGAGAAAAGACGTTCGGTGATTTCTCCGTCGCGTTTCCAAGGTAACGTTAAGAGGATGCAATTTAATACAGTCTTGCTCACAGCGTGTACTCTACCTAACCTACAATTCTGTATCATCATCATCATCATCTGTTTACCCTCCAGGTTCGGTTTTTCCCTCGGACTTAGCGAGGGATCCCACCTCTACTGCCCCAAGGGCAGTGTCCTGGAGCTTCAGACTCTTGGTCGGGGATACAACTGGGGAGTATGACCAGTACCTCGTCCAGGCGGCCTCACCTGCTATGCTGAACAGGGGCCTTGTGTAGGGATGGGAAGATTGGAAGGGATAGGCAAGGAAGAGGGAAGGAAGTGGCCGTGGCCTTAAGTTAGGTACTATCCCGGCATTCGCCTGGAGGAGAAGTGGGAAACCACGGAAAACCACTTCCAGCATGGCGGAGGTGGGAATCGAACCCACCTTTACTCAGTTGACCTCCCGAGGCTGAGTGAACCCCGTTCCAGCCCTCGTACCACTTTTCAAATTTCGTGGCAGAGCCTGGAATCGAACCCGGGCCTCCGGGGGTGGCAGCTAATCACGCTAACCACTACACCACAGAGGCGGACCACAATTCTGTATACAATGTAGAATTCCGTAGCGAAGCTCGGGTACATCAGCTAGTTTTATATATATATATATATATATATATATATATATATCTCAGAAACTGAAGATATTACAGACCTGAAAATTGGTGTTTGGGATCTCCTTTAACAATAAAGAAACACGTATTTTTTGTTTCTGGAAAATCCAACTAAGGGGGGGGGGTGAAAAGGGGGTAATATTTTAAAATGAGTGTACCTATATCTCAAAACTTTTTAAGCTTATAGATGTGAAAATTAGTATTTAGAATCTCCTTTAAAAATAAAGAAACACGTATATTTTGTTTTCGGAAAATCCCAATAGGAAGGATGGAAAAGGTTGAAAAAGGTGTCGAATGCCTTTAATGAGTCTACTTTTATTTCAGAACCTGAAGATATTACAGACGTGAAAATTGGTGTTTGGGATCTCCTTTAAAAATAAAGAAACACGTATATTTTGTTTTCGGAAAATCCCAATAGGAAGGATGGAAAAGGTTGAAAAAGGTGTCGAATGCCTTTAATGAGTCTACTTTTATTTCAGAACCTGAAGATATTACAGACCTGAAAATTGGTATTTGGGATCTACTTTAAATTTAATGAAACATGTATTTTTTCGTTTTTGGAAAATCCAAATATTTGGGGGGGGGGGTGAAAAGGGGGTTGAATTTTTTAAAATGAATGTGTGTACATCTTAAAACCTTAAAATTTACAGATGTAAAAATTGGTAGTTAGAATCTCCTCTAAAAATAAAGGAACACATATTTTTTTGTTTCCTGTAAATCCCAATAGGAGGGGGTGTAAAAGGGTAAAAAATGGGTTGAATGCCTTTAATGAGGATACGTATATCTCAGAAACGGAACATGTAACAGAACTGAAATTTTGTATATGGGATCTCCTTTAAAAATAAAGAAACACGTATTTTTTTTTTTTAGTTCTTGGAAAATCCTATTAATGGCGGTTAAACAGAAGTGACAAATTGGGGTGAACTTTTGGAAAGAATATCTTGGAAACGTAAAATGTTACAGGCGTAAAAAGTGGGTGTTTGGAATCTCCTGTAAATGTAAACAAACATAGGTGATTTATTTTTGGAAACTCCACTTAAGGGGAACCCAAAAGGGGTGAAATTTTAAAATGAGAATTTTTACAGTATATCTAAAAAAACTTAACATGTTACAGAAGTGAAAAATGGTATTTTTATCTCTATTAAACATAAAGAAACGTGTATTTTTAGTTTTCGGAAATACCAGTTGGGTGGAGGGGGGGGTGAAAGTGACTGAAAATGGTGTTGAATCCTTTTAATTAGGCTACTGATATCTTAAAAACGAAGATGTTACAAACGTGAAGTTTGATATTTGCAAACTGCTTTAAAAGTAAAGAAACACGTATTCTCGGAAAATCCAATGAGGGGGGGGGGGGGAGGTGGGTGAAAGAATTGAAAAATTAATTGACTTTAATTGTATGAGAATATATACATCTAATACAAACCAAAGTTGTTACAGACGTGAAAATTCGTATTTGGATCTCCTTTAAAAACAAAGAAAAGCGCGTTTTGGTGGGGAAACCATCTTGGGGCGGGAGTGTAAAGGAGTTGAATTCCTTTCATGGGGACACATAAATAAAAAAGTGAAGAAGTTAGAGTCGTGATAATTGGTATTTAGAAGATCCTTTACTATTAAAGAAACAAGTATTTTTTGCGGGAAAATTCACTTAGGGGGGGGGGGGAGTAGTTTGAAATGAAGTGACAAAAGTAAATTATATTTATGGGGATACTTATATCTCAAAACTGAAGGTAATAGACGTGAACATTGGTGTTTGGAATCTCCCTTAAATATAAAGAAACACGCCTTCTTTTAATTTTTTTTTTGGGGGGGGGGGGGTTGGCAGTAAAAACTTAACGGCGGTGGGGTGTAAAAGGAGGTGAGACTAATTGATTTTACTGTTCTTTATGTACTTATAAGGATCCTCCGTTGCTCAGGCGGCAGCGCGCCGGCCTCTCACAGCTGGGTTCCGTGGTTCAAATCACGGTCACTCCATGTGACATTCGTGCTGGACAAAACGGAGGCGGGACAGGTTTTTCTCCGGATACTCCGGTTTTCCCTGTCATCATTCATCCCAGCAACACATAATAATAATAATAATAATAATAATAATAATAATAATAATAATAATGTTCCGGACCGTCGTCAAATGTGCGGACCGCGCTGGAAACGGCTCCTGGACGGGTAATGACTAAGAATGCAGTCCGGCCGCGGGTTCAGTGCCGCCAAGGCACCCAATATGACTCCACGTCGGATCTCCTGAAGGATTTTATCCAGATTAAAAATGATTATAGGAAAATACGGTATGGCAAAGATTTACGGACACAACTTACCGGGAAGAATACCTGAGCCTAGCCCGGGAAGTACGAAATCGATTGCTGGATAGGAAGATTGAAAAATGGGAGGAAACGTGCCGTAATCTAATAGAAAACGAGTCAGATCGGAAATTTTGGTGGATTCTCGCTGAAAACGAGTCAGATCGCGAATTTCGGTGGATTATATATCTAAAACAATAAGCATTCAATTATAAATTTCAGTATAGTACCGTAGCGCAGCACGGGTACCTTGCTAGTATATATATATATATATATATATATATATATATATATATATATATACTGTATGTGTGTGTGTGTTCTTATGTTGTGTGTGTGTTTCTTTGCCGCATTGTTTGTATAAAATGTCTCTTCTTTATAGCTTATCGCATGATGATTATCATAATAAAATTATCGTATTTATTCTAAACAAGAATATTGGATCTTTACTCAAACTATATATTCTTGCAGTCATTTCACTTACACTCGGAATATATGAAATGCTGCAGTTATGTTGCGATGGGAATAACAGAGACTGGCGGTGGGGGGTGGAGGGAGTGTCGTCCAAGGAATTCAGACACCCCAGGAGTTTTAACGAGTGTACTTTTATTAAGCATTTTATGAATATACCACCCTTACTTGGGTCCAAGGAGACTCATTTCCTTTTTAGGTCGGTTAGAAGCGCGCAGCTGTGAGCTCGCATCCGGGAGATTGTGGGTTCGAAGTCCACTGTCGGCAGCCCTGAAGATGGTTTTCCGTGTTTTCCCATTTTCACTCAGGCAAATGCTGGGGCTGTACCTTACTTAAGGCCACGGCCGCTTCCTTCCCATTCCTAGGCCTTTCCTGTCCCTTCGTCGTCATAAGACCTGACTGTGTCTGTGCGACGTAAAGCAACTAGCAAAAGAACCTTTTTCGGTATTCTATACCACCTAAACTCTGGAAGTTTGGACACCTATCAAAATAAAATTCTGGATTGAAGAACTACCTTAATGCCCCCTCCCCCAAACTGAAATCCTGGCTACGCTACTGTCGCTAACATAGAAATATTCTTCAATCGCGTTAACTGGCTATGGTGGTGATTGTCTGAAACTGAATACCCGCGTGGTCATCATCCCACATCGACAAGGAAAACTGTGAAGGTGACTATCAAATTGAGAAAAAATGTCGTGAAGGAACGATCGCTTGAAGAATAAAACAAGAGGGAGTTCTGAAAAGAGGGAGGAGGATGCACTTTACATTAAATGCCCTCATATCACAGAGTCGGAAGAAAACTAATAATAATAATAATAATAATAATAATAATAATAATAATAATAATAATAATAATAATAATAATAATAATAATAATAATAATAATAATAATGTTATTTGTTTTACGTCCCACTAACTACTTTTTAAGGTCTTCGGAGACGCCGAGGTGCCGGAATTTAGTCCCACAGGAGTTCTTCTACGTGCCAGTAAATCTACCGACACGGGGCTGTCGTATTTGAGCACCTTCAAATACCACCGGACTGAGCCAGGATCGAACCTGCCAAGTTGGGGATAGAAGGCCAGCGCCTTAACCGTCTGAGCCACTCAGCCCGGCGGGGAAGAAAACTAAACGCGAAGGCCTACAATATCATGGTTATGAGGGTGTTTAGGGGTTGTAGTAAAGATGTAAAGGAGAGGACATATACGTCTCTGATAAGACCCCAACTAGAGTATGGTTCCAGTGTATGGCACCCTCACCAGGATTACCTGATCCAAGAACTGGAAAAAATCCAAAGAAAAGCAGCTCGATTTGTTCTGGGCGATTTCCGATAAAAGAGTAGCGTTACAAAAATGTTGCAATGTTTGGGCTGGGGAGAATTGGGAGAAAGAAGATGAGCTGCTCGACTAAGTGGTATGTTCCGAGCTGTCAGTGGAGAGATGGCGTGGGAGGACATCAGTAGACGAATAAGTTTGAATGGTGTCTTTAAAAGTAGGAAAGATCACAATATGAAGATAAAGTTGGAATTCAAGAGGAGAAATTGGGGCAAATATTCATTTATAGGAAGGGGAGATAGGGATTGGAATAACTTACCAAGGGAGATGTTCAAGAAATTTCCAATTTCTTTGAAATCATTTAAGAAAAGGCTAGAAAGACAAAAGATAGGGAATCTGCCACCTGGGCGACTGCCTTAAAAGCAGATCATTGTTGATTGATTGATTTTTTTTTTTTTTTTTTTTTTTTTACAATTTCCTTTGCGTCGCACCGGCACAGAGAGGTCTTATGGCGACGATGAGATAGGAAAGAGCTAGAAGTGGGAAGAAAGCGGCCGTGGCCTTAATTAAGGTACCTGGTGTGAAAATGGGAAACCACGGAAAACCATCTTCAGGGCAGCCGACAGTGTGGTTCGAACCGACTATCTCCTGTATGCAAGCTCACAGCTGCGCGACCCTAACCAACTCGCCCGGTGCCTACAATACCGAAAGCCCGTAAAACTGATCAACAATAACGTTACACCGACTACTTTTGGCTGTGATATGCTTCGTCCCTTTTTCTGCCGCTCATCTCTGACAAGAAAGGGCCGGGAGCCCTAACTTCGCCACAATAAAGACGCTTTAATAATAATAATAATAATAATAATAATAATAATAATAATAATAATAATAATAATAATAATAATAATAATAATAATAATAATAATAATAATACCTACCCGCGAAGAACAAACAGCCTGCCTGAATATTAGCAGGAGTAGCTGGGGAATTAGATAACTTTCTTTTTTAACATGCACTCCTCTTGTTTTTACATACCGTACATGTTCTTATGGCTAGTCGCAGACCTACGTGACACACTAGTTCATCCCATATTCATACTTTTACTCTTTCTGCGAATCGGATTTACCTCAACCACCAACATTTTTTACAAACTTCCGAACACTTCTGGAAATATGAATTATATCTAAACAGTGCGTATAATAACAATATTTTTTATATGTTATATTATTTTATAATCGCTGATGTATCTTTTCTCTCTCATAAATTTTTACCTTGTGAGCTACATATAATAATGGTGACATTCGCGAATTTAAGATTTCATTGGCAAGTCCATCATGGCGAGCATTGCCGACGGGGCTAGCCTCCATTGTTCAGTCGTCATGGCAATCAATCAATCAATCAATCAATCAATCAATCAATCAATCAATCAATCAATCAATCAATCAATCAATCAATCACTACTGATCTGCATTTAGGGCAGTCACTCAAGTGGCAGATTCCCTATCTGTTGTTTTCCTAGCCTTTCCCTGACGATTGTTTGCTGCATTCCGAAGTTAAAAAAGAGTATAGGGGTAGTTGAGTAAACAAATACAAGAATCAGCAGATAATTTGTAGTTCCAAGTCCCCGGCTTACTTTGCACCTTCGATTATTTATTTATTTATTTATTTATTTATTTATTTATTTTGCTATTTGCTTTACGTCGCACCGACACAGATATGTCTTATGGCGACGATGGGATAGGTCTAGGAACTGGAAGGAAGCGGCCGTGGCCTAAATTAAGGTACAACCCCGACATTTGCCTGGTGTGAAAATGGGAAACCACGGAAAACCATCTTCAGGGCTGCCGACAGTGGGGCTCGAACCCACTATCTCCTGATTACTGGATACTGGCCGCACTTAAGCGACTGCAGCTATCGAGCTCGGTCCTACGATTATTCATCGAGTAAAAGTTAATAATCAAATTCCTATATCCCAATAATTGCAATTCAAGTTGCCGGCGTAGATTTGACAGAAGTTTTGTTTTCGTTTGAGAAATTATTGTGGACAACCTCTTACTTTTATTCTCCGTCCCACGGAATAGGGAAAATAATAATAGGTCTAATCCACCAGCTTTAAAAATCACATAACCACATTCCAGTTTAGAATTGTAGTGTAAATACGGTATATTAGGCTAGCCTCCGTGGCTCAGGCGGCAGCGCGCCTAGCTCTCACCGCTGGATACCGTGGTTCAAATCTCGGTTACTCATGTGAGATTTGTGCTGGACAAAGCGGAGGTGGGACAGGTTTTTCTCGGGGTACTCCGGTTTTCCCTGTCCTATTTCATTCCAGCACCACTCTCCGTTGACATTTCATTTCATCAATCAGTCATTAATCGTTGCCCCAGAGGAGTGCGACAGGCTTCCGCAGCCGGCACATTTCCTATCTTCGCCGCTAGATGGGGGCTTCATTCATTCCATTCCTGACCCGTTCGAATGACTGAATTTTCATTTTCATTGTCCTTTTAATGACAAGTCATTCATGCACCTTCATTGTGTCCTACCAACCTCCCAGTAGGGTGTATTTGCATGTGATATTGTTATACACTGACTGAGCAAATGTCATGGGATAGCGGAGCACTGATGCGCAGGTGTGTTTTCTGCGCACCACACGCCCCCTGTGCCAGCGGCAGTTGTATAGGGGACCTTGTGAGCAGTGGCTGTGCATGGAACGTCGTCGCGAGCTGACATCGTTCGAACGGGGTATGGTGGTCGGTGCCCGACGGATGGGAAGTGCGATTTCGGAAGTGGTGCGGGAATTCGGCTTCACACGATCAACCGTGTCTAGGGTGTATCGTGAATGGTTGAATGCGGGTGTCACCGTCCACAACAGACGAACGACCGGCCGTCCAGCCACCCTCGATGACCGTGACCGGCGACATCTGAGACGAGTTGTCAATAGTGACAGACGGGCAACCGTGCAACAAATCTCGGCTCAATTCAACACAGGCCGTGCTAGACACGTCTCCCAGTGGACAATCCGTAGGAACATGGGTTCTATGGGGTATGGGAGCCTGCGCCGCACACGAGTGCCACTGTTAACCCAACGTCATCGGGCACAACGACGCGCATTTGTCGCCAGTCACCAGGGATGGACACTGGAACAATGGCGTAACGTGATATGGTCGGACGAATCATGATTTCAACTGCACCATGCCGATGGGAGGCACCGTGTATGGCGCAGACCAAATGAAGCGATGGATCCCGCCTGCCTCGAAGGTGTAGTCCAGGGCGCTGGTGTCTCTGTTATGGTCTAGGGTGCAGCATTTTCCTGGTATGGAATGGGCCCCCTAGTTGTTCTGGAAGAGACTTTGAATGGTACGCGGTATGCTGAGCTGCTCGGAGACCATCTCCACCCATTTTTGGCTTTCCAGCGCCCAGACGGTTCTGCGGTGTTTCAAGATGATAACGCGCCGCCACATCGCTCCCACGTCGCCCGGGAATGGTTCCAGGAACATGCAGCGGAGGTCCAACGACTGCCATGGCTACCCAGGAGCCCCGATATGAATGAACCCTATCGAGCATATCTGGGATGTCCTGGAACGCAGGCCCCGTGTCATGGATTCTGCACCCACGAACAGACCAGCGTTGGCGGCCGCTCTGCAAACGATTTGGTGTCACCTGCGTCCAGAGGACTACCAGGGACTTGTCGACTCACTGCAGTTCGCAGGGCCAGAGGAGGCCCCACACGCTATTAGGTGACTATCCCATGACATTTTGCTAAGTCAGTGTACATCCGGGTGTCTCCTGGGCAACGGACTAGGACTCTTCCTAGACGGCCGATTTTCTCACACCAGAAGCACCACTAATCAATCTTAAGTGAGTTTTAAGAAATTGCTCTTTACGGAGCCATCCATGACAATAATATCCATAAATATGATGACTTACAATGTCCCGTCCCTAAACCTATTAACTATAACATTACATTGACTGACTATTGTTATTTGAGATGTTGTGCCACTACAGCTTCAATTATACTAATAGTAACCCGTCAACGACGAGTACGACAGCTGGTATCTAAGTCCCATCTCAACTGTATGAAATAGATACCAGTAGACACTCATGCTTTAGATATAAACCCAATGGGTGCACATGTTCGTAGTCTTATTAATGTAATCTAATCAGTGAATTTGAGCAATCGTGTGAATCATGTTGTAAGAGAGATGAAACAGATTTCACCATAGATAGGTCAACAGGTTAGCTATTTTTAAGCATTTGTACATTGATGTGTCAGAGTCACTTTTTCTAAACATTAAGATAAAAGCCTAACAGCCCTAAATAATCAGTATTATTATTTCGATGTGTGTTTTCCTTATTTCCCGCCCAATATTCGTATTCCGGCTATGGTTTTACAATAAAACACTGAAACAGTGTAGTGATGTAAGATAGCGGTGGCCACAAGCTTCCGGCTTCAGCGCTATAGCTGCTCATTGCCAGTACCAGTCTATTTACTATATGTCTGTGAAAACCACGGCGTGGTGTCACTGTAAACTTCCGTTTCCTCCCAAGTTCCTTGTGTTATCTCAAGGACTGCGCTGATGGCCCCATTTCTCAATTTGTAGCTACATGCGTACACTTCTGCCGTATAAATAACATAAATCCTCAACAGCGACTTATTATCCTGACGATTCAAGAAAGGGCCTTAAGACTAGGAATTTCAGTTAAAATAAGTCAAGATCAGAGGATGATTCTCTCGATTTTCCATTAAGAAATAATCATCTATCACTACCATACCTGATTCAAACCGTTGAAAATTGAAATGAAATGGCGTATGGCTTTTAGTGCTGGGAGCGTCCGAGGACAAGTTCGGCTCGCCAAATGCAGGTCTTTTGATTTGACGCCCGTAGGCGACCTGTGCGTCGTGATGAGGATGACATGATGACGAAGGCGTCATATACACCCAGCCCCCGTGCCAGCGAAATTAACCAATTATGGTTAAAATTCCTGACCCTGCCGGGAATCGAGTCCGGAGACCCCTGTGACCGAAGGCCAGCATAGCCATGGAGCCGACATTCAAACCGTTGATAAATACTTACAGTTCCTATTCTCCATAGTCCTCGGGTATGATTCCAAGCTCTGTCAATGATTTAACCCTTTATAGGGCAGTGGTATAATAATTTACCATCACCATTATCTCCTAAAGTAATTGCAGTACAGCTTGTTTCTACCACTGTATATTTGGAGTAAAAATTGGGACCAATATATACACACTATTTAGTTTGCTCTTCCTTCACAATGGAACAGAACAAAAAGAAATCGCCACAGTTGGTAAAATAGTATACCACTGCCCATGTGGTGGAAACACATTGAGGCTGCATATGTTTGTGTGAAGTTGATACCGAATTACGAAGTCATATACTAAATGCAGAAGTCTGAGGCATGTTTACAAAGAATACTGATATATTTTAGTTTCAGAATTACGTTTTCATACAGTTCTATTGTTTTTAACTTTAAGAAAATAATGAGATATCTGAAAGCATGCATGAGATTTCTAACCAAGGGCAGTCTGTAGGCTACTTTGTATAGCCGCTTTGTGAAACATTTATGAGAAATACAAACTGAGACGGTGTAAAACATTATTACAGGAGCTTCAAATATTACGTTAGCAGTATTGCATATTAGTAATTACATTTGCCTAACATGATATATTGTTATAGCTGCCGTATTTATCACATAACCTCAATCGGGGATGGAGACACGTACAAATTGTTTGTGTGGGGTTGATTTTTTGTAACAAAAACCAAACCCCATGGCACTACAGCCCTTGAAGGGCCTTGGCCTTCTAACCGACCGCTGCTCAGCCCAAAGGCCTGCAGATTACGAGGTGTCATGTGGTCAGCACGACGAATCCTCTCGGCCGTTATGACTTTCTAGACCGGGACCGCTATCTCATTGTCAGATAGCTCCTCAATTCTAATCACGTAGGCTGAGTGGACCTCGAACCAGCCCTCAGGTCCAGGTAAAAATCCCTGACCTGGCCGGGAATCGAGCCCGGGGCCTCCGGGTACGAGGTAGGCACGCTACCCCTACACCACGGGTCCGGCTTGCTTTTTTACACACATCCTGTAAATTATCGGTATCAGGGAAAAGATAATAATAATAATAATAATAATAATAATAAATTATTTTTGTAGATGGAGGGAAAATGCTTGACGGAGTTGGAAATCGAGCAACTAGTATCAGTCACTGACGAAATTGCTTTCCAGTCGGACTTAGAGGGTAATTTGAGGGCTGAGGACATTGTACTCGTGCAGCAAGTTAGATCTTCAATGCTTCTTCAGAAGCGGCAGCTACCTCGTCTACTAAGAGATTTTCTCCAAGGCAGGACGCCCAGCTTACCGCAGATGTGCATATTGCAGCACAAAGAAGAGGCAAAAGCGCAGCAATCTGATTTGCAAAACATGTTATAAGGTTGCTTTAGACGTTTCCACGAGAGTCAGTAAGACATTAGAATTACTGCTATATTTCATTTTGCTGTATTTTAATTATATGCATTTTGTTATATTGTCAGTGTGCAGAATTTTTAATTTTGATGATTTTATGATCAAATCTGATCTACTTTATGCTTTAGCACACGGTATTTTGGATGTAACAAAATGTATGTGTGGTGGTAAATTATTATACCACTGCCCTCCCTGTGTTGTCGGTTGATCTAAATGGACAGTGGTATAATAATTTACCACCCCATTAACCCTACCTACACGTAACTTTTTTCTGATTTTTTTATTGAATTGTGTTTCAAGCTCGGTAGAGAGGCAGTTTACAAAGTTTCAGAATTTTTGAAATACCCCCGGACTTCTGCCCTATAAAGGGTTAAACATCACACACACTGTCCAATGCATACTTCAAAATAAATCAATGAAATAAATTTTATTCATGTCCCTTGGCGGACATTCATTTCTGACCCGCTGTAAAATCAGTACTGAGACTCTTAGCGAGGTGAAACCGAGGTTACGCCCGGAACAAGCGGCAGCGAGCATATTCATGAGGGTAGTGAGCTATACTCCAATTACGAAAGCGCCAGTTGTGCCACGTATAAAATAGAATCCCACTGGCACGTCAGTGACTTTCATAATTATCCCTAATCAGTTCTGATCTGTTAATAATTACATTATATTTCATCGCGTTTACTGATTTTTTCCTATATATTTATTACACATTATTTTAGTGTTCCGGTAAAACGTAATTCCTAACTCTAACAATACGCAGTCTTCAATTTTAAGCTTGCAACGTCAGCAAAATCTGATCCTATTTGCATGTTTTCATACAATACATTCAAAAGATGTTTGATCAGTTCGATTTAACCTGACACAACAACTCGTATCCTCTAAATGTTTGAAATAATCATTACCATGTGTGCGAATTATAGAGACCTGTACAGATAATATGCCTTTGCTGGCAGGACCTAGTGTTTACAGTGCACTATGTCTTCTGGTATAGGCTAGAGCAATTTTGTTACTTTCATAGACCTGTCTCTGTTTATACTTGGCTTTGACAATATGAAAGTGACTGAGGTATGAGCGATGCTCCTAATGCCAATCCTTATGCAGCCAGTCCCTGCTATGAATGATGTGAAAATGTTGCTCATAGGGTCGGTTGGTGTAGGCCTATGCATTTCAGTGGGCTTGGCAGACTGATATGTAATAGCAACTCTGGCTCGGCGAGGAAAGCAACGGGCAACTACATCACTCATTTCCCTAGTACGCCTCTTCAGTGATGCCTAGGCCATCTATGACAGCTGATGGCGGAGCTGTTGAGGATCCCACCAGCGTTAGCGCTGACGGACTGAACATACATAAAGATAATCCCAAAGCCCCTTCACATACCGAAAGTGTTTTTTTAAAAATCATACTAAAATAAAGTTCATAATAAAAAAATTAAGTACCTCCTATGGAGGAAAGCAGCATGCACATATCAGCCCTTCTATCATTCTTAGTCCGACTCGTTGGCCTTCGGTTCAGAGGGTCCCGGGTTCGATTCCCGGCCAGGTCGGGGATTTTAACCTTCATTGGTTAATTCCAATGGCCCGGGGGCTGGGTGTTTGTGCTGTCCCCAACATCCCTGCAACTCACACACCACACAAAACACTATCCTCCACCACAATAACACGCAGTTACCTACACATGGCAGATGGCGCCCACCCTCACCGGAGGGTCTGCCTTGTAAGGGCTGCACTCGGCTAGAAATAGCCACACGAAATTAAAATCATTCTTAAATCTCTGACAGTACCGCGAATGGAACCCAGACCTCCGAGGACGGCAGCTAATAACGCTAACCGTTAAGCTACGTAGGCGGGCATCTGACATAACAACATAAGAGGCTGGGGACTTGCCGTCGACTACGAAACGATATTAATTTCGTGAACGTTAGCCTTTGTCTGCTGGGAGTAGTGGTCCGGTCACACCGGCCTTGGTCCAAACACGGATAGAACGATGTCCTGTAAGGGAAGAAAACATTTACCTCTTCAAGTCAACACCTTGTACTATTCTTTATATATATACCGAGTACTACTAGCATAGGTACAAGGGTGAGGCGGACACAAGCATAACAGAGACGTTCTTTCTTCTTTCTTAATCTGTTTACCCTCCAGGTTTGGTTTTTCCCTCGGACTCAGCGAGGGTTCCCAGCTCTACCGCCTCAAGAGCAGTGTCCTGGAGCTTCAGACTCTGGGTCGGGGGATACAACTGGGGAGGATGACCAGTACCTCGCCCAGGCGGCCTCGCCTGCTATGCTGAACAGGGGCCTTGCGGGAGGATGAGAAGATTGGAAGGGATAGACAAGGAAGAGGGAAGAAAGCGGCCGTGGTCTTAAGTTAGGTACGGAAAACCACACCAGGATGGCTGAGGTGGGAATTGAACCCACCTCTACTCAATTGACCTCCCGAGGCTGAGTGGACCCCGTTCCAGCCCTCGTATCACTTTTCAAATTTCGTGGCAGAGCGGGGAATCGAATCCGGACCTCCGGGGGTGGCAGGTAATCACACTAACCACTACACCAAAGAGGCGTACGGCACGAAATTTACAATGCAGTCGGATACGGAAACCTGGTTCCCCAACTTAAAGCCATTCTGTCTTAGGCCTCTCTTTCGATGGGCAGAGAAATACTTTGCGAGTAATCTGATTTCCAATTTTAAAAAACCGAAACAGAATTTTTTTACATTGTAAACATAACCCATGGTTTAGGCGAGTTTCATGGATAACCGATAATGCCAGGTAGGCTTTCACGTGAACTGCCGGAGCGAAAAGTGTAAATGATTCAATTCACCCGTCCCTTGCAAAGTCCTCGTGTGCTACGATAGCAGGCACATCTCTTCCAAGCTCGAGAGGAGCTCATATCCTTGAAGTTGAGAATGACCTTAGTATGTTTAGAAAGCCTGTTTAACGAGAGTCTGCTTACTTCTTAAACAAAACTCAGCGATAAACAAATACCGGTACCACAAATATGTGACAACTAATTGTCAAATTGAACGAAATGTTTCTCTACCTAACGAGCATATTCACTGGAAGTTCCAGGAGATGTTTTCTTAATACCATTTTTCGAAATACTGAAACGCGATTCTGTTTCAGTGTTCTTTGTCACACACACACACACACACACACACACACACACACACACACACACACACACACACACACAAAAGAAATGTTTCATGCGTGTGATTAGAAAGAAATAAGAATTCAACTTCAGTTTTCAAAAGTGTTCCTGGAAGTCCGGTTATATCTCAACCCACCACGGCCTTCCAAAAAAAGCAAACTATAGTGTAGTCTGTTATAAAACTGGGTAGTTATCTTCCAACATATTTCCTTTCTATTTCAGAAATTAATTTGTAGTGGTTTTCAATCATCGGACCACGGATCGATTGAAAGAAAGCCTAAAAGCATCGTAAAGAATGAATTTTAAGGCACGTATTACAACCCACGACCTTGTATACTACATCTAAACAAGATAAAAGGAATACTGTTAATATGAACTAATAATAATAATATTAATAATAATAATAATAATAATAATAATAATAATAATAATAATAATAATCGTATGGCCTCAGCTGCCGTGTGCAGACATTTCAATTTGACGCCATCTGGCTGTCTGCTCGTCAATTTCGAGGTTCCGTTTTACTCTAGGCCCCCTCTAGATGGCAGACCGAGTAAACCGAAACTCTCTTGGGCGTCTATGGCTGAGATTTAAGGAATTTTGTCGGGTAAACACCAAATGTGTCACCAGAGATCTTTAACATGCCGACATCGTACGACATGGAGTGTCGAATGGACTTTTTTCCGCCCTTCAAAAATCCGACTACCTCTGCCGGGTTTGAACCCGCTATCTTGGGATCCGGAGGCCGACACTCTCTGTGGTGTAGTGGTTAGTGTGATTAGCTGCCACCCCCGGAGGCCCGGGTTCGATTCCCGACTCTGCCACGAAATTTGAAAAGTGGTACGAGGGCTGGAACGGGGTACACTCAGTCTCGAGAGGTCAGATGAGTAAAGGGAGTTCGATTCCCACCTCGGCCATCCTCGAAGTGGTTTTTCGTGGTTTCCCACTTCTCCTCCAGGCAAATGCCAGGATGGTACCTAACTTAAGGCCACGGCCGATTTCTCCCCTTTTCCTTGTCTATCCCTTCCGATCTTCCCATCCACCCTACAAAGCCCCTGTTCAGCATAGCAGGTGAGGCCGCCTGGGCGAGGTACTGTTCCTCCTTCCCAGTTGTATCCCCGCCCAAAGTCTCAAGCTCCAGGACACTGCACTTGAGGCGGTAGAGGTGGGATCCCTCGCTGAGTCCGAGGGACAAACCAACCCTGGAGGGTAAACAGATTAAGAAGAAGAAGAAGAAGAAGAAGAAGAAGAAGAACTGATTAAGAGGCCGATTATTTCGATTCCTTAATGGGGGGCGGCTATCAGGCGGGTTCTTTCTCTTTCTCTCTCTCTCTCATAGTTCGACATAGTAATATGCTCCAACATTTCCCAGGAAATTTCAGCAAAAAACAAAAAGTAGGTAACTACAAGTACCTAGGTGTTAATATAAGGAATGATCTTCATTGGTGTAATTACATTAAGGAAGTTGTAAAGAAAGGATACAGATTTCTGCACATGGTTATGAGGGTATTTAGGGGTTGTAGTAAGGATGTAAAGGAGAGGGCATATAGGTCTCTGGTAAGACCCCAATTAGTGTATGGTTCCAATGTATGGAACCTACACCAGGACTACTTAATAGCGAGAACTGGAAATGAACCAATTTGTTTTTGGTGATTTCCTACAAAAGAGTAGTGTTACGAAAATTTTCCAAACTTTTGGCTGGGAAGACTTGGGACTACGGAGACGAACTGCTCGACTAAGTGGTATGCTCCGAGCTGTCAGCGGAGAAATGACGTGGAATGACATTAGTAGACGAATAAACTTGAGTGGAGCTTTTAAAAGTAGGAAAGATCACAATATGAACATAAAGTTGGGATTCAAGGGAACAAATTGGAGCAAATATTCATTTATAGGATGAGGCGTAAGGGACTGAAATAATTTATCAAGGAAAATGCTCGATACATTTCTAAGTTCTTTGAAAACACTTAGGAGATAAAAATCGATATTTTGGTCATTTTAGCGATTTTTTAAATGACTGAAAATGAAAGGATTGAGTTCCTTCTTTCTTGCCACAAAGTTATTCCGTTGAATTCAAACAATTTATCACTTTAATAATCCTTTGTTTGCCAGTCTGCACACATAAGAAATTGGCGTGGCATCTGCTGAACTGCTTTGTTAGGTAATTATGTCATTGACAAGTTTCCATTCAATCAAATATGCCTGTTTGCAATTACGCATCCACGAGATTGGCCAACAGCCCCCTTCCCTCTCTCTCTCTCTCTCTCTCTCCCGATATATTTGTACAGAATCTAAGATCTACCATAATTCTGAATGAATTTATAAAGCCTGTTACGGACTAATATTTCAGTACTCGACTGTCATTGAGCAACACTGTATGCTTGTATTGGTATTGCTGATGGTACTACAATAGTGCCGACAACTATAAGTTTTTAAGTTTTGTTATTCTTGTACGTTTAATCTTTTTTGTGAGTTCTGAGGTGGTAGCCAGTCTGTTTACTTTTGTGAAGTACGCGCGCAAGTAACCTCTTGTAGTTGCGTATAAAGATACTGTTATTATTGAAAGATAGTGTGCTGTAATAATTGATAGATTGTACCCAAGGGAATAAAAATTATGCGTAAACATAAATCAGCCTTAGCTAAGCGACGAATTGCTGAACTATTGATAGGAAAGAGATGGGGATCAGCTATTTCTGAAACAAGTCTCCATTGAAGAAACCAGGGACAAAATGTCATGGAATGTTACCGGAATCAGATTGTTCTCATCAGGAAAGTGTCGCATAAACTTCAAACCATGTGTCCTGCACCTATAGCTGACAATCATGGTATGACAGAAACTACAATCCCCATGACTTCGACTCAGGAACAGTTGTATTGTGAAAAACCAACCGTAAGTGAAACATTTTCCGTTCTTTGGAGAAGGAGAAGAAGAAGAGACAAGCTTCCAGAGTTACCAGTATTTTACAGAAGCTGCTAAGAAAGAAAAGGAAGGAAAAACATACGGTTCTGATGACTTTTAGGTAATGAATCAGGAAGAAAACGTCACTTGAACTTTGCTTTAATTTTCCCGCCAATTGTAATTTTATATTTAAATCCCATTTTTCTCGCATAATATTCTGCCAAATGTAACAAAATTTGTATGGTATATGTATCACAGCTATATTAGGAAACCTGCGTATGGAATGTTTGACTGCAGAATTTTTTCAAGTACTGGGGATTTTTAAGTCCAACATTTTGGAACATAAAAATTACACAAACTTTAGTATGATGCATCTCCTTATATAAATTATGTACAGAAAAGTCGATACGTAGCGCTTTTTAAAAGAAGTATTAAGTACATTAACATGTTAATTAAATTTCATGAAAAAATGGAATTACAAATTTCAAAAAAATTCAAAAATAGTTTTGGAAAAACTATTAATTGTATACAAAAGAAATGTTCGTGATATCTCTACTTTTATGTAGGTGACATTCCCGCAAAATTTCGTGAAAATCCATGCATTAGGTAAAAATATCTGTTTATCTCAGGAGTGTTGCCTTAGGAAAAGAATATTTGATTGGAAATCTGCCATCTGGGCGACAATCCTAAATACAGATCATTGATAACTGATTGAAAAAGCACGCCATGTAATTTTTCTCTATCGAAGTCTCCCCAATGAACAAAGAACCAAACCAAACCCCACGGCGCAACAGCCCCGTAGGGCCATGGCCTACCAAGCGACCGCTGTTCAGCCCGAAGGCCTGTAGATTACGAGGTATTGTGTGGTCAGCACGATAAATCCTCTTGGCCGTTATTCTTGGCTTTCTAGACCGGGGCCGCCATCTCACCATCAGATGGCTCCTCAATATTGTTATCACGTAGGCTGAGTGGACCTCGAACCAGCCCTCAGATACAGGTAAAAATCCCTGATCTGGCCGGGAATCGAACCCGGGGCCTCCGGGTAAGAGACAGGCACGCTACTCCTACACCACGGGGCCGGCTCCCAATGAACAAAGGGTCCACCAAAATATGCAGACTTGTGAACCTGTTAAATGCCCTCTTTTAATTTTCCTTTACTTCAAATGATTACAGTCAATACATTGTGATGCAGCCTTTGGCCTTTTAAATGCTGTACTAAGGACTTAAAAAATGGGAAGTAATGCAAATGAAAGTTTGGGATTGATTTTCTCATTCAGATAGAATTCTGAGATCTGCACTTGAATTTTGGAGAATGAAGTAGGAGTTTTAAGAATACATAAAATATTATATGGACTAGAAAGTCTTAGTAGCAGATTCCTTCTTCTAACTCGATATTCCTCGTTACTAAGCAGTCGTGATCCCATGACTTAATTGTCAATTATAAACTATGGTTCTCCATTCGAGCCGATCTTTTACAAGTATGAGAGATACCTGAAGAGGTTTCCCGGTGAAGTGTTTAACTTGGTCTAGCCATCTCAACGGGGCTTTACCTGTGGCCGGCCAACAATCTTTTAACTTTTGTTTGGATTATCATCACGCCATCATATATCTCTAAAGTACTGCAGAATGCGATGTCGCAAAATCGTCGAAAACCCGATACACATGATAAGTAGCCTACGTTTTAAATTGACAAGTTCGTTCTTCTTGCTGTCTACGGGAAACGGAGGAACCACCGCCAACACCACATTTCAAAGGAATTTATTATTATTATTATTATTATTATTATTATTATTATTATTATTATTATTATTATTATTATTATTATTAAGGAAAGAGCGCACAAACGTGCATCAAATTAGTATACACTGATCAAATAGATAGGGTAAACTTGGCAAATATGGGCACCATAAGGTATATCTGAAGAAAAGGAGCACTAAAACAACTTCCATTTTCCTGGTAAAAAATCCTTGAAAACTTACAACCATTTCCATTCGAATAAAGTTTGAACTAACCTCTATCCCATAGTGGTTGACATACTGTGCAGATTCGCAGTAAACCCTGCAACTGCCCATATTTGCCAAACTCTTAAGGTAATATAGGCACATTTTCTGGTAATATGGGCACAAGTTATTAAATCACAATTAGAGCCACTGATATGGTTATATTCATTTTGTATTCTAACAAGGTGGTTGTATTGAACATACATATATGAAATAAGGGTAAATATATATAATAATTAAACACTGATCATGAACAAATGCTACCAAGGAAGTAGAACTAATACCATTATTAAGTTATCAACTCGGAATCACTTGAATTGAATTAGAGAATGTAAGTAACGTAAAACTGGCCAAAACTGTGTGTAATATGAAAAGTAAAAGGATTAATCTAACAGAAGCAGTCACATGAGAGCACTCTGAGTCATAAATACTGACAAGGTTTTTAACTGACTTCATCACAATAGAAAGAATCGCCTTCCATCTCTACGCACTCCTCATGGAACCACTTAACACATGAACCACAACACTTAGCCCACTTCTGCCCTTCATTCTCATCATAATAATTCCCCTTACACACAGGACAAATACCGGAAACTTTGTTGCTCCGTATGGCTTTACGCTTTGCGGCTAAACCTCCTCTACTGACTCCTGCGATAGGCCTAGCCCTTTTCTGCGCTGAAGCCAGATTTTCTTCATTTGCAAGTTCTCTTGCAGAACACTTACGTCTTCCCCGGTTACTAGTCGTCATCTTCAGTTTTGGAACTGGATTAATTTTTCCCTTTTTTACATACAACATGGCCACCCCTTGTGTTCATTTGGAGTCCTGACTCGTCGGCATTAAATATTCTAGCCAGCTTGTTTAGCAGATTCAAATCCTTCATCTTTTTTTTATCAAGAATTTTAAGTTTGTCTAGGCACATAAGTTCTAGATGCTTGTAAATGTACAATCGCCATTTCTTACTGTTATTACAACACGCGACATATCCTCTTTATCCCATTTCTGGCGGATACCCGCTCGTTCATTCCCATTTTGCATCATAATCTGGAAAAAAAGGAAAAGTTATTTATTTTTTGCGAAATAGCTACATGTTATATTAATCGATTAACATGAAAACGTACAGATTGCCGTAGAAATAAAAAAGAATAAGTCTATCTCAGAGCCCGTCACATAAATACAATGTAATTTGATGATGCCCATATTACCTACAATGTCACTGCCCATTTTTGCCTTAGTCCCACATTTCAGAAGTTGGCATTAATGGGAAAGAACTAACTCCCAAGCGCGTATCCTCTCGCTACAATATACCCTACACTAACCTTGCAAGCTACCCCTAGTAATATTTCTTGAAAAATAAACTTATTTTGCGTGTAGTGCCTTAAGTAAATTAACAGAGTTATTATAACGCCTCGATTTTGGAAGAGTAGACTGGTCTACTTACCTCAAACCATGTTCTTTACAGCTTCTGTTAGCACAGTAGAAGACAACCTTTAACATACTGAGCAGGCATGACACTTCACGATCACCAACCTAGCAGAGCGCATGCTTCTACTCGCTACCATTGCGTGGAAAATGAAAAATTTCTTAAATCTGCCCATATTACCTTAGTGCCCATATTTGCCAAGTTTACCCTACAAAATACATTATTCTTTGCTGTATTCCTTTAGAGTCTTGTGTCTCTGTGTAAAAATTGTAAAATGATATCGCTCACACACTTTGTTGCATAGTTTGCATAAGCAGTCTTCATCTGGGTCATGGAAGTATGTTTTCATGCACAATTTATGATGAAATTCATGTACAGATAGTCTAGTGATGGCACTTCGCAAAACCTGGTTTGATCCACTCCATCTTCGGTCTAGCATGGCTTCTGTTGTGTAAAATTTCGGCCATATTTCTTCTTGTTTTTGTTTTCTTTTCCTAAGGACTTCTTCTGCTTGTGGTGTAGATGGTAGCTGTAGGGTGTACCTCATATCTTCTATGAAAAAGCGTTCTTTTGCAAGCATATACGCTAGTCTTGACGGCGCTGTTTTTGCTATCTCCAGTATTCTTTTCAGGAATCTGGCTTTTACTCTTTCTAGGGTTTCTAAGTCGGTCATAGTAAGGTGGTCCCAGATGAGATGAATACCATAGGTGAGAGCAGGGAGAATTTTGCTGCGGAAGAGAAGCATTGCTGTTTCTAGCGAGATCATGGTGGGGTTTTCTATGTTGTAGATCCCTCGTATGGCTGCTGCCGTTCTTTCTCTTACGTGTATTCTGTAAGAGATACCATTAGATTGAAGAGTGATGCCGGGGTATCGGAAATTACCTACTCTTTTCTAGGTCTGTCCTGAAAACGTGATTGTGTCTTGTGCCGTAACTCTTCCTCCTTTTCGAAATGTCATGTAAACAGTTTTGTCTTTATTTAACTGTAGGTCATTCAAAGGCATTAATTCATTTCGCACAACGTGCCGTCAATGTTTAGGATTATGCACTGTACAAAAATATAGGGAACACTACAGTTTCCATAAGCTTCTTCTTTGTGTGTTAGGATATCTCACTGTCAGACCACATCTTCGTGAGGCTAAACACTGTATTGAAAGCTATCGCTATGCACCTTCTGATTTTTGTTTTACCACTGCCCCAGTTAGAAACTAGTGATCCGAACTAGGTTAATTCGTTAATCACTTTAATGTACGGTGACATGCCCTGTAATTGGAGTGTGCGACCTTTATCGATAATCATTAGTTTTTTTTTTTTTTTTTTCCAGATTGATCTCTCCAATCCTAGCGCCAGTCTTTCAGCAGTGATCTTCTGGAGCACTTCCAGAAGTTCAGGGGCGTCCTTGGACAGTTTAGTGGTATCGTCTGTACAGCGCAAGTCAGTTTTCTGCCTCCTACTGACACTCTCCCACCGTAGTTGTCCTAAGCTCGTCTTATTACAGACTAGCCGTAAGCTCTGAATAGCCTCAGAGACAAAATGCAATCTTGTCACATCTTATTTTTTATCTTGAAGACTTTTGATCTGTTATTTTCTATTCGTACAGAGAGAGAGAGAGAGAGAAAGAGTAAGAGCATCGTGCAGTCTTTTCGACAGGAATACTTTTTTCTATTGGTTTTACGTCGCACCGACTCACTTGTTAGACCGGTCTTATGGCGATGATAGGATAGGACAATATATAACTGGGAAGGAAGCAACCGTGGCCGAATTCAGGTACAGCCGAAGCATTTTCCTGTTGTGAAAATGGGAAAACACGGAAAACCATATTCAAAGCTATAGAAATTGGGGGTTCGAACCCACCATCTCCCATATGCAAGGTAACAGCTACATGATCTGAACCGTGCAGTCAACTAGCTCGGTCATAAGAAAAAGACGAGATGACTTGGAACTCCGATTTCGGTTAACATTCTCCAAAGACAGGCCCACTGTACACACAGCAAAGTGTCGTCTTGTGATCAATGAAGTGACATTGGTGTTTTGAATTAACGGGTTTCGTCAATGAGTGGCCGAAAACTGAAGATATAATTTCTTGTTCTTCTACCTTTTGTTCTTCAGGTATAATAATAATAATAATACTAATAATAATAATAATAATAATAATAATAATAATAATAATAATAATAATAATAATAATAATAATAATAATAATAATAATAATTCGTAAAATAGTAAAAGCAGGCAAACGGTGATTACTTTTGTGGACTTCAAAAAGGCATATGACTCTATAGAGAGACCGACACTTTTTCGTGTACTGGAAGAATTCAAAGTAGACAGGAAAACAAGAGAATTAATCATGCGAACACTAACAGGCACCACTCCCAAGGGGAATTATCTGAACCATTTGATGTTAAAACAGAGTCCGACGAGGACTTTATTGTTTAATCTTGTTTTAGAAAAAATGATTAGGACTTGGGGAAAAGAAGTTAAAGGAATAACGTTTGGCAGATTACGTGAAAACAAAATTAATTTACAGTGTTTGGCCTTCGCTGATGACTTAGCAGTGTTGTCCAATAACAGACAGGAAGCGATTGCATCCACTGAAAAACTCCATGAAATTACATCCAGAACAGGACTTCAGATCTCATATCAGAGAACTCACTACATGGAAGGATCTCTTCGGTTCCTAGATGGACAACCAATGAAAACCCAGTATAGCAAAATATCCCAAGTGTCTAAATTCAAATAGCTGGGAGAAGTCATCCAACCTTCAGGACTGAATCGCAAAGCAAACAAAGAAAGGCTCTCTAAACTGTAAGGAGCATACAGACTCACTTGGAGCAGATATAATAAAAAAATATATACCCCGAAATACAAAATTAAGATATTATAACACTATAATCAAGCCTTAAACACTATACACATCTGAAACACTGATCATTGGGGGCAGATCATTGATTAAAGATGTAGAAAAGCAAGAAAGAAAAATCTTACGGAAAATTTTTGGACCAGTCTGTACAGGGGGAATTTGGATGATAAGGAAATCTCATGACCTCTACCAACACTCAGAGAAAATATCAGACATATTTAGGATAAACAGTTTGAAATTTTATGGACATATTCTCAGAATGAGTAATCAGAGATTGACCAAAAGAATTCTGAACCTTGCCCTATCAATGAAAGTAAAAAACAATTGGCTGCTCGAAGTTGGAAAAGATCTTCAGGAAATAGGCATTATAGATGGCATTGTGTTAGATCTAAGTTCAGAAAATTAGTCGACAATCACCGCTTTAAACATCATCCAAGCAGTACCACCAACAAAACCTAGTCAGAAGATCGCAAGCCACAACGAGAAGATGAAGAGATTTTGGGAGAAGAAAGAGACAACGACATCAGCTAAATAAATTCAATCGCGCCCCTTAGTTGAGCATAAAGGAGAAAGAAATAATAATAATAATTTTGATTTTACGTCTCACAACCTACTTTCACGGCTTTCAGAGACGTTGTGGTACCGCAACTTTGTCCCCTTGGGATTCCATTTACGCGCCGGTAAATTTACCGACATGCGTATTTGACCACCTTCAAATACCATCGAGATCATACCCGCCACTTGGGCTCAGAAGACGAGCGCTCTTACCGTCGGAATCATTCGGGCCGGAAGCACACTCTCTGTGATACCTAATGAGGGAAAGAGATCTAAGAATTCGTGTGAACACATCTACTCGATACCTTATATATATATATATATTGCTAGTTGCTTTACGTCGCACCGACACAGATAGGTCTTATGGCGACGATGGGACAGGAAAGGGCCAGGAGTGGGAAGGAAGCGGCCGTGACCTTAATTAAGGTACAGCCCCAGCATTTGCTTGGTGTGAAAAGGGGAAACCACGGAAAACCATCTTCAGGGCTGCCGACAGTGGGGTTCGAACCTACTATCTCCCGAATACTGGATACTGGCCTCACTTAAGCGACTGCAGCTATCGAGCTCGGTGATACCTTGCAAGAGTCTGATGTATTTTCTTTTCTAGTAACTAACGTTAAGTTTGAAAACCAAGGATATTTAAATCAAGGAATTTCGGAGACCAAAGCTCTGTGGTACCAACCAGACAAGATGATTTGGAACTCCGATTTCGGTTAACACTCTTGCAAGACAGTCAAATGCCGCCTTGTAATCAATGAAGGACAACATTCATAAATGATAACTGTATTGGTGTGCGATCGTGCTGAAGCCTCAATTCTCTTTTATGAATGTTCAAAGAATGATAGACCTTCTAACAACAATGCAGATAATTTTGAATGACGAATACATAAGCCTACAGTAAAATGTGTGTACGATGAGGCGAGGTGGAAGTATTGATCTAACCAAGCGATCACCTGTCCGGGTTATTCCTATAATTCAGCCTAATGATTGACCCGAGGATTTTTTTCTTTTGCTTTCGAATATGCCAATTTTTACGGCTTGCACTCCCTAGGGCCTAGGCTATGTAACTCCTTTGAAAAACAGAACTGCCTGTAAAGACCGAGGTTCCACACCACATTGTAGGGCTCACTCACAGAACTAAAACCGCGGCATTAAACTGGCTGAATGAACCATTCGGTTGGATCTCAGGAGAGTGGTAAGAGAGGAGCTGAATATCGAAATATGTCCGACGATTCTACAATGCACAACAATGATATGCTCAATGTACGACGACACGCCGAAAAGGTCAATAATTCTCTTGGATGGCATTTTTCATCTAGTGGTCAGAGGTAGAAACAAAGCAAGCTTGTAGTATGTGTCTGCTGATATCGTGATCTAGATCATAGCCTCGGGATCTCCACAGGGACGTGGCATTTAAATTAAAAAAGTCCAAGCGCACTGTTTGAAATTCAAACCGCGGCCATCAGTGAAGTATTCTACTAACACGCCCCCAATCGGAGGTGCATTGATCCCTAACAGTAAAGCAACTGCTCCTTGAAGCCGAAAAGTTATACAAGCGTTCCGTTTACATCTTCTGCCATGTATTAACATCAAGTTGCCGCAATCCCAGAACAAATACCGAGTTACGACATAAAACAACCGTGGATCAATGATAGAGCAGCACATGCATAAATGTGAAAGTCACGTGGTATCAGGTGATCATTTGTGGCCAAGGACGTCAATCCTCGCAGGGGCTTGTGAACTGTAAGCATGGAGTGGCAACCATGGGTCTGACGCAGTCTGACAATGCCTCCACTTACTTCTGTTGGCGGGCTTTTTCTCTCTCCCACGCGCTCAAAACTCTCCTATCCGACCTCCCTTGGTCCACTTTTGGTCTCTTCCGACCTCGACGGTATTAGGTTTCCCGAGGCCTAGTAATTTTAACATTTTGCCACGGTTAGTGGTCCTTCTTTTTCTTTAGGCGGCACCTTAAATCTCTCTTCCTCGTTTTCCTGTTTTCTGTAAAGAGGCTGATAATATCGTAATTTTGCCCCTTAAAACAACCTCCGTCACGTCTCATACTACGAAGGTAAATTTGATTTGTCTGATTAAAATGAAAGTCAGTGTACCAATATTTATCTCTGGAGAATCAGAAAAACTTTTCACAATCATTTTTATTATTTATCTATAGCAATGAACGGTTTATTTCCGGAACTGGCTTCGTAATGAACACCTCATCTTTCCAAACTCCTCAAAAAGTGCTGGGAATCTGCAATACGATTTCTCCAACTCAATAAATATTACACGTATGATGATGATCTCTGGTAGCTATACTGACCCTTTTTCAGCTAGGACAAATCTCCGATACTACTTTCCTCTTTGTTTGGTACTATTTTAAAAGCAATGATTCACGTAATGGAATACGTTTCTTTTAACGAAGCCAACTATTTGTTTACCGCCCCTATAATGAAAATGATAAGGGAAGACACAGAGTTACAACAATTAATATACTTTACCCCACGCAAGATGTGGGTTATTTTGAAGAAATGGACGACCAGGAGAGATAGGAAGGAAGGAAGGAAGGAAGGAAGGAAGGAAGGAAGGAAGGAAGGAAGGAAGGAGATCATGGAGGGAGCACCTCTCTCCTCTGTGAACAACGAAAAACAAATGAATCTCAGGAATACCTCGCTACACGAAATAAAATAAAAACCTGGTACGAATGAGATTAATGAGGGTACATACCAAGTCATTCACGAAGAAGAAAACAGTCCCAGGTTAGGAAATCTTGTAATCGTCGATACCTTGAAGTCTATGACAGTTATGTACTGTCTGTATCCTTTTAACGTGATCCGTCGCAGACCGTATAAAAGTGAAGTATTGGCACAATGCACTCTTTGTAGCATTCTATGTCCGACTCGTTGGCTGAATGGTCAGCGTACTGGCCTTCGGTTCAGAGGGTCCCTGGTTCGATTCCCGGCCGAGTCGTGGATTTTAACCTTCATTGGTTAATTCCAATGGCCCGGGAACTGGGTGTTGGTGCTGTCCCCAACATCCCTGCAACTCACACACGACTTACAACACTATCCTACACCACAATAACACGCAGTTACCTACACATGGCAGATGCCGATCACCATCATCGGAGGGTCTGCTTACATAGGCTGCACTCGGCTAGAAATAGCCACACGAAATTATTATTATTATTATTATTATTATTATTATTATTATTTATTATGATGCATTATAATCTCCACCTACACAAGGATAAAATTATTTTATTTCGTGTGGCTATTTCTAGCCGAGTGCAGCCCTTGTAAGGCAGACCCTCTGATGAGGGTGGGCGGCATCTGCCATGTGTGGGTAACTGCGTGTTATTGTGGTGGAGGATAGTGTTATGTGTGGTGTGTGAGTTGCAGGGATGTTGGGGACAGCACAAATACCCAGCCCCCGGGCCATTGGAATTAACCAATGAAGGTTAAAATCCCCGACCCGGCCGGGAATCGAACCCCGGGACCCTCTGAACCGAAGGCCAGTACGCTGACCATTCGGCCAACGAGTCGGACAGGGATAAAATGAACCAACAGTTTTTGTGGCATGTTCTGTTGCTGTGGTTGTAAATTCGTGTGTAAACTAAATTCGTCAAGACTGAGTGTACGAGTATTTCCACAATATCCGCAGTCCTATTTCTGATATTTAAGTCAGTGCCTTTTTTAAGGCGATGTATTTTCCTCTAGTCATAGACTAAATATATTTACTTGATAATTTATAGAATGATACTGAAATGGAAGTGATAAGAGCGGCAGCGGCTCCTGCCCTGACAAACAGATGAAGAGATGTCTTAACCAAGGAAAATAAAACAAATTTCCAAAGCAGCTGAATTGTTTTATTATTATTATTATTATTATTATTATTATTATTATTATTATTATTATGCCAATGATGATTAATAATGACAACCGGCACCAAACATCATCAGTCAGTTATCGTATACAAGGACGCTAGCCTTCTATATCATCTCAACTAACGTCACAAGACAATGAACGCCGTTCCAAGCTAATACGCCTAGGAAAAATTCACTATCTGTTTTTCCAGAATCAAATTCAAGATCGCTCTTAACTGTAAGCGAAAGATGACACGCACTCCTAGATTACAGCCATGATCTAACATGCAAGTGCACTTCTTCTGGTACGATTAAACAGTCAAATCATCCCACAGACTAAAAGTGCAAATGTATTTTCCAACAAGCAAAATTCACTTATTGTTTATACACAAAATCAATCCTCCAGTCCCTTAGAGGAGCAAACCCATCCGGAATCTTCCCATTGGGAAAATGGTGTTCCTAACCAAACACACACTAAATTGTTAAGTGGATTCATAATATCAGGGGGTGGAGAGTTTTCGCAATAGTGATATTACGCGAAAAGCCTAAAAGCTTGTACTTCCGTATTTTCATTTTTCACAACCTGCAAACAACTTTTGAATGTTTTTGAAAACGCGGCAAAATGCTAAATTTATACTAAAATATGATATGAATGAATAACAGGCTATTTAAAAAAATAAAACTGTTTTTTATTCGTGTTCAGGAAACTTAAGACCGAGAAGTGTGTGCCTCCTTGGATTGCCTGCAAATGCTGCTGACTGGGAAGCTCAACATACACCGTTGGCCCAAGCAGCTCAGCAATGTATTTGGTGTCCTACCAAGACCGTGTGCTTAAAAATATTTCAGTGAATTCAATTTATTCATAAGTGACGGGAGAACACAGGCAGAAGAAAAATGTTCAGGCATGTTCTACACTTTCCTTCAACAGTGTCACTGATTCATGAACGACTTAAGTTAATTCTATACATTTTATTTTTATTCTGATTTTGCATCAATATCAATTTGACTTTTTAATGTTATGCTACAGGTAATCCCATTTAAAAATAAATGACAATTTTATTAATGCATTTTAATTTTTACTATTAAGTCTATGTAAATGCGATTTTCATTTCACACTAATATTATCAGGAAACACAACCTATTTATCAGAATTAAGTCTAAATCTATATTTTCTTCAAAACGCCTTAGGAAGCTAAATTCAGGGGCGTAGCCAGGGGGGGGAGGAGTGCGGTTACTGGGGATTAGGCTCCCCACGGAATGTTTACAAAAAGGAAATATACAGAAACTGACAATAAACAATAAACTAAATAAACATTCAGAGACATAATATTGTAGAACCAACAGGTCCGTAATTTACTTGTATCAGTGTCCTTATAGAAGCCCCCGTGGCTCAGGTGGCAGCGCACCGGCCTCTCACCGCTAGTTCCGTGCTTCAAATCCGGTCACTCCATGTGAGATTTGTGCTGGACAAAGCGGAGATGGGACAGGTTTTTCTCGGGGTACTCCGGTTTTCCCTGTCGTAATTCATTCCAGCAACACTCTCCAATATCATTTCATTTATCATTCATTAATCATTGCCCCAGAGGAGTGCGACAGACTTCGGCAGCCGGCACAATTCCTATCCTCGCCGCTAGATGGGAGCTTCATTCATTCCATTCCCGACCCGGTCGAATGACTGGAAACAGGCTGTGGATTTTCATTTTCAGTGTCCTTATAATGACAAGTCATTCATGCACCTTCATTGTGTTCTACCAACCTCCCAGTAGGGTGTTTTTGCATGTAATATTGTTATACATCCGGGTGTCTCCTGGGCAACGGACTAGGACTTTTCCTAGATGGCCGATTCTCACACACCAGAAGCAGAACTAATCAATCTTAAATGAGTTTTAAGAAATATGACAACAACATCCATAAATATTGACGGCTTTTCAGCTGCCAAAGAAAAACTCTTACGAAAACTATGCCAAGATCAGAAATGTGACGTCTTGTACATTCCAGGAAACGCATAGGGATGAACATCAGAAACGTCCAAAGATTTCAGGAATGATTTTAGTTGCAGAAAGGCCACATGCGAAATATGGCAGTGCTGTATTTGTAAAGCCAGGTCTCCAGATCAACAGTACTCTATAGTGAAGATAACGACATCGAAATTATCACCGTAGAGCTAAGCAACATGACCATTATATCTGTGTACAAGCCTCCAAATGAAAAGTTCTTTTTCTCGCCACCTGAAAATTTGGGTAAACACACAAAGTCAACAGTAATCGGTGACTTTAACAGCCGTAGTCACGTCTGGGGATATGCTCAAGAAGATGAGAATGGAGAGATCATCATTTCATGGGCTGAAACTCAGGAGCTTTCCCTTATTCACGACAATACGCTTCCCTCCTCCTTCAACAGTGGAAGATGGCACCAAGGGTATAACCCAGATCTTCTCTTTGTGAGCAACTGCTTTGTACAGCAATGTTCTAAAGT
The DNA here is from genome assembly GCF_040414725.1 of Anabrus simplex. Classification (NCBI taxonomy): domain Eukaryota; kingdom Metazoa; phylum Arthropoda; class Insecta; order Orthoptera; family Tettigoniidae; genus Anabrus; species Anabrus simplex. The sequence goes on along the minus strand of NC_090265.1, from coordinate 1,093,993,092 downwards.
AATGGGCTCACAAGAACACAACACCGGCCACTAATATGTCACCTCTCTTCATCCATAAGACAACACGAAGTTCGGTTCAGACGGAGATATAACTTTCGAAAGATTGACTGGAAAAGGTTTTCTAGTATGTTGGATGAGAGGATAAAAACTGTCTCTCCTATACCCGAAGATTATGACAAATTCATTGATATTGTGAAATTCTGTTCATGGGCATCAATTCCCAGAGGCCGCAGGACACGCTACCTTCAAGGTATAACTCGTGAAACAACTGCTCTGCTGCACGATTACTACAGGCTTCACGAAGAAGACTCATTTAGCAAACTATTCAAGCAGCACAAAGTATCCTTTCCTCTATCTCCCAGGCAAAGAAGGAGACGCGGATGAAGTTGATGTCTGAAGTTGATATGGGTAGGAGCAGTCAAGAAGCTTGGAGACTTTTAAAACGCTTGAGCAATGATCCTACTCAAGCTAACACACATGCCAATGTAAGTGCAGATCAAATAGCACACCAACTTTTGCTTAATGGAAAACCAAAACTTTCCATGAAAACAGGGAAAAATCCTATAGTCACACAACCAGACGAGAACAATGAGTTATCTAAGCATTTCACATTAACTGAACTGGAATTAGCTCTCAGTAAGTGTAAGATTGGGAAGTAAGCAGGACTCGATGACATTCGAATGGAACAGATTAAGAACTTTGGTCCTACTGCGAAGTGCTGGTTGGTAGAACTCATGAACAACTGCGTTCAGTCTTCCATGATACCTAAAATATGGAGGAAGGCTAGGGTCATAGCCATCCTAAAACCAGGCAAAGATAAAAGTGACCCTAGAAGCTACAGACCAATCTCCTTATTGTGTCATCTTTTTAAGATTCTGGCGAGACTTATCCTTAACAGGTTGACTGATAAAATCGAGCCACTTCTGATTCCACAGCAAGCTGGTTTCAGGAGAGAGAAAAGCTGCACATCGCAGGTGTTAAAATTAAGTCAACATATAGAAGATGGTTTTGAAAGCCGGAAAATCACAGGAGCTGCATTTATAAAACCTGTGACAATAAAGTTCGGTGAATGAAGTCAGAACAACACTGGCGACACACAACGCTGCACCTGCGTAGCAGCAGGTTTTGACCACCTGCTCCCAACGTTGTTCAGTTGAGCATCGTGTGTGTGTGCCGTGTAAGACTTGTTTGACACAGTGCGTGTTTAGTGCGTTGGTTTTGAACTGTGAACAGGAACATGAACGACCAAAAGATCAATGTACAGTTTTGTTTTAAGCTTGTCAAGACACCGAAAAAAACGCATGCGATGTTGGTACGTGTTTATGAAGATCAAGCACTGTCCTTGAAGTGCATGTACGAGTGGTTCGCCCGTTTTCGAGGAGGCCGGGAAAGTGTTTCTGACCCCCGTAGCGGAAGACCGGCGACCGCCGTCAGTGACGAAAACATCGAGAAGGAGAGACCATTAACCCTAGAACTGCCAAACGCCGCGCTTGCGACTCAATATAATGTCACTAGAATGCCAACGTCGCACGCGCGACGCATAGTACATGCAATCGCTTAATGAGTTATAACATAATTTATCGTTCACTTGCGTTATTTTAACAAGTAAAACATTGAGGAGGAAGCTTAAAGTCTTCCATCACACATTCCTTACTAGCCGGAAATGACTCAGTCAAGGTCAGGGCAGGTATAAAGTCAGCTACTCTTTCCTCATCCCCCTGTCGTCTCAATTGCTATGTAACTTCGTGTTCGCTCGCTGTTTCTGTCAGTTTCTGTGAATATCTTTCGTTACAGTTGAACGGATTATTGAGTTTATTTTTTCAATTATTTCTTTTGAAGTGTAAACTTTCGTCATTGATGACGAGGTACGTGAATCAAGTGATATTAGCGAAGTTCTTGAAGATGATTGGGATGCTTCCTCTTCCAGCGACATATTTTCTTTAGCTGATGATTCTTCTCAGTCTGTATCTCCAAACAAAAATCTATCCTTTCTCTTTAATTCTTATCCTTTCAAAACTTTTACTTCACAAAAATAAATCTTCTTCTTCATTGCTTCCCTTACCTTCTCAAACTTAAATCCCAGTTCCTTTAAATAATATCTCAACTTTCCAACGCTTCCGATATAGTATCTACTTAAATACTCTTAATTTAAACATCTGCGACAAAGAAAAATGCAAACTTCAAAACGCAACAATTTCTCAAATTAACACAAATCTATAGCCAAGAGGCCTTTTTTAAATTCCCCCTACAAAATGTCAAACTTGCTGTATTTACTCCAAACAATGCACACCTCACGACCAGAAAGAAGGCGTAACTTTCTAGAGTGGCCCACCATTCTTTCCAAGAAGGGAATGAAAACACTGCAGCAGCAGCAGCTGTAGGGAGCCTACGAGCGATCCTAGCGGCCAATTGAGGAACTACGTAGAATCAAGTTTTGCAGACGAAACCCTCTCCATTTCCCGGCCTTGATAGTATTACGTAGGTGACGCAATAAACATACACAGATCGCTTTCGCATTGGCCTCCGCTGCACGTTGCCAAACTTGCATGACTCCGGCTTGTAACTATAGATGGCTCTGGTATTCACTTTGTAGCCGGACATAGAATTCAAGTGAACAGACAAAATTCACAAGTCACCTATTGTTGCCTTCCCAGTAGACCTGGTAAAATCCTCTACGCGAAGGCCACCCCTCCGTCCTTCCAAAACTTTCTTATTTTTGGGCCAGCAATAACTGACCAGTTCCTTTGATCTTAATGACTTTAGTGGATATTCTTGAGAGCATAATTGAGGCGGCATCCGGAAAAAAGACCATCGTTTTTTCTAACACGTCATAATGTTGAGAATACTCTGTGAAAATTTCAGTTCAGTATCTCAACACTAGAGTTCAGTTGCACAGTTTTTGTAAACACGTTTGATAGTCGTGGGCCTTAAACATCACCAAGAAGAAGAATCGTAACATAACCTAGTGATACAGTGTTCTTGTAGTTTGTGCTTTAAGTTCATTATCAATTAAACAAGAGAAAGAAGAAGAAGAAGATAAATAATCGAATTAAATATAACGTTTTTTAAATTAAAACGACTTTTAAAAGAAGAAGAGAGAAGATGAATAATAGATTTTGATGCATAAATTGTAAGAGAAGATGATTTTTTTAATGGAGGAGAAATTATATGTTCGGGTGATGGTTAGTGAATTAGTTTAGGGGATGAAAAAGATTTGATGGATTTGAGAAAGGGGGCGTTTTGCCTTTATACTGAAGTTTCTAAGGGATTGAAATGAAAATGAGATTTGAGACCTACATGAGTTGTTTGAAAGTGAAGACTGAAGACTTGATTGGCTGCTGCTTGGAGATGCGAAAGGACGAGAGGGCGATTGTATTGCATTATATTTAGTAATGATTAGCTGATGTACCCGTGCTTCGCTACAGAATTCTACATTGTATACAGAGTTCTAGGTTAGGTTGTAAACACGTTGTGAGTAAGACTGTATTAAACTGCGTAGCTCTTAACGTTACCTTAAAAACGCGACGGGGAAGTCACCAAACGTCTTTTCTTGTGTGAAGACTGGGTTAGGGAATTTTCATTGTAATGGTAGGCCCTCTTCCTACCATCAGTCACAATCAAGTTGGGGAGTTTTCATTATAATGGCAGACACTCACTCTCCACCTGCCTTTTTACATTCTCAGAAAGACTGTCTTAGTGAAATCAACATAGATCATTACAACGACGCCAGTAGGAATGTCGCGATTAAAAGCAAAGCTCCAGGTCGCATCCACGTATACAGTCGTCTTTTCTGATGTTTGAACCATGTATTAGAAAGGACTAAATTATGATCGGTGAAGAATTCAACCAGCCAACTTCCTCTTTCATTCCTATGTCCCAATCCGAATTCTCCTACTGTAATACCTTTTCTTCCTTGGCCTACCACTACATTCCATTCTCCCATCACAATAAGATTCTCGTCACCATTTACATATTGTATTTAATCTTCTATCTCTTCATATATTCTTTCGATTTCTTCACCATTCGCTGAACTAGTAGGCATATAGACCTGCATTATTATGTTGGGCATTGGCTTGGTGCCTGTCTTGACAACAATAAGTACAACTACGCTGGTTTTAGTAGCTTAGCCGCTACCCTATTTTCTTATTCATTACTAGCTGTTACCTACAGCTTCAGTCGCGAGAATTTCGTAATTTGATATATTTAATCGTTCCTCCGTACTGGACTAAGACATTATCTGAAAATCCCCAAAGTTTAAAAACTCACCGAAAACTTGCGTTTCATTTACCCCAGAACCTCTTTGTAAACCACTTTTGTGGTATTGCCTTTTGGGGCTAAGATGACCAGGCTACTGGCAGAGTTAAATCTGGAACATGCGACATGGAACTCTACATGTGATAAACAGTCCTCTCTCAAGTCGAAAAAAAAATGAAAATGTGTTTCTTTATTTTTAAATGAGATTCCACATACCTATTTCCACGTATGTAACATCCACAGCTTTTGGGATATAAATATCCCCATAAAAAGAATCCAACTCCTACTTCACTTATTTTCACCTCATTACGTAACTTTTCCGAAAACAATAAAATACTCGTTCCTTTATTTTTAAAGGAGATTGAAAACACCAATTTTATCGTCTGTAACATCATCAGTTTTTGAGATATATAAGTATCCTCATAAAAAGAATGCAACCCTTCATGCGGTCCCTTTACCAGCCTTAAATGGATTTTCCGAAAAAGAAAAAAGAAAAAAAACGTGTTTATTTTTAAAGGAGATTCCTTCCATGTACCAATTTTTACGTCTGCAATATCTTCAGGTTTTGAGATATAAGCATCCTCATAAAAGGGAGTCAAACCCCTTTTCACTTATTTACACCCCCTTAAGTGAGTTTTCCGAAAACTAAAAAGTAAGTGTTTTTTATTTTTAAAGGAGATTCAAAATAAGAATTTTCATGTCTTTAAACTGTTTAGTTTTTGAGACATAGATATCCTCATTTTAAGCACCCCCCTCTTTCACTCCCTTAGTGACGGAATATCAAAAAATCCTTTCTTAGCACCTACATATATTCCCAAAGTTTCATTTCTTTATGTCCAATAGTTTTGGCTCGGCGATGATGAGTGAGTGAGTGAGTGAGTGAGTGAGTGAGTGAGTCAGTCAGTCAGTCAGTCAGTCAGGACATGCTATTTTATAGGCTATATGCATATATAGATTAAACTAACTCATGCATTTCCTCTGTTTGATTCTGTGTTGATATTTCTGTGGATGCCTGATCCTTTCCTGCCAACATATTTCACTTATACCATCTCCATTTTCAGATTCTCTAACCTACTACAACGATTCAAACTTCTAACATTCCACGCTCCGATTTGCAGAATGTCGGTATCCATCTTCCTGACTATTGCCTTCTCTCGTGTAGTCCCCACCCACAGATCCGAATGGGGGACTATTTTACCTCCGGGTTATTTTATCCTGGAAGAAGCCACCATCAGTACATCGTTCATATACTGTATATATATATATGTCCACGGGAGTTAGTTACGGCTGTAGTTTCCCGTTACTTTCAGCCGTGTAGCAGTATCAACACAGCTAAACCATATCAGTCAATCAAGTAGACTGCCACTGCCGCCCTTGCAGCTTCCGAAATGCTGCTACCTCCGTTCCTATAAATCACTCGCTAGTGTGGTCTCTGGACACGATACCCATCCATTTATGGTTGCAACTGCGGCTTGGCTATCTGCTTCACTTGGCAAGGTCACATGAATCGCAGGGAAGGATTTTTCAAATAAATAAATAAATAAATAAATAAATAAATAAATAAATAAATAAATAAATAAATAAATAAATAAGAAAGATCAGAGGAAAACTTATGAAACGCTGGCTACACGTAATCTATTATTTCAAAATACAAGCTTGGAAGAAGAAGAAGAAGAAGAAGAAGAAGAAGAAGAAGAATTGATCCTCCGTTGCTCAGGTGGCGGAGCGCCGCCTCTCACTACTGGGTTCCGTGGTTCAAAGCCCGGTCACTCCATGCGAGATTTGTGTTGGACAAAGCGGAGATGGGACAAGTTTTTTCCTCGCGGTACTCCGGTTTTCCCTGTCATCTTTCATTCCAGCAACATTCTCCAATATAATTTCATTCCATCTGTCAGTCATAATCGTTGCCCCGAGGAGTGCGACAGACTTCGGCAGCCGGCATAATTTCCTATCCTCGCCGCTAGATGGGGGCTTCATTCATTACATTCCTGACCCGGTCGAATGACTGGAAACAGGTTGAGGGTTTTCATTTTAAAGAAGAAGAGACCACACTACAGGGTGTGAATGTAAGAAGAGCTAGTTCATTCAAAGAGCCTTTCGTACTTAAAAGTGGGAGTAGAATCGTTCGCGTCCGTAACATTCCTGGAGCTACACGTGCCTCTTGGGTGGTGCTACATGAGCAACAGCGATACAGGCAGCCAGACTATCTCCTGGTAATCGCGCACAATGACATGTCCAAGAAGTATGCATTTGTTAAAAGTGTGTGTATTATCCATACGCTAAATAAATAAATAAATAAATAAATAAATAAATAAATAAATAAATAAATAAATAAATAAATAAATACTTAAAACTGACAGGTACACCTGCTTATAACGAAAATATGCTTGTATATACATGTATTAAACATCACTACCTATCAATAGTCCTATGAAACACCGAGCTGCTGGAACAGTTTCTTTAACGAGAAAAAAAAAACTGCCACGTGTCTCTCGTCTTTAAGTACCTACTCTAAATGCCACCCGATGATGGTGGGATTCTTTCCTGCAATTATGAACACATAAGGAGGGTGCCTTAGCCAGCCGAGAAAAAGAGACAAAGGCATGAAAATAACTGGATTTACAGCTTGCAGGACCAAACATGCTCCTCGTTTGTTTTTATGCATATCTAATCAACCCTATGATACCCCTTCTATTTAAACTTACTAATGTGATTAGGTCTACATGGAACTAAACGTCAATAACTTAATCGCCAAGCAAATACAACGCAAGTCAGAGCAGTTTCTTTCGTTCCTGTTTACAACTCCCTAAACCCCCCATGACGCTACATCCCTGACGGGCCTTGGCCTACCAAGCGACCGCTGTTCAGCCCGAAGAACTGCAGATATCAGGTGACGAATCCTCTCGGCAGTTATTCTTGATTTTCCAGACAGATGTCGCCGTCAGAGCTTCTGAATTTAATCACGTAGGCTGAGATGACCTCGAACCAACCCTCAGGTCCGGGGAAAATTCCCTGACCTAGCCAGGTATCGAACCCGAGTCCTCCAGGTGAGAGGCAGGTACCCTACCGATAGATCACACAGCTGAAGCCGCCATAAAGTGTCTATTTCATGTTTGGCTGCTTACGGGGATTCGTTCCTTTGGCAATGGAAATATTATTTGTCCACTTCCACAGCAGTAAGAGTTATTGCCTATTGTGCTTTTGTTGTTGAGTGCTGTATTTCACTTTTACATTTTTATTAGTATGCCATTTTCTTACAAATCATGTGCAGGCTCACTGCCTTTTGTCTAATGAGTAATAAATAACATTCCTAAATTTCTTGCACCCACATATTTGAAAGCGAAGACATGAAATGGCTTATGGCTTTTAGTGCCGGGAGTGTCCGAGGACATGTTCGGCTCGCCAGGTGCAGGTCTTTTGATTTGACACCCGTAGGCTACCTGCACGTCATGATGAGGATGAAATGATGATGAAGACGACACATACACCCAGCCCCCGTGCCAGCGAAATTAACCAATGATATGGTTAACATTCCCGACCCTGCCGGGAATCGAACCCAGGACCCTGTGACGAAAGGCCAGCACGCTAACCATTTAGCCATGGAGCGGGACAGAAATCGAAGAGAATAAAGCAGTCAGTCAGGGACCACGGCCGGTCGATAATGTCTGGTAGTTATCACAATGAGACCAAAGGCCACCACAGCCAGGTATACATTTCGATGGCCTTAATTCGTCCCATCGCTTACCTGACCTTGTGGAACGGGGTCACGTGACGGAGAAAGTGAGGTCCGCGCATGCGCCCCCACTTCCGGGGCCACACAGCCCATCCATCCCATGGCGTGGTTTACCTCATTCCCTGGAAGCAAGGCCACGGCCCCAACTGTTCTCGGTCGGTCTAGTTTCCAGCATGAGGTAGTTTTAACAAAATCCCTCCGCCTGCGATCATAATGTGAGCATGCTCAATTCCGTGTTTTGGTAGAATGTAGACCGCGAAAGCAGGTCACGGCCGCAGTTCCATTTCGTTCCGTGTTTCAAGTAGGCCGCGCGAGCACTAGAAGCGCTACTTTCACTGCTGGAAACGGGGACGACCAGCAAACTGGAGCGTGACCCCTATCTGGCCAAGCAAACCCCTCACCAAATTTCACTTATGTGGTGCACTGAGCACAGGAGTCAGGTCGGAAAGCTCCTCCCTAACTTTGTCACAACTCATTTCCACAGCAGGAAAGATGGAGTCATTCAAAAGTCAGTAATATTTCCCCACCACTCCTTCAATCTCCAGAGTACAGTACACACTAGCCCAAGGTGTACGGATGCACAGGTAGGATACAACCAAGGATCAGTGGACCGAAAATCCTATCTACATTTCTGTGACACTCTTAAATGTGGGAAAGCCAATATTCAGGCCAATAACGAATCTCCTCGAACCAAATCCTATCTGGCCACCTTACATCTTCCAATATCTACTACTAAATGGACCGTGTGGCAAATGAAGGCCCCGCTCATAACTCTATGTGGATTTGATTTACCTTACAACGTTTTTCGGCATTGGTATTGAATATATTTAAAGATAAACTCATCCAGTCTTACAATTTCTAAAACTTATCCTGGAAATTGTAAATATTTCTGCGAAAATTTTGTTTCATTTAACTCTGGAATATTGGTAACTTTTTAACTCTTAGATATTACCACCCGCCGAACTACACGAGACCCTGAGCCCGCCCTCATTCGCGATAATCACGGCAATGAAGTGACCTTCCTTCATGTAACTGTGTATGCGGCAACTCTCAAACAGGCAGGATTCATGAGCAAACAGAAATCTGCCGACGAACGCATAAAAAAATCCTGTACTAGCAGGGACTTCGCTCACACATGTCATGACTGACCTTAGTATGATGCTATGTACACGTTTCGTAACGTCATATCCCGTACACAGTTTAAGATATTTTGATAATGAAGGGTACAATCGTTAGAACGAAATTTCCAATTTCTTTTAAGCTTAATAAATTCAACAGACAGAATGCTGTTTTGCGCAACAAAATGAGCTCTATCCAATCTTATTCCTACCCAAAACTCCTACCTTTTCCTTGGCCACTCATTTCAATTTTTTTTTTTTTTTTTTTTTTTGCTAGTTGCTTTACGTCGCACCGACACAGATAGGTCTTATGGCGACGATGGGACGGGAAAGGGCTAGGAGTGGGAAGGAAGCGGCCATGGCCTTAATTAAGGTACAGCCTTAATGTGAAAATGTCTGGTGTGAAAATGGGAAACCACGGAAAACCATTTTCAGGGCTGCCGATAGTGGGGTTCGAACCTACTATCTCCCGAATACTGGATACTGGCCGCACTTAAGCGACTTCAGCTATCGAGCTCGGTTCATTTCAATTTAACATGTATATATAGACGAATTCATATATGTTCATTTCTGCGAAGTATATTACTACACACAATGTGGCATTTATAACAGGGATAATAACTAACAATCCTGGCCCTAAATCATTCACTCCGAAATTATCTTGCTATTTCTTCGCCAATTTCAAAATATTTCCTATAGTGAAGGTTGGTACTTACCAATGTAACTTCTAAACTTCTTGATGACGATATTTTAAAATGTGTCTAAATATATCGCTTTTACAAGCTGCCATTTACAACAGAAACATTTCGTAAAGAAGAAATAATGTCTACAATAGTTTATCCTATAAATAAACCAGGCCTGTAAACATTCTTCCAGGTTAAAGACAAAACACTTCGTAGAATTAACAGTGTATTTTCACAGAAGGGGAGGATGTAGGTTTAAAATATTCATGAATTAGACTGACTATTAAAAAATAAACAGAATTAGCAGTGAAACTCCTTATTTAATTACAATTTGCTTTACGTCACACCGACACATAGGTCTTATGGCGACGACAGCTCCAGCATTTGCCTGGTGTTGAAATGGGAAACCAAAGAAATCCATCTTCAGGGCTACCGGCAGTGGGGTTCGAACCCACTATCTACCGGATGCAAGCTCCCAGCTGAGCGCCCCTAACCGCATGGCTAACTCGCCCGGCAGTAAACCTCCAAGGGTAGATTCGTAAGTAAAAATATGGGTAATAAAGAAAGAGAAACGTGGTGATGTGCTGCCGTTTATATATTCACATTGTTTATCCTCGGAACGGCATCTGAAAACAAAAATAACACACTCCATCTCTCGTAATTAAAAAAGTGTATTTCTATGATGGAGCTGCCACCCCCGGAGAACCGAGTTTGATTCCCGGCTCTGCCACGAAATTTGAAAAATGATACGAAGGCTGGAACGGGGTCCACTCAACCTCGGGAGGTGAAATGAGCAGAGGTGGGTTCGATTCCCACCTCAGCCATCCTGGAAGTGGTTTTCCGTGATTTCCCACTTCTCCTCCAGGCAAATGCCGGGATGGTACCTTCCCTCTTCCTTGTCTATCCTTTCCAATCTCCCCCCTCCCCCACACACAAGGCCCTTGTTCAGCATAGCAGGCGAGGCCGCTTGGGCGAGGCACTGGTCATTCTCCACAGTTGTATCCCCGACCCAATGTTTCATGCTCCAGGACACTGTCCTTGAGGCGGTAGAGGTGGAATAAATAAATAAATAAATAAATAAATAAATAAATAAATAAATAAATAAATAAATACAACGGGGCTGGTAGTCACAATGCCTCTAACCTTTACAATGGAACAAGAGCAGTTTATTTTTATTTCTACAGAGATCGGAATAAGGAACGATCACTGTGTTCATGTGTGTGTAAGAGAATTAATTTTACAATCTGCGTTTCTTTTTGGTGTCGATAGTACTACATACCTAAATGTTTGTGCCTAAAAATGTGATATGTACACCGAAATTTCAAATAAAATACCGGAATATTAATTCTATCGCCTGAAGTGAATGGAAGACACGAGTAAAACTACTCTGAAGATCAATGGCGTAACGCAAGAGGAGAGGGAGTGACCGGGTTCAACCTCGCCTCCACCGAAGACCTGAACTTCTCTTTTCTAATTTAAACATAAAATAATATACAGGCCTGAATATCTTTGTTATTTTCTCACATTCAGAAAACGCCCGCTACCAGACATAACAGCACCTTAATAATAATAATAATAATAATAATAATAATAATAATAATAATAATAATAATAATAATAATAATGTCCGGCTCTATGATTAAATGGTTAGCGTATTGTCCTTTGGCCCAGGGGGTCCCGGGATCGAATTCCGGTCGGGTCGGGGATTTTGACCTTCATTGGTAACTCGGGACTGGGTGTGTGTGCCGTCTTCATCTTCATCATTAGATTGCATCCTAGGTAGGGCCCTATCCTCACAGACGCGCATGTCGCCTGTACGGCGTCAACTCGAAAGACCCGCGAAGGCCACGCGCTATAATATAGCCTATATATATTACAATTGGCTTTACGTCGCACCGACACAGATAGGTCTTATGGCGACGATGGGATAGGAAAGGTCTAGGAGTGGGAAGGAAGCAGCCGTGGCCTTAATTAACGTACAGCCCCAGCATTTTTCTGGTGTGAAAATGGGAAACCACGGAAAACCATCTTCAGGGCTGCCGACAGTGGGGTTCGAACCCACTATCTCCCGAAAGCAAGCACACAGCTACGCGGGCCTAACAGTACGACCAACTCGCCCGGCCACGCTATAATAATAATAATAATAACACACTTCAGCATTCCAAACATGCGTATCTATTGGGTGCAGAAAATATGAGCATATAGTAGTAGTAGTAGTAGTAGTAGTAGTAAATGTATTAAAATACCCGTAGGTGCATGTGAATAATCAGTCTTTAAAATGAACACCCACCACCCTTGAAAAAAGTCTGAGTACGCCATCTCTCAAGATAACCATCGAATCGAAAGATGCTGTGGCATGGGATAGAACAATATCAAACATCAAGTTCAACCGCGCTCGACTACTTCAGTATCGAGGAAACCAACCGATTAGTGAAGACTACCACGTTATACACCGTTGTTCTTCAGTATCTGAAGTATCTAGGAGGGTGAAAGTTTGGATATACAGTATTCTCTAGATAAAAATGAAAAATTCCGTTTTAATGAAAATCTGATAGAACAACCATCACACTTCCTTCAGAGATTGTAATCCATGACAAGACAGCAACTTAGCGCCAAATCATTGGATTCCCATCCTATGAAGTCCATTAGTGCGCTACGTGCTGTTGAAGAGTTCTTTACGTAAGCAGTGAAAGTTGAGTCGCACGCGTCAATACAGCGAAGTGGAGCGCGCCACAACTAAGCATGGCCCACTTCGTCTAGGTCTGGCGTCACATTTTGATGTATGGAACTTATTACTATAATATTTCAGTTAATCATTTAAAATGTACAAAGATAAGCGAAAGGAAAAACACAACTGTAGGGTTTACAGACAACGACGAAAGTTCCACAGCAATAATAAGAATACAAAACTAGTGTTTTGATGATACTTTTCTAGCTTTGAAGTAGAGAAAGTGAACATATCTTGAGCTTGCCACACAGCTTCATGACTCCTCGTACGTACCACTTCATGATACCACAGTTGCCAATATTCATTACTGTATCAGAAATATTTCAAAAGGACACTAAAACAAAGCGAATACCGGTACCACCGAGCTCGATAGCTGCAGTCGCTTAAGTGTGGCCAGTATCCAGTATTCGGGAGATAGTAGGTTCGAACCCCACTGTCGGCAGCCCTGAAAATGGTTTTCCGTGGTTTCCCATTTTCACACCAGGCAAATGCTGGGGCTGTACCTTAATTAAGGCCCCGGCCGCTTCCTTCCCACTCCTAGCCCTTTCCTGTCCCATCGTCACCGTAAGACCTATCTGTGTCGGTGCGACGTAAAACAACTAGCAAAAAAAAAAATACCGGTACCCTTCCTGAACATATTATAAATTTAACATGGTAAACACAGAACAATACCTTGATATTGAGAAGGTTGCATATTTAACATTCTGCACCACACAGAGACAATAATTATCCGGAATAAAACAAAAGTAGTCCGCCTCTGTGGTGTAGTGGTTAGTGTGATTAGCTGCCAACCCCGGAGGCCCGGGTTCGATTCCCGGCTCTGCCACAAAATTTGAAAAGTGGTACGAGGGCTGGAACGGGGTCCACTCAGCCTCAGGAGGTCGAGTAGAGGTGCGTTCGATCCCCATCTCAGCCATCCTGGAAGTGGTTTTCCGTGGATTCCCACGTCTCCTCCAGGAAAATGCCGGGATGGTACCTAACTTAAGACCACAGCCACTTCCTTCCCTCTTCCTTGTCTATCCCTTCCAATCTTCCCATTCCCCGCAAGGCCCCTGTTCAGCATAGCAGGTGAGGCCGCCTGGGCGAGGTACTGGTCATACTCCCCAGTTGTATCCCCCGACCCAGAGTCTGAAGCTCCATGACACTGCCCTTGAGGCGGTAGAGGTGGGATCCCTCGCTGAGTCCGAGGGAGAAACCAGCCATGGAGGGTAAACATATTAAGTAAGTAAGTAAGTAAGTATAAAACAAAAGTTACACTTCCCCTTGAACCTCATTAATTTTAATTTCTGACTAATTCTTAGCTGGATGTGGGTAGAGTGTATACCGGGTGAGTCAGTCGCGCCTGACGTTTTATGCTGTTAGGCATCCCACCGAACGTCACTGGTGTCCTTACGGTCTATTCTCCTTTGCCGCGTCCCAAGCAACAATCGCCTTTAACCCTTAAATGCGCAATTTAATATTTCTTTAAAATATGATGGTTTTTCATTATAAAAATAATAGACTGTTACCAGAAAAATATTAAAAATATTATCTGTCAAATGAATATATTTTTATTTGTATCAGTCAAAATGATAAGAGTGCTGCATATTTTAAGCATCGGTATATGCAAAACTGTACGATTACTGTAGCTAATGGCACATTGAGTCTTAAGGATGTCGTGGCTCACGAATTCTCTGAGGTAAACAACATTTTACTTGTTTTAACTTAACTGTTTAAAGTTCACACCACTCCAGCTGATTAGCAAGAAATCTCATAAAGTAAAAGATTGTTCATTTTTGATACACTAGCGGCCACTAGCGGCCACTAGCGAGTTCGTCTGCAAGGCAGAAGTAAATGGACACTTGTAAATTCATAAAGCATATATAACAATCAAGTATATTCTCCTTTGCACATATGCAATGCTGTGCATTTAAGGGTTAACCCTGGAGTGGTCGCAATGGGTCTATGAGACCCGGGCGGACATACTTATTTGTGTTCCTGTTGTTGGAATGCACCGAGCACTTCCCCATCCCTGGTAGCTTCTTGGCTCCCGACCTTCAAGCGAACACAGTAGCCCGCTCTCAGTTGCCTTGGAAATTTTGCGCGTACAGGCTGTTCAGGGTCTCGCAGACCCGGTGCGACTGTTAACATTGACATTTTTTGTCAAACTTCGCATTGTTAGTTTAGTACACTTTTTCTTCCTTGTAACAATGGATGAAGGTAACTCTGCCTGGATTCGTTCCATATTGGAGGAATCTGAAAATGAAGAAGCTCTTAAGTCATTTCTGCCCGACAAACAAAGAGGAAGACATCCTTCATCTGCCCCGAGGGCCAAAATTTCATTTGCGGAGAACATGGACAATTTCTCTGCAGAATGTGCATAGAAATTCATTAAAGTGATGTTTCCCTGTACTTAGATGTGTTTCTAAAACTAATTTGATTTTGATGTTATGAATTATGATACATAATTCACACATACCTAAAAAATTCCACCGAACTCGATAGCTGCAGTCGCTTAAATGCGGCCAGTATCCAGTAATCGGGAGATAGTGGGTTCGAGCCCCACTGTCGGCAGCCCTGAAGATGGTTTTCCGTGGTTTCCCATTTTTCACACCAGGCAAATGCCGGGGCCGTACCTTAATTAAGGCCACGGCCGCTTCCTTCCACTTCCTAGGCCTTTCCTCTCCCATCGTCGCCATAAGACATATCTGTGTCGGTGCGACGTAAAACAAAATAGCAAAGAAAAATAAAAAATTCCATATTTTTGTACCAATAGTTCAAGTGTGAAATTCTCAAATATATGTTTTATTAAGACTGTGTAGAAAATAGATGAAAGTGTTGCTTTGTGCATGTAGATGCAGGAAAAAGTGAAAAAAATGATGTGAAATACATTTTACTGTTACCATGTTTTATCTTTCACAAGTTCACAGAAAACAATCAGTTTTTCAGTGTAATTATTAAAATACATTTTTGGTTAAGAAACGGGATAGTTAAATATTGTAGTCATGTAAACTGCATTAAAATAAACGAAATAATGTCCTATAATACTGTAATTGGAAATAAAGTTTAAAAATCTAATAGTAAAACTCTGAGAGAAAATGGGTCTGAGAGACCCGGTGCGACCATTAATATTGACAAAGCCCATGCGACCACTCCAGGGTTAAGGGGAGTACGTCCTGCCTATGCTGGCAATGGTAATTTCTCCATTTTTAGGTACGCTCAGGTAAAAGGTCCTTTGTCCTACAGATTTGAAACTTTATAGTGTTATTGTATGAACTGTGTTCTTTACAGTGCTGTCTTTAGTTTTAGGATTAAATGCATGGTTATTTTTTGGGAATTTTTTTCCAAATTTAAAAAAAAATTCATGAAAAATTTGAGAAATAATAATTTTTTCTCGTCTCATATATTAACATATCTAAAATAACCTGGTAGCTTTACAGAGAGAAGGTGTGGAAGTATCACTGATAATTATTTCAGATTTCTACCTTTTATAGTTTTTTGACTGAGCGTACCTATATAAGGAAAAAAACAAAAGCAGAGAAAATTAACTTTAAAGTTTAGCTTATATAAATCTTAGTTGAGGTGTAGTCTAGAACCCTCCTGCTGCATATTCCTCATTCTACTTGTCCTCCAGACTCCTTTTCATTGCTCTCATTGACTTACTTATCTTGGCTTCCACTATAAACTGCTTTTTATCCTCCATTTTGGTCCGACGAACATCAAAAGCTTGAAACGCACTGAGCGAATTCCACCCTGGTTGGATCCCCAGCTGTTCTAGAACTTTAATTCTGCCTGAAATTCCCATATTAAATGATAAAACAGCATCATGTACTCCTAATTTTAAGGTTTTATATCCAACAAAAATATTTTTAGGTACCGGTACACGGCTCCAAATAACACTGTTAAAAGACTCGTTTACATTTTGGGTTTTCCAATGCAAACATTTCTTCAACAAATCGGGATGGGCAAGATCCTTATATATGGGCTTAATCGGAAGCATCACTCCTCCTGGAAGTCCATGGAGTTTGTAGGTTTCTTTGTCTTTATTATACGTGCACCAAGAACCACGACAAGCAACTCAGTAACCCGAAATAATAAGTTAACATAAAAACCTTGAAGAAAAATCAAGCCTAATATTGCTATAACTTGAAGTTGGATTAAAGAGATTATCTGTAAAAAATTGTGAAGGTGGATTAAAGGTATTCAGATCCTAGATATTATCTGTACATCATTCGGTATAATTATGTCTTGGAAAACTTCATGTTAGTTTGTTCTCTTTTTCTGTCTAATCTTGGGAAAGTTTCGGTACTGATGCCGTTTGTGCTATTTTGGATATTTGTTGCTGTGGGCAACTTTTCTTCATACGATTTCGACTGATGAGAATCTCCAACATAGACTATGCGGTTCACTAATGGACTTTTATTTCCTAGAACTAGAAAATTATCAAAAAGTAAAACCCAGGCTACAGTCAGAAGAGGGCGTGGCATTTGTAAATGGGAGGGGCCATGGAATATCCAAATTATGGGCACTTGTAACGCGATTTCACTGAAATAAAAAACGGTGCTCTATTGTACACATACCAAAGAATACTAAAATACATTAAAATGAAATTCGCAAATTATTGCAAAAATTGAGGTACGTACTCCCCTTAATCACTCACTGCAACATTACCTTTGTAAAAATATGTACCGTATGCGACAGGCATTTACATGACGCATCAAACTGCCATACGGTTATGTAAAAAGTACGTGCCAATTATGAGCTTTCAGTAGGGTATGAAATGAACGCTAAAGACCATAGCAAACTGATAGAAAACGTGTGTGCATTTGTTGAGCGGAAGTGGTAGTCCATCTAGTAGGACTTGTGGAATCCTACCCGCTGGAGTAGCCGTGGTGTCATATGTTAAGCGCGATGCTGTTAATACAGCTGCGTTTGGTAGGTGGGTTCGAATCCCACTTGAGCCTGTACATTTTATTCGCATTTTGTACTTCGAGAATCATCCACAGAGCCAATGTATCCGAATGGCCTCACGTCGTGGGTTAATTAATTAATTGTCCGCCTCTGTGGTGTAGTGGTTAGTGTGATTAGTTGCCACCCCGGAGGCCCGGGTTCGATTCCCGGCTCTACCACGAAATTTGAAAAGTGGTGTGAGGGCTAGAATGGAGTGCACTCAGCCTCGGGAGGTCAACTGCGTAGAGGGGAGTTCGATTCCCACCTCAGCCATCCTCAAAGTGGTTTTCCATGGTTTCCCACTTCTCCTCCAGGCAAATGCCGGGATGTTAGGCCCCTGTTCAGCATAGCAGGGGAGGCAGCCTGGGCGAGCTACTGCTCATCCTCCCCAGTTGTATCCCCCGACCCAGAGTCTGAAGCTCCAGGACACTGCCCTTGAGGCGGTAGAGGTGGGATCCCTCGCTGAGTCCGAGGGAGAAACCAACCATGGAGGGTGAACAGATTATGTAAGTAAGTAAGTAATTAAGTATAAAACAAAAGTTACACTTCCCCTTGAATCTCATTAATTTTCATTTCTGACTAATTCTTAGCTGGGTGTGGGTAGAGTGTATACCGGGTGAATCAGCCGTGCCTGACGTTTTATGCTGTAAGGCATCCCACCGAACGTCACTGGTGTCGTTATGGTCTATTCTCCTTTGTCGCTTACCAAGCAACAATCGCCTTTAATCACTCACTGCACCATTATCTTTGCAAAAACATGTACCGTATGCGACAGGCATTTACACGACGCATCAAACTGTCATACGGTTATGTAAAAAGTACGTGCCAATTATGTGCTTTCACCGAGCTCGATAGCTGCAGTCGCTTAAGTGCGGCCAGTATCCAGTATTCGGGAGATAGTTGGTTCGAACCCCACTGTCGGCAGCCCTGAAGATGGTCTTCCGTGGTTTCCCATTTTCACACCAGGCAAATGCTGGGGCTGTACCTTAATTAAGGCCACGGCCGCTTCCTACCCACTCCTAGCCCTTCCTTGTCCCATCGTCGCCATAAGACCTATCTGTGTCGGTGCGACGTAAAGCCACTAGAAAAAAAAATTATGTGCTTTCAGTAGGATATGAAATGAACGCTAAAGACCATGGCAAACTGATAGAAAACGTGTGTGCATTTGTTGAGCGGAAGTAGTAGTCCATCTAGTAGGCTTTGTGGAATCATACCCGCTGGAGAAGCCATGGTGGCATAGGTTAAGCGCGACGCTGTTAATACAGCTGCGTTTGGTAGGCGGGTTCGAATCCCACTTTGGGCCTGTACATTTTATTCGCATTTTGTACTTCGAGAATCATCCACAGAGTCAGTATATCCGAATGTCCTCACGTCGTGGGTTAATTGATTAATTGTCCGCCTCTGTAGTGTAGTGGTTAGTGTGATTAGCTGCCACCCCCGTAGGCCCGGGTTCGATTCCAGGCTCTGCCACGAAACGGGTACCACTCCGGGGGGGGGGCAACTGAGTAGAGGGGGGTTCGATTCCCACCTCAGCCATCCTCAAAGTGGTTTTCCGTGGTTTCCCACTTCTCCTCCAGCCAAATGTCGCGATGATACCTAACATAAGGCCACGGCCAATTCCTTCCTCCTTCCTTGCCTGTCCCTCCCAATCTTCTCATTCTCCCCATAAGGCCCCTGTTCAGCATAGCAGGCGAGGCCGCCTGGGCGATTTATTGGTCATCCTCTTCAATGTCTCACGCTCCAGGACACTGTCCTTGAGGCGGATCCTACCTCTACCGGGGGATACAACTGGGGAGGATGACCAATACCTCACCTAGGCGGTATCACTTCCTATGCTGAACAGGGGCCTTGGTAGGGGACGGGAAGAGAGGAAGGGATAGACAAGGAAAAGGGAAGGAAGCAGCCGTGGCCTTAAGTTAGGTACCATCCCAGCATTTTCCTGGAGAAGTGGTAAACCACGGAAAATCACTTCCAGGATGGCTGAGGTGGGAATCGAACTCATCTCTACTCAGTTGCCCTCCCGGAGTGGACCCCGTTTCGTGGCAGAGCCTGGAATCGAACCCGGGCCTCCGGAGATGGCAGCTAATCACACTAACCACTACACCACAGAGGCGGACAGAAATAAATATAATTCTTCTTCTTCTTAAGCTGTTTATCCTCCAGGGTCGGTTTTTCCCTCGGAATAAGCGAGGGATCACACCTCTACCGCCTCAAGGGCAGTATCCTGGAGTTTCAGACTTTGGGTCGGAGGATACAACTGGGGAGAATGACCAGTACCTCGCCCAGGCGGCCTCGCCTGCTATGCTGAACAGGGGCCTTGTGGAGGGATGGGGCGATTGAATGGGACAGGCAAGGAAGAGGGAAGGAAGCGGCCGTGGCCTTAAGTCAGGTACCATCCCGGCATTTGCCTGGAGGAGAAGTGGGAAACCACGGAAAACCACTTCCAGGATGGCTGAGGTGGAAATCGAACCCACCTCTACTCAGTTGACCTCACGAGGCTGAGTGGACCCCGTTCCAGCCCTCGTACCACTTTTCAAATTTTCGTGGCAGAGCCGGGAATCGAACCCGGACCTCCGGGGGTGGCAGCTAATCACGCTAACCACTACACCACAGAGGCGGCTAAGAAATATAATTAATTTATTTATTTTGGCACTGTTCTAGGCTATTAGGGCTGCTTATGTGCATGTTTTATAAGCAGGAATGGACGAGGATAGAATGGTTGGGGGTTTGATTCCACTTGACTGAGCAACAGCCTGTTAGCGCAGTAAGTGTTCGAATAGATGACCTTCTGCAGTAATGCACGTTTCAGCACGCCGCCGTTGAACTGCCATTCGGTCTCTTTGTAGCATTGTAGGTGTTACAGATTCACAGGCTTCCGTAATAAGGTTTCGAAGGCTTTTCCGGCTGCTGAGCGTACACTACATCCTTCAAATAGCCCCATAGGAAGAAGTACAGTGGCGTCAAATAGGGCGATCTAGCAGGCCAGGTGACAGGTCCCCCCTATCCTATCCATCGACCGGGATGTGTAACATTCATATAGTTGCGAACATCTGCTGACATTTGAGAGGGAGCTCCGTCGTGTTGATACCAGATGGTTACACGCTCACCCAGGAGCACATCCTCTAGCAGTAATAGTAGTAATAGTAGTGCATGTTATGGCGATTCACAGAAATCAACACGAGTTTCGAAATCTCGTCCGTGGAGTTCTTGATGTAGTTGCGGGTGATACGGACGAGAAAATCTGGAATGCAATATCCTTACAACAGGCGACTGGCTCATGTTGGCCTGTTGTGCTACTTCCCGGGTACTCGTGTGAGGATTCTCCCGGAAAGTGTCCAAAACCATTTCAGCAGTTTTACCTGACGTAACTGGTGCCTCTCTAACAGGACCTGTTCGGGAAAGAGATGAAGTTATACGCAAACGTCATTTGGTTGTCTGTGTGGAAATCTTTCCTGGTACAAGCGCTGTGCTTCCTGTGCGTTTTGTCTTGCTTCGCCGTAGATGAGGAACGCGTCAACATATTCATCTGTTGAAAACATAGCGAAGAGATGACCAGGACTGCTAGGCTACACCAAGTGTCAGGCCACTACACATTCAACATGCATGCTATTGGTCGAATGTGGCACGAATGGCCTCTTATTTGACCCTCAAAGTTTAAAAATGTGAATAAAAATATTTATCGCTGGTGGGATTCGAACCCATCTACCAACGCAACATGCGTCAATACGCCTGTGGTTAGTCCACTACACCACGGTGACTGTTTCCTGCGGTTTATCAGAAAGCACTTGGTGTAAAACTACGCCCCGCTTCACAAACTCACACACGTTTTCTATTAGTATGCCATCGCTTTTAACGATAATTTCATAACCAATCGAAAGCTTCTAACTGGCACGTACGTTTTACATAACCGTATGACAGTTTAATGTATTGTGTAAATATCTGTCGCATTCTGCAAAAGTCGTGCAATGATGACGCAGTAAGTGCTTTAAAGGCGACTGTAGCTTGGTATACGGCAGAGGAAAATCGACCATCACCCCCACTGATGTGCGTTGGGATGCCTGAAACCAGAAACGTCAGGCGCGACTGACTCACCAGGTAAAGCTCGACTCTCCCAGCGATTTGGTCGAAGTGAGCGAGTTGGCAACGCGTTTCGCGCCGTGTTGCTGTAAGCTTCCATTCGTGAGATATGACTTCGAATCTCACAGTGGACAGCCCTGAAGATGGTTTCCCATTTTCATACCAGGTAAATAGTGGGTCTGTACCTTAATTAAGGCCCTAATTAATCTTAAAATACCACAGCATTAGGTAAATTGAGACCACGGCTGCTAGTTTCCTAATCCACCCCTCCCGTCTTTAAGCCGCCAAAATCCTTCGATGTGTTAGTGTGACCTTAAACCATTAGAAAAAGAAAAAAAGGTATTTCAATAAAGGAAATCACACTGAAATTCATTATGCACAGTCTGTTCTCCAAGTTACGGGATAATGCGTAGAGCGTGTCTTCCATTTCAACAGCAGCCTAACAAGAACCAGGAATTATAATGCCTTCGGTAATAATAATTTCGTGTGGCTATTTCTAGCCGAGTGCAGCCATTGTAAGGCAGACCCTCCGATGAGGGTGGGCGGCATCTGCCATGTGTAGGTAACTGCGTGTTATTGTGGTGGAGGATAGTGTTATGTATGGTGTGTGAGTTGCAGGGATGTTGGGGACAGCACAAGCACCCAGCCCCAGGGCCAGTGGAATTAACCAATGAAGGTTAAAATCCCCGACCCGGCCGGGAATCGAACCCGAGACCCTCTGAACCGAAGGCCAGTACGCTGACCATTCAGCCAACGAGTCGGACAATGCCTTCGGTGAAGGTGGTTCACTAAACAGTGGATAACTTAGGCTGATTTTGTCTTAAACAACGAGATTATTACATCTTCATAACGCCAATGCAAAAAAAGATGAGGTCCGACCTCTCAAAGCTGAAGGTAACGTCTAAGAAAACTATCATATTGCACCCATACACTACTTAAAAAGGGTGCAATATATTATAGACCAAGGTGCCTAAGACTTGCGACCAAGTCTGGACGGCGCTCCGGCTATCCCCCGCACTCTGAAACGAAGACCTTGACGCTGAACATTCAGCCGAGGAGCCGGGCATTGGACGTAGTCGTACGTAAATTTAACAAAATAATGGGATTGCCGAGCTGTACTGCAAACAGTGGAGTGAGAATGATGTTCGAATGGATGAATATACGGGTAGATATTGTTGAAACGACTCAAAACGTGGGCAGAAGGTGAAATTGTATTGATAGCAAACCAGAACCAAATGAAACATCAAAATGGGGGTTAGTCTACTGGGTGGATGGGATGAACAAACAACTAAATGATATAAAAATGGGATACCACAGGGAAATGTACCACTTTAACCACATACTAGCCCTCTTTCCATTCTTAAATTTCTGGCAGTGCCGGGAATCGAATCCGGACCTCCGATGACGGCAGCTAATAGTGCTAACCATTACGCTACGGAGGCGGACAATAAGTACTAATATGTTACGAAACAGGAAAAAGTACATCTATCTTCTTTATAAACTCTTATGCCTTCTGCGTTCAGTTTGCAAGCATAATTATGTGAATTTACTAACCGCCGCCAACGTCCTCTATCCGCAACTAGTGCTGTGGCCCCGTTTAGTTCTATACCTCTTATCTTTAAATCGTTAGAAACTAAGTCCAACCATCGTCATCTTGGTCTTTCTCTACTTCTCTTACCCTCCATAACAGAGTCCATTATTCTCGTAAGTAGCTTCTTCTCCATTCGCCTCACATGACCCCACCACCGAAGCCGGTTTATGCGTACAGCTTCATCCATCGAGTTAATTCGTAACTTATTCTTTATCTTCTCATTCAGAATACCCTCCTTCCATTGTTGCCACTTGTTTGTACCAGCAATCATTCTCACTACTTTCATGTCTGTTACTTGTAACTTAAAAATACGAGATCCTGAGTCCACTCAGCTTTTATTCCCGTAAGGCAAAGTGGGTCTGAAAACAGACGGATGTAAAGACAGTTTCGTCCGGGAGCTGACTTGCTTTTTACAGAATACTGTTGATCGCAACTGGTAGCTCACTGCATTAGCTTTGCTGCATCTTGATTCAATCTCACTTACTATAGGGCTTACTACCATCCTGGGAGAACACACATCCTACATACTTGCAATTATTTACCTTGTGCAGCGTTGTATCCTCAAAATGGCATTCAATTCTCTTGGATTTCTTCCGTACTGACATCTATTTCATCTCGGAAAGGCTAATTTTCATATCACACTCTTTGAACCCATTTTCAAGTTCCAAGATATTAGACTGCAGGCTTTCAGTAACAATGTGACATTAAAACCAAGTCGTCAGCATAGGTCAAACCGCTTTTACTACATGTTCACCTAACTGAATTCCTTCCTGCTACTGAATACATTTCAGCAGATGATCCATGTACAAAGGTAAAAGATTACAGCCTTTTCTAACCCCTGTAAGTACCTTCAACTAAGAACTCATTCCACCATCAATTCTTAATGCAGCCCAATCGCCAACATAAATGCCTTGATTGATTTTAATAATCTACCCTTAATCACATAGTCCCACAGTACGGCGAACATTTTTTCCCTCGATACTCTCTCACATGCCTCCTCTAGATCTACGAAACATAAACATAACTGTCTATTCCTCTCGTAGCATTTTTCAATTACCTGGTGTATACTGAAAATCTGATTCCGACAGCCCCGCTGTGGTCTGAAACAACACTGGTTTTCATCCAACTTCCTCTCAACCACTGATCACCCTCCCTTTCAAAATCCCAGTGAACACCTTGTCTGGTATACTGATCAATGGCATACTTCGACAGTTGTTCTTGCAATACTTTATATTCCTTTGGTTATAGATAGATTCAATTATTGCTTTTGTCCAATCCATGCTAATCTTATTAGGTACTCTATGAAACCATTTCATCCCTACCTTCCCACTATCGTTCACCATTTCAGGTATAATTACATCTATCCTTGCTGCTTCTTAAAAATGGAGTTTATTTACTATCCTTTCCAATTCCTTAAGCGTAACTTCACCATCATCATTGTCCTCCTCCCCATGAGCTCGGTTGTTCGCGACCTTACCAGAAAGATTTCCTTTTACGTTCAGAAGCTTTTCAAAATATTCGTTCCACGTCTCCAGTGATTCCCTGGGATCTATGAGTTCACCTGATTTACCCAAAGCACTATTTATTTCTTTTTCCTCCCGTCCTAAGATTTTTTATTACTGTCCAGAAAGATATCCCTGCCACTTGACCTAGCCTTTCCAGGTTATTGCCAAAATCTTCCCCCGACTTCATTTTGGATTCAACAGCCATTTGTTTTGCTCCGTTTCTTTCCTCTATGTACATTTGCCCGTCTGTATCAGTCATTGTTTTGGAGCCATTTCTGGTACGCCTTATTTTTACGTTTACAAGCTGCTCTCACTTTATCATTCCGCCAAGATGTTTGCTTTTTCCCATCTTTAAACACAATTGTTCAAACCCATTCCCGTACTGCTTCTACTGCAGCATCCCTGTAAGCCATCCATTGCCGGTTTTTGGTCCGCGGTTCATGTACTTCTGTCTAATTTTCTCATCCTGGAGATATTCTACCCTCATTCGTCTGCAGACACATTTAACGTTCTCTATTCTAGACCTAGAGATAGTTCACAACATTTCAGATAGTGGTCCGTACCATCGAAACATCCCCGGAAAACCCAACCATTCCTAACAGATTTCCTGAATTCACAGTCGGTTATGATATAGTCTATTACGGATCAAGTGGCCCTACCCTCCCATGTACAGCAGTGAATAGCCTTATGCTTAAAGAATGTATTCGTAACTCCTAATCCTATAGTACTGTAGCACAGAAGTCCAGCAAACGCTTCCCATTCCTATTAGCTTCCATATCTTTCCCACATTTACCAATCACCTTTCCGTAATCTTCAGTTCTATTTCCAACTCTCGCACTGAAATCGCCCATTGACATTATCCTACCCTTGCTGTTGACCCTGACTAAGACGTCACTCAATGCTTAATGAAACTTGTCAACGTCATCCTCGTATGTACCCTCACATGGTGAATACACTGAGACAATTCTGATTCTAATTCCTCCAACTGCCAAATCTACTCATATTCGCTCAGTTACGTGCCTAACAGAAACTATGCTGCGTGCAATAGTATTCCTGATGAACAATCCTAGCCCACACTCTGCCCTTTCCTTTTAAACACCCGTAAAGTACACTTTATAATCTCCTATTTTTTACTCGTCATTTCTCCTTACCCGAATATCATTGACTTCTAACGCATTTAGGACGCATTCACTTTGCTGATTCAGCCAATTCTACTTTCTTTATTAAATAAGCCCCACCAATATTGAAAGCTCCCCATCGAATACCATTTCGTTCGCAAAGTTGTTTCCAAGGAGTCCCTTGGCTGTCAAATGGGAGTGGGTCTCCATTACTTCCATAGTCCTAGGCTTGCTTAAAACGTTTTGAGCGTGCTCGGTGAAAATTCTGTGAAGCAGGATGCTACCCTTGATCTGCGTTGGATCGTATAGTCCTCGCCGCTTGAGCATAAGAAGGGACATGATTCAGAATATGATACAGAGATGGCCACTCCTATTCGACAGCAAATGGTATCCCAACGGCTCTCAGGTCCACTTATTAGGCCACTCAGCCGTTGCCCACGGTTAATGAACTAGGACGTGACTACAGTAACCCACACCACGAACCAATTAAACAAGGGAAATAAGAGGGATAATTAGGTGGCTGACGGAATTATACAACAGAAAGCTGTAAGACAAAAAATGAGGAAAACCAATGCATGTTATGCAACAAAGATTTGGAAGTGGCACACCTACTAGAATGATGTAAAGAAACAAGAAATATCATAGTGGAATATAAGGAGATAGATAAAATTGCTATTTTGCTTTACGTCGCACCGACACAGATAGATCTTATGGCGACGATAGGACAGGAAAGGCCTAGGAATGGAAAGGAAGCGGCCATGGCCTTAATTAAGGCCGTGGTGTTGCCTGGTGGGAAAATGGGAAACCACGGAAAACTTTCAGGGCTGCCGACAGTGGGATTCGAACCCACTATCTCCCGGATGCGAGTTCACAGCTGCGCGCTCCTAACCACACGGCCAACTCGCCCGGCAGGTAAAACTGAAAATGAACCTGATCTTTATACTCTTTTAAACACAGAAGGGAGAACAGCAAAAGTATGTAATAGTATTAGAGGAATGTGGGGAAAAGAAATCTAAAGAAGGTGAAAACAGAGAAGATGCATGCATCTAGTAGTAACGGTATGTAGGTGGAGGTACACTCTAGACTCTATGACTACGTAAAAGTCAATTAATATCTCAAAGGCTAAGTTAAACTAATCATTAAATATACTTCCAAGAAGTATTTATGGGATATACAGTATATACGTAAATTGAACATAATTTTGTAACATTTTCTTAGTTGGTTGCCTTTAATATAATGTACCTATAAAAAAAAACCTAACTCCATGTATTAATTATACTTATAATAAATGAATACTCTCTTCCAAGTTGGTGGTCATCCGTGACTGGGATAGAAGGGTATTTATTCATGCAATTTTGTATTCTCTTACTGACATTCAATTATCTTAAATTTCTTCGCAGCTGATTACCTCAGTCTTGGAATATTCATTTTCATATCATATTTGAATTTTACTAGCTTGCAGTTTTCTACACAATATACGTCATCTTCGGGATAAGCCAAACTGCTTATTACATATTCACCCAACCCTACCCCATCCCCCTTCTTATTTTACGCCTTTCATTAAATTATACACGCCAACGATCATTAATAAGAATGTCTGATTATTGCATTGCTAACCCCTGTAATATTTTGATCCCGAGCTCATTCTACCATTAACTCCCACTGCAGTCTGTCAACATCAATGGCCTGGATCGCCAATGACTGACTGCCCATAAATCCAGAGAATGACCAACATCTGTTTCCTAGGCGCTGCGTCATATGTATTCTTTAGATCTACGAAACATAAGTCTCACTACAGTACTGTATATTGTTCCAGTAGTATTCATCAATTACATGGTGCAGGCTGCAAATCTGGTTCTGACATCCCATTTGTAGTCTGAAACCGCATTGATTTTCAATAATCTCATCCGCCACCAATGATTGCACCCTCTTTTCCTAAACGCCCGTAAATATTTCGCCTGGTATACAGTACCCATCAAAGAAATATTTCCATAGCTGCTGCAGTGCTTGCCTGAAGACTGATATTATTCCTTACGTCCAACCAGAACGTACCTTATGTACATAAAACGCCCAATCCTACTATTCGGGAAGACCATTTTATCCGTACCTTGACTGTATTTTACCATCTCTGGTCGACTTTCCCTCATTCCATTGCTTTATATCAACTGCTGATTATTTAATTCGTTCTCCATTGAAAGTGCAAATTTATTACCATAATCGTTATCACCCCTATGATTTCATATTAAAAATATCATCAGAAATATCTCCATTTACATTGGGATGTTCAAAACATTTCTATCTGCCCTGTAAGTGCCCAGGATTTACAGTCAATTTATATTATTTATCCAAAACGTTCAATAATTTATTTCTTCCTTCCTAAGATTATTTCAAATACCATGGACGGCAAACCGCACCAACCAGTCGAATGTGAGACAACTCACTCTTGTGAGCTAGCAGTTCCTGAAATACTTCGGACACATCAAGAGACCAGAGGCAAATGAAAAACTGATCAAGAGAAAAGTTGAAGACCGCAGACCTAGATCTCGCGATACGCGGACCAATTCAAGAGCTTGACCGGAGAGAACCTGTAAGATGCGATTCTCCATACTCAGAATTGAGAATCCTGGAGGCGAACCGTCAACAGGGTATAATAACATGTCATCGCACCCTTATGTAAGGTTAGAACATGGGAGAGAAGATTCTTTATCCCACTCTAGAAAGAGTGCCTACTGTTGACCTAGCCTTTCCAGGTTATTTTGTAAATCCCGCGTGATTACCACTTGTACCCTTTGCAGGGGGGTGCGAGGGAACATGATTAACATGAACACAGGCATGTGGGATGATGGACAACTATTAATGCAAACATTCCCACATGTTAATAATATTCAAAAACAAAGAGGAAAAACAGAATAATAGTAGAACTTGTGTCTCAAATACATTTTCTGAACGAATCTTCAGAGTTTTCAATAACACAAGGAAACAGGAAAATAGAACTTGATTCATAAATACACATTTTGGAGGAATCAACACATTCACAAGATTGTCACAGATTCTTTAGACATTGAGGAGCTGTCGTTTTTGGCTTCTACAGAAAGTACATCATAATCTACCTCATTTTGTATCACTTGTGATATACTTCCCGCTTTGGTTTGTCCGTCGCAAATTGTAGAGGTTTAATGCTTTGATAGAGAACAGTTTTCATTTTCTTTCCTATTGACCTCAGCTGTTTCATCACATATTACTCCAAAATATAAAGAATATTTAACTTCTGCGATTAGCTTTCGTAAAATCGTGCGGCATAGAAGAACATTTCATTTTGCATAATTATCTTGACTGCGTCATCTGTAAGACTCTCTTAGTTCAGATGAATCTTCACATCGTACACTTAGGAGGTTAAAGTAGTTACGTTCACTGCCAGTATGACCTTAATTAAATAGATGCACCAGCGATGAAAATAATTTAAACAAACAAGTACGATTAACCACTATTTGTCTCCGAGTTTCGTCAGATATTTGCTACATTCATTGACTCCACCTTGTAAACAATTACATTTCAGGACTGTGACAGGCTGAAAGTTCTCATTGTCTTTCTTCCAATTACAAAAGCCGGTTTAATGAAAGCCATTTTTTTTCTTTTTATTGTCGAAACTTGGAAACACTTCTTCTCAAGTATTTTCTTAGCGACAGAACAAAGGATAGTACATTTTACCCGATCACAAAGAATCCATGGATAGACTTTACTCCAGTCTGGATTAAAACGCCTCTTCGGTTTTTTAACGGTTTCTGGCTTCCCTCCCGACACAGGACGAGAATGGATAAAGATCTACGAGGATCCACACCTGGAAAAGTCGCATTACGGGTTCGTTTTCGGAACGTGGACTTTCACCCTTAGTCTTGCTTCTAATCATAAATGTATCCATTGCATCTGGATTTTTCAAATTATAACACGCTTTTTAAAACCATTATGTTTATAAACGTACCACTACTGTATTGCAACTAATGAACAGTCTATTTATATAATTCTCTTACTGCTCTAACACGAAATCAGGCCGTGAATTATGTGAAGGTCTACCCTGCTCAGTCTGGAGCCTTACAAGGGGCTTTACCTCAGTCACAAGACACTCTGACAGAACTCAAAGCTGACTGACTTGAACACTGGGCGATCTGTTAACTAGTACTAGACGTTAAACATGATGACGAAAAGGAAATGTACTCAGCAGATTTATGGGAAAGCTGATGAGCGATGACACCCTGGCGTCTAGTGAAGTTCGAGCGTAACTTCCCGTCTCTCCAGGAATGTCAGGTAAGCCGCAGCAGAGAGTGATACGCAGCTGCACTAATGAAATTTCTACACTGGGGTCGACTAAAAAAGAAAGCAGCAACAAGGGAAATTGCCTAAGGTATGTTTCAGTACACCCCCTCCCCCACCCGCACAACAAACTAGTCATGAAGGTAAAATAGTGTCTATTGTTATATAAACGTGAAAGTTGTCTTCACTATCTACTCATTAGCAAGTTTTGACATTTCCCTGATTCTCGGAATTCCTTAGCTTTGCATCTAAAGGACGAAAATTCAATAATTCTATTTGTGTTTACATTTACTTTCCAGACAAATATACACAATTGTTTGTATATTCTTGATAGCCTATGTGAAAACAAAGGTATTGGAATGTGTACTCTTCAAATCTCCCTCATATTTAGAATGGAAATATTCCCATGCATTTATTAGTCGGCGTGTGGCATCGCATCAGATCACATTACCTCACATCACTGACACATTATAATAGCTCACATTAAAAAAATATTTCGAGACAAGGTGAACCATTTCTCCATTTAAATTGCATAAGCAATGCCTCGCAAATGAATACAGTAATCATTTATTTAGTATAGCGCGTGCGTTGTTATTCTCCTACATTCCATGAACAAACTGATGATAACTGAGCCATGAGTTAAGCCTTCCCGTCTCTTTAAACTGCCGCCACATTCCAACAGTGGAGTTATCTGTCCTCAACTCATTGAACTACCATATACTGCAGAAGTTTTACCTTTTCGGACCAGATATCCCTAGCATCAATTTCCTACTGTTGCTTGATATTCAGAAACTCTAACCAAATACAGTACAGACAATACGCGACACTCTGTGAGATATCAAGGGACAGCGATTAGAGCTCTGTCTAGCGGAGTGACCTGAGAGTTACTGCTTCTGTCATAAGAGCACGTGTGTTTGTTTGTGAAGTTTTTGGGGTTATTTATACGTTTGCATTAAGTTGACATAAATAGTAGCGTATGCCATTCCTTTATATCTCCTGTCAATATGAGTGGAAAGATATGTGCTGCGTTTGGCTGCAATAACTATGAAGTGCAGAAGGAATCGTGGTCTTTCTTCCGTTTCCCTCGTGACAAGAAAATGTTAGTAAATACTGTGTTTGCATATATATTCTTCCAGTTACAAAGATATTTTTATAGAAGGCCTACTTCCTAAACTTCTGAATTGCGTGACCCATATTTTAACTGGCTTAAAATATAATAAGCTTATTTTATTGTATAGTGCAGCAGTTAGGTGTGATCTTAGGGTTTAAATTTAATTAAGGAAAATGCAATGCATGTGGCTGGTTGTGTTCCAAGTTACCCCATTTGGAATGCCGTAATGCGTTGTCAGGCACTGAGGAAAATATGGGTGATTTAAGAAATGTGATGATGATGATAATGCAAATTTCCTTTATCCTAATGTAATGGCAAGTATTGCTTATAGGGGAATTTTGTATGCTTTTGCGGCTAAATTTATAGATTTTCTTTGTTAGTAGGCTTCAAGTAAAAAGGAAAATTGTCCAGCTCTTAAATGTAAATTCATTGAATCATGTGTGTAAGGAATGTGCCGATATTTTTATTGACAAGGGTCCTAATGTGATGTACAATGCTTTTAAATGAGAAAAAATAGACAAATCTAGCCGTGAAAGTTCAGGCAGATATGCTAAAGCTAAAAAAGTAATGCATAAATGAAGGATAAAGCCCTTTCACAGCAGTTCATTTCACATTTTGATTACCGGTATATGTATAATTCTTTATTCATGCATCCAGAATTGCTTTAGCAACTTTGAAGTTAATATTTTAGCAACGCTTTCTTTCTAGACGTAATTTATTTATCCATTTCCGTATATACATTTCCATTGCTATTTGAATTTAGTGCGAATTTTCAGGCCATGCCACTTGCGAATTATCTCCCATTTTAACAAGGCTAAATTCGGAAGTGTCGAGTATTGTCTCTACTGTATTTGCTCTAACTACCATCGACAATGTTTGTATTTGAAAGTTTGGTAACTTAATCAATGTTCAATTGTTTATTTGGCGTTTTGGAGTTATCAACCCTGTGATTAAATTGATCCGCCAATGATATGGCTTGATATCAAAATATAATCAGCCTACCAAAACCGTTATTACTTTAAATATTTCTGGAACTATCTGAAAGCAGCTATAAAAGGTGTAAGTTTGTTGAAACAAGGGTCGTGTAGCAGTGTATATTGCGTCCTCTAAGTGAGAAAGATATCCTCCAGGAGATTGATGGAGCGGGTGCTGGCATGAAAAGGCGGCAATAAATAAATGTATGGCTAAACTTTAACTACGTGAACCTTGTTGCGTGTGAAAGTAGGGAAGAATCCAGCGCTCCCCTCTAGCATGTAATAATTAGGTCGTCCGGATTTTCTATAATTTTAATGTAGGCTTTTCGCTTTAAAACTTAAATTAAATGTAGGTTTCCTTAGCCAATCTTCAGACTCTAATATTCTTCCCCTAATGGGAATTTTGTAAGATATCCGGACGCACGAGTGTTTATCCTCGTTTCCTTCCTCTATTTTCTCTCTTGGGTGACCAAGTTTTTAAATTTCCTAAATTTATTGATCGTTTTTCGGCCTTTAAAGTGTTCTTACGTGAGTAATTTTATAGTATGCCTTAGCCTATGTGTCATCGGGCCTTATGCCCACTTACATGCTTACTGTTGAACTTAAAATTTGGGGTGTTTCAGCCTTCATTCTTATTCTGTTCTCGGCCTCTCAAATGCAAACTTTCTTCTTTTTCTCTTTCGTGGCCGTATAGTGTGTGTCTTCTGCCTCTGATTAATTAAGGTTTCTCCATCCTTTTTTTGAAGGTAGCAAGGGTGCTAAATGAGTAACTTATTACAGCAGAGTGTATTTGCTGCTTCAAGCGTATGTGGTGTCATACAGCTGTGATGTAGTCTACTGGCCCAACAATGGGCACTTTTTAAAACTATTGTAAATTGAGCGCCAGGGTTCGAGACCCATGTTATGTACATTGTTCTAGAAGCTACGGATTCTTCTCTGAAGCGTACTTTACCGGATATGTAAAGGCTAGACTATCCTTTGTAAATGTACATTTTAGATACTTACGGATCAGAAGTCTTTGACTGCTTTTTCGAGATGGGAGTTCTCATCTCCAAATGTAACTTTTTGAGCTTATGAGGTATATATTGTAAATTCTCTGAGCTTACGTGCTCCTCTGTGTAAATTTTAGAGTTCCTAAGCTCTTAAGGTAAAATTCTTCCTTTGTTATATCTGTTGTTGTTGTTGAAAATATCAATCCATAAGAAAAGAAAAACTTTTTTTATTGATTTTGTTAGCAATACTTCAGGTTTGGTTGATGATTTGTCAATCCATTCACCCCTCTCTCTGGACCACGGAAATACGGAACAATACTAATATTGTAGCCCACAGGTCTTGCAAGTCTTCGAAATTTACACCGCTTGGTTGATTTGCATGGCAACGATACCGTTCCAGTACCTCTAACCAGAATTAAATTTCTTGGCAGAGCCGGGAATCTAACCTGGACCACCAGAGTTGTAGCCATCAATGCTAACCACTACACTACGGAGCGTGTATAATAATTGTGACAGTAGCACGGCCGTTTATCAACTGTCAGCAGTGAAATCTAACAGAAACTCTTTGAACTTTAGCATATCCACAAATCTGAATGCATTTTCATAAGATGTCACCATTGTTGATTCCTCAGCCTGGCACTCTTTCTCGCAATAAATTTAGAGAGATGTCAAAAGCGCTGTACCCGCACTGTGTGGGGAGCAGCGTGCCGTAGACCTGCAGGTAGACAGAGCTGAATGTTGTTTGTGCAGATTATGCGAACGGCCAACCACGGCCCTTCACCATTCCGTGAATACGTGTGAACAAGTGTCTAGTTCATTTCTTTCATTTCTACCGGTCTATTTTGACGCAGTATATCACAATTGTAACAGATAAGCATTCTGGCATTGTATGCAATGGCAAGTACACGAATAAGCAGGCTAAGTACAGGAACTGCCGGCTACTGTATGTGTACATCGTTATCACTCACAATTTTTAAGACCCCAGATTCAATATCCATTTTACCAATGATTGTGTTTACCGACATTATGGTGACGAAGAAAATAATTCCTTATAATGTTATGGAGTATTCATGTCATAAGTAGGTACTTCGGTATATGATGGTGCAATGTGTGATTGTGTCTTAATTGTAAGCGACAACTTTAAGACTATGTCCGAAATGCAACGCAAGTTGTGGACGTGGGATTATTTCGAAGAGATGTCACATAGCACAGCCCGCTGTGTAGTTCATTCAAAAGGAGAAAAATACGTCAGCAGAAATACTTCTGGGATGATCTGGCACTTAAGAAAACACATAATATCGCTGAACGGAAATCGTCACAGAGAACACCTCCGGCCCGGTCTGCACAACCAGATGCTACCCTGTCGACAACAAATGCGAGGTGTCCAGTAGTGTCATGAAAAACACGCTCGATGCTCGGTTCATATTTGTCAAGCACGACCATAACCGAAGTTTGCTTCTAAAACGCGAAGCGAGCTATGTTCGTTAGACCTTTTCCCTTGATACTCGCTCCTTCACGCACTATCTCAGTCAAAGGCACAAGAGCTCCCCTCCTTCCGTCCTTCTTACCAATAATGGTGGAATAATGCGGTAACACATCAACAATATCTACTTTGCTAAAATTAGCACAGACATTAATCAATTCTTTCAATTGATTAAAACTTTTCCGGCAACAGTGTTGAATGGTCTTTTGCACACATGAAAACACACGCGCCGGTTATGATTTGCTTTGTATTGCCGAGCAAAACTTGGCAGTAAACGCTAGAATTAAATTTACAAACGTGTTTTTAAATGAGTTGTACCGGACTTATATGCTAACAGTGCACAAAACGTTCCAAAGAAAACATAACCTGTCTCCTGGCGGTCTACAATGATCACAAGCAAGAACTTCTTCAGAACTTCAGAGGTAAGCCCTTCCTTCTTAATTAGTTTATATTCACCGTTTTGAATTTTGAGAGATATAACGCTGTCTGTCGTTCCATGTGGCATGGTGAACATCAAGCTCAAAACTAATGTTAACTCGACCATTCCATCATCCTTTTATACCACCGAATTCCCGACATTTGCTCTTTGTAAACAAGGGTTCATTCATATCTGGATGAACCACATTGTTTGCAATGTCATTAAAGACAGCAAGATCACCCTACCTGTCAGCATACTTCACACCATGCACTGTCGAAAGAATTGGAGCAAACTCGGGCATTGTAGATTATACGTTCCACTCATGCGTAATGGTGTTTTCATACGCAGTAAGGCACATCTTGCCCCGTCTCAAGTTCGAATATTGCAGGCCTCTAGTATCCAGGTAGGTGTACATCCTGTCTACAGTTATTCACAAATTATGCAGGGTTATTCACCTAAGATGTCCACCTCAATTAAGTCGTGAACCGTTTAAGATACCGACATTCTGTTTTCACTTTCGTTAATGGTATTAAGGGGCTCGGAGTTGAACATGCAGTACTTTTCCTGGCTTTTAACAAAAGCTATCGGCACACATGTTTCCGTATGAAAATGTCATTTCGCGCAATAAATACTTATGATAAAATATCAAGCTTACACTCGTAGTTACTGGGACGTCGCGCAGATCGCACCACAGGAGATTCGGTCTCGTGAGTCTAAAGCGACAGCATTGCCCATCACTTTGATAACCTGATTCCCTTTGAGTTGTTTTTGACTAATTTTCGAGTTGCTACCACTGTCTGAAACTCTGACCAACCAATCAGATTACTGCCAAATGAGGTAATGTTCCAAAAATCAGGCAATTTTATTACGCCATTGCTCAAGAACGGTCAACCAGCCCCTATTATGTAGTTGTGAGTTTGAAACTTAAGATGTCAATCTTCATCAGGACTTTAATATTGCTTCGCTAATTGAGGCCTCCTTCGGGAGCCGGTTGTAGAGGCCGGGGCTGACGTAAAGATGGTGATATAAGGTAAAGCAGAACTACCATCTACGTGAACTTTATCTACCTACGTGCGACAAAGGGAAGATTCCAGCGTTTCTCTTGGCGTGTAACGGTTAAGTCGATCTGCGTTTCCTCTAAATTTAATGTAGGGTTTCTCTTTTTCCTTAAACGTAAGTTTTCTAAGCAGTCTACGGACTTAATGTGGAGCCGTTATGGGGACTTTGTAAAATATAGGGACGCACGAGTGTGTATCTCCATTTCCCTTATTCAATTTGTCTTCTAGTGACCGTTTTCAATTTTTTTCTGCCCTAGTTTTTGACTTAAATTTTCCTTCCTTAGTCACCCAATAACATGACTTATCCTCTGTGTCACTGGAACATAAGCCCTATTACGTTTTATCATAAGTCTTGTACTTGAAGTGACTGAGCGGGTTCAGCCTCCACTCAATTTTTGTTCTCGGCCTACCCATTAATCTTTCTTTTCCATTTCTTGGCCATGTAGTATGAGCTTTGGCTCCTGTATTCTGGATCCTTCGATCCACTTTCGGGTGTGGCTCCTCTATGAAATAAGGGCAGGGAGTGTGAAAACTGTTTAAGCTCTTAAGAGCAGGAAGTGGAATTCTGCTATTATTATTAATTTAGTTTATGGTTAGTATACAGTGTTGTAAGTTATAAATCTAAAACAAATACTAAAGAAGTAATTGAACAGAAAAACACTAAACACTCAACCAAGCTCATGGAAAGTTCATAAATCTAAATCTAAATGGTCCACCCACTGAACAGTCTCATTTGTAGCCCATACAGACTCTTCCAATGACCCCAAGTATAATCTTCTTGTGTAGTCAGTGGCAATATGCCAGATGGTCTGCTTTTCCTCACCGCAGTCGCACTCAGGGGAGGAACTCATACCCACTTATGTAGCAATGAGCCGCACCACCATGATTGGTGCGAACTTTATTAAAGCCACTGTAAAATAAATTGTTGTTCAGGTTTCGAGACCTTTATAAAATGTAATAACTCTGAAGTTGAGGGTTCGATATCTCGTGGTAAATGTTTCTGAAATCTCCTGCTTCTTTCTATTGTGAACAAGTTATATTCTGTATTCCCTTTGGTGAGGAATTTAAGGCTAGTGTCTCTCCTATTTGTGCCAATTATTTGTAAATTTAAAAACCTATTCGTCTGATTTTTGACTGAAAGTCTTGTGTAATATGGAGGTCCTTTCTCCTCGGTTCTAAACTTTCTAAGCTTATTTGTTAATTTCCTGTTGTTTAATCTCTTCTCTTTGTTGTTTCCTAAATTTCGATGAAAAGAAGATAATTGCTCATAAATAAACTTGTCAACATTTTATATTTAGCTTATGCTTTCTCCAGCCACGCTTCTTTCTCTGTCTGAACCACGGAAATTCATGGAACAAGTGGCAGAAAAGCGTAGTTAAGTGGGCCTGGATAAAACTCTTTGTAACTATTTTCGGCAAAATTTTCTATCAGAACGCTGAAGATTTCGATGTTTCCCATTTTTCTAAATTTTCTATCATGTCAAATCCTCGGGACGTTCCAACTTTAGTACCTCCGTAAGGAGGAGCTCATTTACGAGCTTTTAATTAGAAAAGTGCCATCTGTTGGTACGGGCTGTACAGATGTTTCACGCTTTAAAGAGGTCTGTGAGTCACCTACCTGTATTCCCGATTATGGAGAGAATGACGTTGGAGAGTCATTGTCAATAATCGAGTCTAACATTGTAGAGCTCACTTCTGTGACAGGTTTTTCCTGGAGATTTTGATCCATCAGCTAACTTAAACGTGCGCAGGCACGAATTTTCCTTTCCTACAACAGCATTCGTGATCTACTCTCTCTAAAACTTAGCGAAGATCATAAGAGTCACTGATACCTTGTGTCAAACTTATCTGAAAATATCAATCAATGGTTAACTGAGTCTGTCCGTGGGAGGAATGATAGTGTGATTCCAAGAAGTGTGGTAGAAGAAAAAGTCCTCAGAGAGTATTCTGCTATCCGAACAACAACACGCTACTGACCAATCTGAACACGTAGCTGGTCCATCTGTGCCCCAGCAACTACCTCCATTCTTCATGAATTATGTATCCACTGAACCTCGCAATCCATCGCCTGTAACGCCGGTATTTTCCCAAGGTTTCAGTAATCTGCCCCATCCACTGACATTTTTTCTAAAATGTATTTCCAGGTTTTCATTTAATTCCACTAGTGACGCAATCTCCTTCTTGCGTTTTAAGTTGACTTTCAGGACCATGTCGTTGTTTTTTCTTTATCTCACTCAAATTTTACAAATTGTCAATCCGTACACAGTTGGGTGTTCTATCTGATAAAATAGTACAGGCCATTTCCGACAGGACTTGTAAAGAAATTTTTCACGCCCCTTTTCTGGCACAATTTCTTTCTTTCACAGCTTTGTCATATTTAGTTCAGAAATACTTTAGGGTCCAACGATTAGACGAGAACCTGACCGACATAATTCAGAATATTAAGTTCTACACCCGGGTCTTTGTGCACTTCACTATTCCGAAGGGCAGATGGTTCAAACCATTACTAAAGGGATTTCGCCTCCCTATCGATCTATCTTTGTTTCGCTTGCCGGCCTCACACCTTTGGTAAATTTAAGGCGGTGTCTGTAACTGCGGGGGGAGTCAAATATGCCGACATTCTTCGAATAGCGGGCGATCCACCACCTTCTTCGACATCCCGGCCTCTCTCGTGCAGAACTTTCATCCCCAGTAAGTGTTATGCTTGTACGTCGGCGGAAAATTCACGGAACAACGTGTCCCTTAGTTCTTTCAAAAGCTTCAAAAGGAGGAACTTCTGGATCTGTTGGCTGTTTTTACTGCGGGTCTTTTTAGCATTTGGCTAAAGATTACAAAGTTTCAAAATTTGCTCCATCCTGCAATACCAGCAACATATGACTAAGCCACCAGGCTGAGTCGTATTCTTTTTCTTCGTCTTCCGATCCAGCGAAGCATAAGCGTAATATTAAATTTGCTTGTGATAATCCGGAATCTAATGTCAATTCCAAGTGCAATAAATACTTAGTATGTGTTAAGGACCATGTGCTATCTAATGTAGAGACTGAATGCCATAGGGATACGTCTGCATTTGATCCGTTTCTAATGGTTGAAATTAATAATGAACCCATAACTGCCTTATTATTTTCAGGAAATGTATGAACATCTACAACCTGTTTTCCAGTCATTGACCGGGTCAGGAGATGGAATGAATGAAGCAGATATAGGCTATTAGTACGATGGGATCGCCACTCCCAAAGTGATTTATATTAATGACTGATAGATGCTATGAAATGAGAATGGAGAGTGTTGCTGCAATGAAACATGACAGGGAAAACCGGAGTGCCCGGAGAAAAACTGTCCCACCTCCGCTTTGTCCAACACATATCTCACATGGAGTGACCGGGATTTGAACCACGGTATCCAGCGGTGAGAGCCCGACGCGCTGCCGTCTGAGCCACGGAGGCTCTTCAGAAGTGTAGTATCTCTCATTTGTGAAGATTGGTATTCTAAGTCCGCTTGCAAATGTTCACAGTATGTTGCTTCCTCGATAAAATGTGTTTCGGCCACCTCTTTTTTTAAATATATATTTTGGGTTTCGTTTTCTATAAAATCAGAAATGCGAATTTCACTTGGAAATTCAGATTTTCCGTAGCTAGGAATCTGTCGTGCCCCATTATCTTGGGTGAAAATTTCACGTCCCTTCCTGGTATTATGCAGGATCTCAAAAAAATATCATACTGGTTCAAATTTGTTAATGATGTGTCATTGCCTCTTTTACATTGTAATTCTGCGTCATTTTCGCCTGTTTCACTCCCTCAGTATGAATTGATGTTACATCCTAGACTAAAAGTGTTCAGAATCTATGTTAGTTTTTCTCTGGTGTTTTCTCAGAGAAGCTTGGGTTCTCAGACGTGATCGAATACAAGATCGATGTAATTAATTCGTTTCCCGTGAAGTTTTCTCCTTATCGGTTGGCACCTCCTAAGATGAAGGCTCTCAGGGAAATCATTAATAAGATGCTGAAGGATAGTATCGTCCACCCATCTACGTCTGCCTATTCTTCCTCTATTTTCCCAGCCCCAAAACCATGAGGTGGTTTTCGTCCGGTTGTGGATTATAGGGCGTTGAATAAATAGATCGTCTTGCAATCAGTACGCCTCCCTAACTTGCATTCTTGCTTCTTTTGATTCCATAAGGATACGACCTTTACCATAGTAGATCTTAATCAAGGCTAATAACAAATCCCATTAGCAGCAGAGTCTAAGCACTTTCGCTACGGATTGGAATCTTTACGAATTCTACCGAGTGCTTTCGATTTCATTGCTGGGGTTGCTGTACTGACTAGACTTCTAGATAGTCCTTTCGGACGTCAAATTCAGCAATGCCTACTATTATTTATACGAAGTCGTCGTATACTCAGAAAAGTTTCGAAGAACACCTCGCTGGTAGAATAGAATAGAAATAAGATTGCACCTCAGAACGTCTGGCCTGACCGTTAAATTGTCAAAGGTTTCTTTTGCTCAATGTAGCATGTCCTCGTTAGGACACATTGTCTCTCCTAGTGGAGTTTCCGTCGACCACTCCAGGACTCAGGCGATTCGTGACTTCAAGCCGCCTAAGGACATCAAGGGTGTAGCAAGATTCATCGGAATTATGAACTTTTCCCGCAAATTTATCCCTAATTATGATAACCGTGCTGCCCCTTTGAATTTATTCCATAACAAAGGTGTCAAGTTTGAGTGGGGTCCTTCCCAGTAGTCTGCTTTGGAAGATCTTAAGTTAGCTCTTTGTAATGCGCCAATCTTAGGAATGCCGGATTTTTCTAGGAAATGTATCGTTCGGACCAACACTTACTCATTTGTCGTCGCTGCAGTTCAGTTACAAGACTCTGAACTTGGTAGTCACCCTGTCGCCAATGCCTCCTAGAACGCTTTTCTCCTCATGAGGCAAATTACTCCGCATACTACCTGGAGGGTCTTGCAGTTCTTTATGCCCTAGAAAAAATCCGCATGTATCTGGAGCACGTTGAGTTAGAAACGGATGAGGCTTTCACCTGGGTTCTTCGTAAGCGCCGCTATACTAGACGTCTGGCTCGCTGAGCTATTCGCATCTCTGAATTACAATTTGATGTACGGCACATTCGTTGATCGGAGAATGTGGTCGCTGACAGCCTGAATAGAATGTTTTCTGACTGCTCTGCTAGTAGTAGCGTTTAGTGATGGGCAGTCTGAGACTAGCGCAGGCACTATTTCTCGCGAGAAATTTCGAGAGATCTCCCCGCATTGTGCGGCTATTAGCGTCGCAGGCCTACAGGTAGACTGAGCTGAATGTTGTTTGTGTCGAGTATGCGAATAGCCAACAACGGGCCTTCAACATTTCGTGAATACGTGTCAACAAGCGATTAGGGCGTTCATTTCTGCCGAGATCTATTTGACGCAGTATAACATATTTATAAAGGACTAGCTGATGTACCCGTGCTTCGCTACGGAATTCTAAATTTTGTACAGAATTCTAGGTTAGGTAGTGTACACCTTGTGAGCAAGATTGTATTAAGTTGCATAGCTCTTAACGTTGCCGTAGAAGCACGACGGGCAAGTCACCAACGTCTTTTCTCATATCAAGACTGGGTTAAGGAATTTTCATTGTAATGGTAGGCCAGCTTGCCTACCGTCAGTCACAATCAGGTTGGGGAGTTTTCATTATAATGGCAGACACTCACTCTCCGCCTGCCTTTATAGATTCTCAGAAAGACTGTCTTAGTGGTTTTCTCAACTGAAATGAACATGGGTCATTACAATGACGTCGGTAGGAATGGCGCGTTTAAAAGCAATGCCTTCATATGAAATACCACACATTTTTTCACTTTTAATGAACAGTCTACTACGCTGCTGAACTCACAGTCCAAAGCTACAGAGCTGGAATGACCAAGCCGCAGACATCCGTGAACAATCGTCGTCCTCTATTCGGCGGGGGAGGGGGTGTTCAAATAGTGGATAGTCCCAGGGCAGAAACTATGCCCGTTTACTTATCGGCTTCCTGGGAGTACCCGATGAGTCGGAAAATCTCAATTCACTACACTGGCGGGGGAAAGAACTATCTGACGTGGAGGCAATTTTTCCTCCAAGCCAGAGAAGAAACCACATTTTCGCTGCTAAT
Organism: Anabrus simplex; assembly: GCF_040414725.1. NCBI lineage: Eukaryota > Metazoa > Arthropoda > Insecta > Orthoptera > Tettigoniidae > Anabrus > Anabrus simplex. The sequence continues at coordinate 1,093,950,878 of NC_090265.1, read as the reverse complement.
TTGGAATAAAATTAATGTAGATTTGATGAAAGTGAAGAGGAAGAAGCTTTTCCTAAGAAACGGCTCTTTTCAAGGTTGAATTTTGAGTTACTTAGTGAATTCTGGTACTATAATTTGGAATAGGGCTAAATTGTAATTCCAGACCAGTTCATACTACTACTAACTGAGTCTCTGACTTAAGTGCGCACACTGCTTATTCAAAACAGCGCGTCTGAGTAGGTATCGAATAGCTGGCATACTATGATGAACCAGTGTGTTACGTACCAGCAGTATCAGAAAATGTATGAACCAAAGGATTGGCATGCCAAAGAAGAAAGTTATCTAACTCCTCAGCTATTTCCCGCCAATATTCAGTTAGGCTGTTATACTCGGTACGCAGCAGTAATCCCATCTATCGGAGTTGAATGTCAGCATAAGAGACAAAGAACATTACAACAAACAACGGTCAGTGTAATGTTATTGTTGATCTATGTTACGCGCTTTCGATATTGTAGGCCGTCACATTATACATTGTCTTCTGGTTCTGAAATACCACTCTTATCATAGTCGGTACGGTAAAACTGAATAAAACATAAATGATCGGAAGTTATATTCTGTATAACTTTTGTTATGTAGTACTTTTCCATAGGACCAAAACATAGGTATTTACAAATTAAACTTTAGGTTCCTTCCCCTAAACTACCATTTCACCCAGCGTGAATAAAATAATTTATAGCCTAGATTGTAGCGGCTCACCCCCCGATTCTACATGCCCATTTTTATTAAATTCTCTTCAGCCGTTTCCTCGTGATGCGTGTACATACATACATACATACTGTACCAGGAAAGCCTAGGTCCTGGTCCATAGTTATCAAAAGAAATGTTGTTCCAGCATATAAGATCCCTCCGACGTACGAACATCTAAGTAAAAGAATGTTCCAGTATGTACCAGCCTCCACGAGTGCGCTAGGCGGAGTCAAGTGACGTCACCTGTCGTTCAAAGCTCACCTCCCCTAGAGATATTTTCTCGAAAATATCTTTCTTTTCGCAAGTTTTTAACGCCTGTACCAATTTTAATGGAACAAACGCTAAAATGTAGAGGACGTCATGAAAATTAATCTCTATAAATTCCAAATTAATCCATCCTATGGTTGCTGAGTTACAATGATTTAAAAATCTAACAAAAATTACGCACTCACGGTCACATGGCCGAGAGAGGAACTACCCCCTCCAGCGCCAGCTATATATGTCACTGGGTCAAGGCTAACAGGTGGTTGTGTGTTGAGTTGAGTTCAGTTCATTGCAAGCAGTCCAGTCTAACAGTGCAGTATGTGTATGAGTAAGAGAGAGGGGAGACTGGCCCTCACATAGTATGTTCGTGCAGTCTCGAAGACAGTACTTTTCGTCGTGTTTCGCGGAGACGAAATTACGGGCTAGTAAATCGCCATCGTACTTGAAAAAAAGACGTCGCACCGTAAGTAGTCTATTGTGCCGCGACTACGATATAACTTACAGACATTTCGAAGTATAACACGTATGAAATCAGTGAAGTTCGAAGTTATATATTGGACATTCACAACATGACGTGTGGACTTAATTAATTGCACACAATATTAAATTACCAACAGAAACTGTCGTGTACAGTAACTTTAACTACTCTAGAACTTATTTTCTAACATAGCACATCCTTGGACTGTGTCTTTTTATTTATGTGCCATATTAGGACATGACGTGTTACAGTGATAAACTTAATGAAAGTTAAGAACCTTTTCTAAAATAATATAGTTCTATCAACATTAGAGAATCAGTGTTATCTGTCAGGACAACGATTCAAAGACTGTGGTTAGAGACGGTAATGAGAAATATTACGTGTTTGCACTGTGTTGGACGTTCTCAGTGACAGTTTAAAATAGTTTTTTTTGCAACAAGGACTGTGATCACTCATTTGACGTCCTAAAATTAACATAGCATCTGTAAATACTACTTGCGTGTTCCGTGTGTTAAGATCATTTTTCACGAGCAGCAGAAATCTTCAGAAAATTCTACAAGATCCAACTACCTTCAACATCATTTCATCTATGACGTCAACGTGGTTTCTTCGTGGAACTTCAAGTTCGAGTCATCATCCGCACCCGCGGACTGTTCCAGATTCTCATCAGTATTCGTAAGCCAAGTTTTTTAATAAGTGAGTAGTCACAAACTGACTTGCTTTTTTTTCTTTCTTATCAATCGTGAACAGTGGTTTGCCCAGTGCTGCGTGTGACGATACTTCGTAGTATTCCACCATTACTCAAAATTCATCTTTTAATGATAAATCTATTTTCAAAATCTATTTCACATAAGAAAGACTCTAGGAGTTTCAAGTGTTCTATGTTTCAAGGCTCACAAACTGAGAAACTCTCAACAGAAGTTCAAATTCTTATTTTCAATTATAAGTGTGTTCATGTCATTTCATAATACTTAGAAAGACTTTAGGTGAAAAACTGACACTTTATGTTTTCGCAAAAGACTATTGGATCTGTGAGATTTATTTATTTTCACAAATTGCATTCAAGAAGATTTACGTTAACCCTTTTGATTTCAACAAATTATTTGCATTCTATATCGACATTGCAGGGTGGTGAATTGATTAACATTATTAATAAATTGTTTGAAAAAGGGTATAACCATCTATTATTCGCCCTGCGAGTCTATCCTGCTCTGTACCGGCTCCAAAAACCAACTTCCACTACCTGAGATCCTTCTCATGCCTTACGCCCCGAACTTTTACTGGTACAATACATACATACATTACGGAAAAGTAAAAACTGCATTTTCTTGTTACTGTGGATATGATCGATACAGAAATACTGTTCTTTTCAAATTCTGAGAAATGTACAAACAAAACTCTTATTATATATATACGCATTCTGGAATTGTATGCTGCGATAAGTACACGAACGGGTAGGCTAAGTACAGAAACTGACGGCTACTGTAGGTACACCTATCTGGATACTAGAGGCGTACATTATTCGAACTCGAGACGGAGCAACATACGCCTTGTTGCGTGTGCACCTACCATTACTCATGAGAGGAACGTGAAATCTAAAGTGCCTAACTTTCATCCAAATGTTTCGAACATCGTTATCAGACCCCACTGCTTGTGTTTAAATTGCTTACAATGTTACAGAGTAATCGCGTCATAATTACGTACTTATAAGTTCATCAGTTGTTGCTAATTTCTGGGAACTACAATAAACTTTCTACCTTATTCCAGTAAGACACACGATTTTTTTAAATGTAAATTTTTCAAGCTTTCTGCAGTGTATAATTTCAGAGAGTTCTGTAAATAATGATGGTACTTACACAATTGTAGTTCCCGGGCGTTATCTTAGACAAGATTTTATGTGTAAAAAATAATTAAGATCGGTGCAACAAGTTCGGAGAAAATGGTATATTTATATTCATAATTTTGTTTTTTGTGGGAAATCGAGGAAAAAATAGTAGTGAAATGTCCTGACATTAATACATCTCAGGGCAATAATCCTCCTGACCATCATCTCCCTGTTTTTTATTCTTCTGTCATCTTTCTGTCCTGGATTCCTTGGTCATGGCCTCAGTTGCACGACTGCATAGAATATCCGAGCATTGTCAATGGAGCGAAGAGCCTTATTACAGTTACTTCCAGGTAATATTCCCATTGTTTTTAAGACTTCAATTCTTGATACTACACCATTATTAAATGTCAGCACAGCATCATATGCACCTATCCTAAGTGTTTGAATACCCAGATACAGTAATACAGACTTTCATTTACATTCAGCGTTTTTCCATGAACACATTTTTTTCAGAAGAGGGTTCGCTGAGGTCTGTAGGTTCCACCAACTGTTACAGATTTCTGGTGCTTACACAATGAGTCAGCCCCCTTCGGACAAAGATAGTGAATTGGATTTTAATCCTTTATACGAAAACTGATAGTCAAGTTGAAAGTGGATGTGGCACTTTCTAGCTATACATTGAAAGCTTTTCTGAATAAGAAAAAACGTCATTTTGCTATATTTGGCATGTCAAATTTTTCGTAAAGGAATACAGATATTTTAAGCTAAAAATCAAAAGTGATATTTTGGCCATTATTCCACTTCCTGGTTACCTTAATAGTATTAAGGGCCTCATAGTTGAACATGCAGTATTTTTCTAGGTTTTTGACAAAATTTATCGGCACACACATTTCCATATGAGAACGCTGATGGTGTACTATGATGCTTACGCTCGTAGTTACTCGTAGATCGCAGCATTGGAGGATCGGTCTCAAGAGCATTGCCCATTACTAGTGATGGGCAGTCTGAGACAAGGTCTCGAGGCTAGCGCAGGCACTGTAATCTAAAATGGTTCAGTTTGCTCCAATTCTTTCGACAGGTAGGTGTACATCGTTATCAGACCCCACATTCATTTGCGTCATAATTAGGTACTTCGATATATGACGGCGAAATGTGAAATTGTGTCTAGTTGTACGCGACAACTTGAACACGATGTCCGAAACGCAACGTAAGTCGTGGATGTCGGTTATTTTGAAGAGATGTCACACAGCACAGCCTGCTGTGTTGCTTATTCAAAAGAAGTACAATACGTTGGCAGAAATAATTCTGGGATGATCGGGCACTTACAAACGCATAATATCAATGAAGAGGAATCGTCACAGAACACCTCCGGCCCGGTCTGAATCACAAGAAGCTACCCTGGCGACGATTGTGAGGCATCCAGGTAGGTTTACATCCTAATAACAGTTATTAACAAATTATACGGGTTATTCAGCTAAGAAGTCCACCTGTCATAACTCGTGAACAGTTTAAGATACTGGCATTCTGTCTTCACTTTCGTTAATGGTATTAAGGGTTCATAGTTAAACATGCAGTACTTTTCCAGACTTTTGACAAAATGTATTGGCTCACACGTTTTCATAAGAGCGTTATTTCACGCAATAACAGCCAATGATACACTATCAAGTTTACAGCCGTAGTTACTGGTACGTCGCACAGCTTCCACTACAGGAGGATCAGTCTCGACATTCTCGCGAGAGTCTCGATATATGCGACGTCAGTCCCGAGAGTCTCGAGCGAGAGTGTTGCCCATTACTACCCATCACTAACCTGTCGAAAGAAATGGAGCAAACTCAGGCATTTTAGAGTGCACGTTCCACTCGTCCGTAATGGTGGTTGCATATGCAGCAAGGCGCTTCTTGCCCTGCCTCGTTAGAATAATGCACACCCCTAGTCTATCGTGTAAGGTCTCTCACCGAATTGTACGCTACTTTGGACATATAATGCGCCGAGATGGTAGTCTACAAAAGCTGATTGTTGAGGGCAAAGTCCAGGGAACCAGACAACGAGGACGAATACCAACGCGATGGATTGACATGGTGAACGGCCCCCTACAGTGTTCTCTCAGAGTAACCACATTGAAAGCTTTAGATAGGGAAGAATGGCGGAGTAGGGTTCATCGGCTAGAGGGCTGAATATTATGATAGACACGACGCCTCAGTCATGAGGCAAAACGAAGAAGTGTCCAGGTAGGTATACATCCTACTTACAATTATTCACAAATTATGCAGTGTTATTCATCTACGATGTCCACCTCAAATGAGTCGTGAATAGTTTAAGATACTGACATTCTGTTTTCACTTTAGTTAATGGTGTTAAGGGGTTCACAGCTAAACATGGAGTACTTTTCCAGGCTTTGTAAAAATTTATCGGCACACATTTCCATATGAGAGCGTTATTTCACGCAATAATTGCTGAAATACTATCAAGCTCACACTCGTAGTTACTGGAACGTCGCAAAGGAGAATCGGTGTTGAGAATCTCGCGATCTGTGACGTCAGTCTCGAGAGTCTCGCCTATCTCTACTATTGATTCTAACGGTGGATATTTCTATACCAGCCTCTTCGATTCTTTTGTTAATGCTATTCTTTCTGATGCTCTGTTAATGAATCACGATACTGCCAAGCACCAACGTGAGGATCCTGTGCTTGGGCCTATTACTGAAACCCTTTCTTCTGGGGAACAAGTTGTCCCTAATGTTCTGAGGAATGGTGTTTTGTATTGTCCCTCTCGTCATGACCAGAATATGAACATCGTTATCCCCTCTGCTTTAATGTCTATGATTTTTAAGTATTATCATAAGACCCCATCTCGGGGCACCTTGGAGTTTTCAAGATAAGGGCGAAGGATCAGAGAATTTTTCATCTGGAAGGCAATGGACGGCGACATTAGGGAACTTGTTAAGGCATGTTCAACTTGCTTGATAAGAAATCTTCCGTTGAACACTAAGGTTGGCCGGTTATCTTCTCATAAAGCCTCTCGCTCACTGGAGCGACTGTATATCGACTGTGGGGCCATTTCCAAAATCCGAAGAAAATGGTAGTAAATTCATACTTATATGAGTGGACGGGTTCACCATTTTTTTTTTCTTGGTTATTCCCGACTAGACTAGCCACTGTTCAGTCCACTATTTTGTTATGTCTTCATTCGATCTTTGGATGATTTGGACCTTGTCGGTATCTTGTCTCTGATAATACGAAATTTTTTTTATTCCAGTCTGTTCCGTAAATTTTGCTTTGATCTTTCTAGTTCGTATATAACCACTTCAGTCTATTATCCTCAGCCCTTCTACGCGGAGCGTGTCAATCGAAATCTTCAATCGGCATTTATCGCCTTCTACCATGATCATACTCGCTGGGATACAGCCTTACACTTGTTTTCTTCTGCCTTTAACTCTGCTATCCACGAGTCTCGCGAGTTTTTAACTATGTTTCTGATGTATAATTTTCTTCCGAACTCGCCACTGTCCACCTAGTGGTCTATTTGAGATCTTCTGTCGGAGACAAGAGATCCGGCTAATATCCGTGTTCTATGGAAAAGGGGCTAGGGATAATTTTAGGGCCTCTCATAGTAGAGTGAAAACGAGATACGATCGTGGACGCCGACCCACCAATTTCATGGTCGGAGACAAATTATTCACCGGGCGAGTTGGCCACGCGGTTTCCCATTTTACACCAGGCAAATGCTGGGGCTGTACCTCAATTAAGGCCACGGTCCCTTCCTTCCCACCCCCAGTCCTTTCCTATCCCACCGTCGCCATAAGATGTATCTGTGTCGGTGCGATGTAACACAAACTGTAAAAAAAAAAGTTGTTTGTTAAAAATCTCGTGGTATCTGGTAAGCTGTTGAACAGTAACCCAGAGACAAAATATTTTCAGGGTTCATTCATCTCAAGTTAAACCGCTTAACGGACTTGTTTTTTCTTAATGGTTTGTGTTGCCTATAAACCTACGAGTAATTTTCCTTTTGTTCATTTACACTGACTGACAGAGCAAACGCAACACCAAGAAGGAGTGGTTCGAAAGGGATGAAAGTTGGGGAAAAAACAGAGACGGCACGGACGAATAATTGATGTTTATTTCAAACCGATATGCAGGTTACACAATGCGCACGGCATCGACTCAGTAGGATGTAGGACCAACGCGAGCGGCGATGCACGCAGAAACACGTCGAGGTACAGAGTCAGTAAGAGTGCGGATGGTGTCCTGAGGGATGGTTCTCCATTCTCTGTCAACCATTTGCCACAGTTAGTCGTCCGTACGAGGCTGGGGCAGAGTTTGCAAACGGCGTCCAATGAGATCCCACACGTGTTCGATTGGTGAGAGATCCGGAGAGTACGCTGGACACGGAAGCATCTGTACACCTCATAGAGCCTGTTGGGAGATGCGAGCAGTGTGTGGGCGGGCATTATCCTGCTGAAACAGAGCATTGGGCAGCCCCTGATGGTACGGGAGTGCCACCGGCCGCAGCACATGCTGCACGTAGCGGTGGGCATTTAACGTGCCTTGAATACGCACTAGAGGTGACGTGGAATCATACGCAATAGCGCCCCAAACCATGATGCCGCATTGTCTAGCGGTAGGGCGCTCCACAGTTACTGCCGGATTTGACCTTTCTCCACGCCGACGCCACACTGATCTGCGGTGACTATCACTGACAGAACAGAAGCGTGACTCATTGGAGAACACGACGTTCCGCCATTCCCTCATCCAAGTCGCTCTAGCCCGGCAGCATGCCAGGCGTGCACGTCTATGCTGTGGAGTCAATGGTAGTCTTCTGAGCGGACGCCGGGAGTGCAGCCCTCCTTCAACCAATCGACGGGAAATTGTTCTGGTCGATATTGGAACAGCCAGGGTGTCTTGCACATGCTGAAGAATGGCGGTTGACGTGGCATGCGGGGCTGCCACCGCTTGGCGGCGGATGCGCCAATCCTCGCGTGCTGACGTCACTCGGACTGCGCCTGGACCCCTCGCACGTGCCACATGTCCCTGCGCCAACCATCTTCGCCACAGGCGCTGCACCGTGGACACATCCCTATGGGTATCGGCTGCGATTTGACGAAGCGACCAACCTGCCCTTCTCAGCCCGATCACCATACCCCTCGTAAAGTCGTCTGTCTGCTGGAAATGCCTCTGTTGACGGCGGCCTGGCATTCTTAGCTATACACGTGTCCTGTGGCGCACGACAACACGTTCTACAATGACTGTCAGCTGAGAAATCACGGTACGAAGTGGGCCATTCGCTAACGCCGTGTCCCATTTATCGTTCGCTACGTGCGCAGCACAGCGCCGCATTTCACATCATGAGCATACCTCAGTGACGTCAGTCTACCCTGCAATTGGCATAAAGTTCTGACCACTCCTTCTTGGTGTTGCATTTGCTCTGTCAGTCAGTGTATGTATTACTTGTAAGTCTAGTGTTAAGTGGTTGTCCTCGTGCTTCCTTATATTCAAGTTTTTTAAGGCATGTTTAGCCTTTCTGTGCCTTGTTTTATGTGCAATTTATCTTCATAAATGTAAATTGTCCTCGTTGTCTTAGTTAGAGCCGGCCCCGTAGTATAGGGGTAGCGTGCCTGCCTCTTACCCGCAGGCCCCGGGTTCGATTCCCGGCCAGGTCAGGGATTTTCACCTGGACCTGAGGGTTGGTTCGAGGTCCACTCAGCCTATGTGATTAGAATTGAAGAGCTATCTGACGGTGAGATAGTGGCCCCGGTCTAGAAAGCCAAGAATAACGACCGAGAGGATTCGTTGTGTTGACCACACAACAACTCGTAATCTGCAGGCCTTCGGGCTGAGCAACAGTCGCTCGGTAGGCCAAGGCCCTTCAAGGGCTGTAGTGCCATGGGGTTTGGTTTGATCATTAGTTAGGGTGCACCTAATTTAAAGTAATTATAAACTCTCTTAATTTTTTCTAACTGTAACATCTTCTCTAGATCAATTTACGTTCTGCTAGACTCCCCAGCCTCAAAATTTGAAAGTTATGCACTCAAATATGCCACATCTAACACCAATACAATTACTGTAAAAAGGCATTTCTGTCGTCGAGTGGTGATGTGTTTTAGTTGTCCTACCAACACCGTGGGCGGTGTTGACATCTGTATTGGTGATTATGCTGTTCTGTCCAGGGCCCGTTCGGAACATGCGTCAGTGCCAACTTCATGCCCGCCCAGCTCGCGCCCCAACAGAGCTTTTTGGAACTATCGAAATACTCTACCATAGCACGTCTACTCGTGTGCAGCCTGGTGCCATGGTCCTTCGTTGTTGCCTGCTTCAACACACACCATCTCTCACAATACCGGGCGTCCAGTATCCCCGGGTAATCACGGTGTCCGACCTCTCGAACCCGGACCTCGGCCGCCCGTTTTCAACCTTAGGCACTGCTGCTCGGACTTCATACAACTGCCTACTCACCTTTACTGTCTTCAAACAATTTCAACGGCTAAATATGGACATTATCTCTAGATATTTTTTAAAAATTCTGATTTTCAAGTGAAGAAAATTTCTCAGATGTTCACAGCTTCTTTTATACTTATAAACCTTAGGAGGGAGAGGTATGTGACAGTAATACGGCCTCTCCATGAATTTGAGTTCCCATCATCTGTCAGCAGTAAAATCTAATAGAAATTTTTTGAACTTTACCATATCCAAAATGGTTAATGTATTTTCACAAGATGTCACTACTGTTGATTCTAAGTGCCACCTGGAGGAGTGAAGTGTAATTAATTTAATCGGGAACGTTATGTTTTAGGGTTTAATAACCTGATCCCCCTTCAGTTGTTGCCTGAGTGTTACTACTATCTGAAAATCTGACCAACGAATCAGATTATTGCGAAATGAAGTAATGTTCCTCCAATTAGACAGTTATTACATTATGCCATCATTTTTCCACAACAGTCAGTCCCCTAATACTGTAGTTGTAAGTTTGAACCTGAAGGTGTCAATCTTCATCGGGCTTTGAGAGGGCTACGTTAATCCAGGTCTTCTTCGGGAGCCGGTTGCCGAGGTTGGGATAAAGAGCTTTGCTCCTTCATTTTCTGGATCTTTCAATCCACTTTCGGGTGTGCCTCTCTTATAAAATAAGGGTGGCGAGTGTCAAAGCCGTTTAAGCTCTTAGGAACAGAAAATGGAATTCTGCTAATGTATTCTTGACGTGAAGTAATTTATGTAAATTCATTAACCTAATGTGAATTTGAGGTCCACTAGGCCACCGTAAAATACACATTGTAGTTCAGGTATCGAGACCTGTCCAAAATGTGACTCTGAATTTGAGGGTTGATCTCCCTCATGGTAATTTGTTCTGGAAACTTCTTTCTATTGTGAACAAGTACTATTCTGCATTCCCGCTGCAGAGGAACTTCTTGTGTAAAGGCCACTGCCTCTATTTATGCTGAAGATTTGTAAATTTGAAAGACCAATTGGTCCGATTTTTGGCTGAAAGTTTTGTGTAATGTGAGAGCCCTTCCTCTTCGGTTGTAAACATTCTAAGCTTCCAAACTTCTCTGTTAATCTCTTATCTTTGTTGTTGTTTTCCAAGAGAAGAAAAAATTATTCATAAATAAACTTCTCAAAACCTTATCACCACAGAAACACCCAATAGTGAAACATCTCTCCACACACGGTCGGAGTGCGGACGAGAAACCGGGCTGACCCACACAAAATGCCAAACCTAGGTAAATGAGAAAATGCAAGGATTTATTACTATTGTTCAAGGAATATGAACTATCATTATGGGCTATTTCAATACACTGTTTTATTACATGGATTCCAAGGGATTTAAATAATTTATCCATGTTATATTACCTTGTTCAAGGTTTTCAGTTCTTACATTCCCTGCAAGTGCGGTTATTTAATATATTAGATCGAATAAATAAACTGCATAAATTATGGCCTTTGTGTGTGCGGCATACAACTGCACCACAGCTAAAGTTATTTAGAGGCAAGGTATCCTGATTTCTTTTGCAATTACTGCCAAATATGTTTATTTTCCTTTTTTTTTGTTGCAATATTTAGATGACCTGGAATTGCTGCGGTCCTCTTCTTTCTTAAAGTTGTTGGTGAAAGCTGAATGTAATTATATATATAATGTATTTTAATACCCCTCTTAAAAATACTTCTTTTCCTACCGCTTTTCCCACACCTGTGGGGTCGCGGGTGCGAACTGCATTTCACATGTGGATTTGGTCCTGTTTTACGCCCGGATGCCCTTCCTGACGCCAACCCTATATGGAGGTATGAAATCACTATTGCGTGTTTCTGTGGTATGTCGTCTGAATATGATGAGGGGAGTGTTGGGACGGACACATACACACAGTCCCCGAGCCAGAAGAATTAATCAAAAGCGATTAAATCGCCGACCAGGCCGGGAATCGAACCCGGGACTCTCTGAACCGAAGGCCAGTACGCTGACCATTCAGCCAACAAGTCTGACACCCTCTAAAAATACACTGCTTAAAAAACAAGCAACATCCTCAAGGGCAGTGTTCAGTGGCACCATGGTATATGTGCATATTGAGGGGTTGTCGTGTTACTGATTCTTTTGTCTCGGACATCGGCGATCATATGGCACTCGAGAGGCCTGTCTGAAGGCGCTCTGTTTTGACTCTGCAGGCAGTACTGTGCTGAGGTTAGAGGTGAACAGTGTTTGCAACATTCATTCTAGGGTACAACCATGCTCCACCAACGAGTACGTGCTCCTCTTGAAAAACTGCTGCCATTTGAACGGGGTTGCATTGTGGGCTTGCGGGAAGTTGGATGGACGTATCGACGGATTGCTGCACTTGTTGGGCACAATGTAATGGGGGTGTGTCAGTGCTTTTAGCAGTGGTCTTTGTAATATTCCCACACCCGTACACCAGGCTCCTGACGTCCGCGTAGTACAGACGCACGTCAAGATCGACGCATTGTGCGAGGAGCGGTGGCCGACCAATCATCATCCAGGAACGAAATCCGGTCACGTGTTGCACCTGCTATGTCAGCAAGGACCACTGGGAACCGTCTGCTTGCAGCAGGATGACCATCATTTGTGTCTTGTCAGGCTACCACTGACACCACCAAGCACGGCTATTCTGGTGTCGTGAAAGTCTAGTAGAGAGGGGAATGACACTCTGTTGTCTTCAGTGACGAGAGCAGGTTGTCTATATGCAAGTGATCGGTGTACACGTGTATGGCGTAGACCTGGTGAGCGGCCTATTCTAAGAGTGCATTCGCCCACGACATCCAGGTCTCACACCAGGCTTCATTGTGTAGGGGGCCATTAGTTACAACTCGGGGTCACAGGTGGTGTTTCTTCAGGGTAACGTAACCAGTGCCCGCTACATTGGGCAGGTTGTGCTTTTTCACAGGACAATGACGTCCACCTACAGACTCAACGTGCTTTATGTGGTGTACAACTGTCCTGGCCAGCAAGATCACCAGATCTCTCGCCAACTGAATACGTATGGGACATGATTGTGATGGTGGTGATTACTGTTTTAAGCGGAAGTACAACTAGGCAACCATCTATATAACACTAATCAGAGGGAAAAAATGGAAGGGATCCGACACTTCGAGAAATGAAGGTATCGGCCAAAGAAAGACAAGGTCCACGAAGGGCGTGAAAATGAAAGACTCCCTAGGCCTCCATAGGTAATACCGTCGAGGTCGGAAAAGTACAAGAGTTGACCAAGATAGGTCGGATAGGACAGATGAAAGTGAGGAGCCTGGCACAATTGGAAGCAATGCCAGGACTCAGCTAAGGGCCCCGTGGTTGCCAACCCACGCTCCAAAGTACAGAGCCCCTTTTAGTCGCCCCTTACGACAGGCAGGAGATACCGTGGGTGTTATTCTACCGCCCCCACACACAGGGGGTGGGACATGATGAAGCGGGAACTTACGCGTTCTCCAAAGCCTGCAAGAACAATTGCCGAATAGTGCACCTTGATGAGTTTGCATGCGCGCAAATACACACCTGCATTGCCGCTAGAAGGGGTAAACTGTAATGATGCGACTGTTTGGACACCATTTACTGCGACGTGTGTTTTGTGATCATACACTCCTGCAATGATGAACTGTCACATCGCTTGTGAATCTTGAGGCTAGGCATGTATTTTTCCGGCAATGTACATATGTATTTTTGAGTGCTTTCCTAATTGAGGAAACCGTACAACGGTCTTTATATTCCTGCAGCCTGAGTATTTGATTCATCACCACGCCCACATGTTTTGGTCGCTTAAAATACATGACAAACGCGACGTTGAAGTAGATTAAATTATGGCAGTATAACAACTCTGTAGACTTCTTTCTAGCTCGTTGGCTATAGTTGAATTTATATGTTACTGATAGGATTTATACAGTTTCTTTGAGTGTGTCCAATTATGTTTCCTGAGGCGGGCTCGTATCATACTCGTTACGCTTCTGGCTGAAAATGGCTCGCCGGAATACCTCCACTTTTGGGCGTGTTCCTACAACTCGCAATTCTTCATTTCTTTAGACTGCACATAGATTAACATTTTAACTGCAATGATCACTTCTACGGAAACTACACGGAACCAGGTACAGTATATGCAGCTGTCGTAGACGTCAGTCATAATTGGGCCACCCGTCAACCAACGTTTCAAGAGAGAAACCTCCACTCTCCTCCCAAAACAAATTAGCGAGAGTTCACTATACTGAAAGTATCCAAACTACGTACAATACTCCATGATGGGGGATCGTATTCAAGAGACCCCTTAGGACTCCTCCACTTCGACTTAATAAGGTGGGTTGCGTTCGATGTACCAGAACACATCAGAATTAGGCACGAGAGCAATGGTCTAGAACGTTGTTTGCAGATGAAGTGCGAATTCATTTACATCCTGATAACTCTGCTCATATGGAAGGCAAGAGGGGAACGATACAATGAATCATAAGTAGAACGTCACCAACAGCTTAGAGGTTCAGCACTACTCTGGAGAGGTTTTACATTCCACCGCCCTACACCACTGGTTCACATTCAAGGAAACATGACGGCCACAACGTACCAATACAACATTCTCCGACCAATAGTACGTCGTTTTGTAGACTGTAGGAAATTGATTTACTCTACAGGACGATAACGCGTATCGTGCAGCAGCTGTGAATGAATACCTGAAGGGACGTAGGATCTGCAGAATGGACTGGCCAGTGTCTTTCCCGGGTATGAACTGAATAGAAGATCCGTGGACTTTTTTTTTTTTGCTAGTGGCTTTACCTCGCGCCGACACAGATAAGTCTTATGGCGACGATGGGATAGGAAAGGCCTAGGAGTTGCAAGGAAGCGGCTGTGGCCTTAATTAAGGTACAGCCCCAGCATTTTCCTGGTGTGAAAATGGAAAACCATCTTCAGTGGGATTCGAACCCACTATCTCTCGGATGCAAGCTCATAGCAGTTCGCCCGTAACCGCATGGCCAACTCGCTCGGTGGGACATTTCTTCAAGAAGCAATTTCAAACAGTCAACATCCAACAGTAATGCTTTAGGTCCTAAAGTATAGTGCTATAGAGGATTGGAAATTTTTGTCTCCAGAAATCCTCGATGAAATCGTACTAAGCATGCCCCTTCGCATTCGAGAGTGCCTTAGGCTTCGTGGTTCTTGCAGGCTCTGGAGAACGTATACGTCCCGGCTTCATCGTGTCCCATATGTATTCAATTAGCGAGAGATCCGATGATCTTGCTTGCCAGGGCAGTTATTGTAAACCACGTTGCGTCGCAGCACCTGTATAGGGACGTGCACTGTCCTGCCCAAAAAGCACAGAATCTACTCTCGTCACTTCCACGACGCCAGAGTAGCCGTGCTTGGCGATGTCCTGGTATCAGTGCTAGCCTGGCCAGAGACACACGTAATCTTAATCCACCTGCAAGCAGACGGTTCCCAATGGTCCTTGCTGACATAGCAGGTGCAAGATGTGACCGGATTTCGTTCCTGAATAATGATCAGTAGGCCAGCGCCGCTAGCACAATGCGTCGATCTTGAGGTGTGTCGTCTGGACGTCCGGAGCCTGGTCGATGGGCGTGGGAATGTTCAACAGACCACTGCTGAAAGCAGCGACACACCACCGATACATTGTGTCCAACAAGTGCAGCAATCCATCGATACGTCCATCCAACTTCCAGCAGGCCCACAATGCGACCCCGTTCAAACGGCTGCAGTTGTTCAACAAGAGCACGTACACGTCGGCGGGGGATGGCTGTACCAAGAATGAATGTTGCTAACACTGTTCACCTCTAACCTCAGCAGTTACTGATTGCATAGTCAAAAGAGAGTGCGTAAAGAGAGGCCTCCTGAGCGTCACCTGATCGCCGATGTCCGTGACAAATGAACCACTAACACAATCCCTCAGTATCCACCCTGGTGTCACTGAACACAGTCCTTGAGGATGTTGCACGATTTTTTCCGGCAGTGTTTAAGAGTTCAATGGTGTTGAGACTGGGTGATTGTGGTGGCCATTCCATCACACAAAATTCTCCTCCTTGTCTTGCAAGGAGATAATCTCTGCATAATGTGGATGTATGAATTGGGTCATTATCCCGTTGTAACACAAATCCACGTCCAGTTAACAGTGTTCCCGATAGAAGAGCGTGACTAGTATGG
Organism: Anabrus simplex; assembly: GCF_040414725.1. Taxonomy (NCBI): domain Eukaryota; kingdom Metazoa; phylum Arthropoda; class Insecta; order Orthoptera; family Tettigoniidae; genus Anabrus; species Anabrus simplex. The sequence goes on along the minus strand of NC_090265.1, from coordinate 1,093,934,958 downwards.
TAGCCATTTTTATCAAATTTTCCAATGATTCTATGAAGTTGTTTAACTCCACTGAGTGAGAAATAATCCTATAACGTAACAGACCCTCAACCATGCTTTCCAGTAGGTGTGATGCACTTAGGAGCATCTTATCTTCCAGTGAATGCCTAACAAGGATATTTTTATCAGCACTGTTCAGACGTCTATGGCAGCTGGTCTGTAGGGAAGAATAGTAGCCAAGAAACCACTACTTAGGTCAAATAATGAATGCATGAGGCTGCAGTAGGCAATGGCTCATAAAAACTGGCTCCTGAAGACAGTGTTGTGGACAGAGGGGCCATGTTTTGTTAGGTGTTTCATGGAGAAAGAAAATGCTCCCTAAATTCACCACACCTACTGTAAAGCATGATGGAGGATCTATTCTGGTATGGGGTTCTTCCTCATACAGTGGAGTTGGGAAACTAAATAATTTCAAAGAATCAATGGAGAACTTGATAAAAACCTTATCATATTAAGTATTCTTCCATTAGGAAGATGGTTAATTGGACATGGATTTGTGCTGTAACAGGACACTGACCCCAAGCGTACCTTAAATTTTGTAGATTATCTGCTTGCGAAAGAGAAGGAAAGTTTTGTTTGAAGGAATGGTCACCACAATAACCCGATATCAATACAACTGAACTCTTGTGAGAAGAACTTAATCAGCGAGTGTGGAAGGAATGTCCTAGTTCTGAAAATAGACTTTAGAACATCCCTCTCAAGTCCTGGGATGGAAGCAAGTATTTGTGGGAAACTTGTGAACAGAATGCCTAGAGTAAAGACAGACAGCAGTGAAAGGAAGATTTTTTGATGAAAAGAAAGTCTAAGACAGAAAGGCATTTTTGCCAACTGTGTGTGTAAATAATTATCTATTCTGTTTTATATGTAAAGGAGTCAGCATCATAGAACTTACAATTTTTTAGGTCTGTCAACATTTTTTACCTGGCTTTCTTTAGATTTTCTAATAAATGAATTTTGTTGAAAAACTTTAACTGGCAGTATAGATTTATATCTCCTGCCACAGCTCAGAAAATTTCTTCAGTTTTCATTCTTCTGACTGCCTCAAGTTCCTGTTCGTTTGTTATTACAACCAGTTTTTGTTTTACCAACATATTGTACACACAACAAAATCACTCACAACACAAGTGACTGTTTCAAAGTACAGCCAGGGTTAAACCTGGCTATCATGTGGGGAGCAATGGGCGAGTTTAGCCAGCTCGCATAATAGTAGGTATTGTTGACCTTGCACACATTCCTGTGAGTTGCTTAGACACAACTGTTTCTTTTCTTCATAACTGCTTCCACTTTCCCCTTACACTAAAGTGTCAAAATGAAGCATAAGATAAAAATACGAGCATAATGAATATCACATAAATTGTGTATTTCATACACACAATACATAATTACAACTTTTAAATTTATATATATAAAAATTCAGTTACATGTTCTGGTTAAACCAATGTTTGCTTGACAAAATATTCAGTTAATGGAGGTTTTAATGTATGTATAGTAATTTAAGTTTGGTAACTTATCATTAGAGATGGGAATTATAGGCACGAATAAGTTAGAATGCAAACGTATTTAAACAAGGTGCAAGTGTAACCTAGCCGCTCTATAGTTATGCCGGTGAGCTGCATAAATTTGAGGGGTTCTGATAATTCAGATCGCTAATATTTATGCAAATCTCGCTGCAAAACAGTTGTGCGGGTAAATGACACTTGCACATTCTAACTTATTCGTGCCTATAATTCTCATCTCTACTTATCATCATAGATTTATTCGAAGGGGGTAAAAGTATTGGTTTTGTCTTTTGTATCCATGTGGTCACCTGCAAGTGCGGTCAGATGCCTCTTGTTGAGAAATATATTTACAACTAGACTGTAGAAGTGAATAAAGAGACTGGAGCAATATAAATAACTTAATATTCAGTTTCTTATTCATTTATTTATTAATGTAATACACTTAATGATACAAAATATAAACACAGAGAGGGATACCTGTAAAATGCAAGCATGCAAGGAGAAAACCTTACCTCAAAATCATAACATTCATACACAGAACCATTTCTTTACACAAGGTTACTGAGACCATCTTTACCTGATGATATGCTTGACTTCTCTCCTGTTCCATCAGCTGCAAATAGGCTGTTGTGGAATGTTTTGTTGAGGGTCAACATCTCAATTTCTCCCAAAGACTGTTGAATGTCTTTGAAGTTATTAAGTAATGCTTCTAAAGGATACTCTCTATTACTCATGAACAAAGGCAGTATTATTATCATGCCATTCCTTTTTTCTTTGAAGGTTTAGGAAGAGAATTGTAAAGAGCAAGATCATTTTTATAACTCATATTTCTATAAGGATACCTTGAGCTTCCCTCAATATTATGAAAGTGTTCTCCTATAGGTCTAAGTAGGTACCACTGAACCTTCTGTATCTCACAATAACCAGTAGTTACTCTCCTAATACCAGATCCAAAAATGACCATGTTATATCTCTTTATAAACTGTACCTAAACTTCTAAGCTAACCTTATCAATATCGACTCTTTGGTGAATAAAGGCTTGTCAATGTTCTTAAATTTGAATCTATAGAACTTTCTTTAAAAGATAGTACGTATGTGTGTGTATACAGTATCAAACAGAACATACTGATAGAAAATACCTAGTTAAAATACATATGCTAATTTTTAAAATCCACATATATAACAATAAACACTCAAGCACTAGTAGGTTAATCTTGTTGATTTTCCAACTTCATCTATGGGTCCTGAGATGACCACATAGCCCAATACAGGGAGCACACATTGCCACTATGAGTGGAGATATAATTGGGATGTTCAACTGGAAACCATCCTTTCTTTTGAGGAACATAATTTTCTTTCCTTCCGTGTCTCCTGTCAATCTCAGTCTGTCGTCGGCTTTCCTCAAAATGGAGTGAACCATTATGTACCAATGTTCTCCAAATGTACAGTCTAGAGCTGATGTATCCTAGTAATTAATATCAATGTTGCACCTCATTTGCTTTAATTACATCTTTAAAGCATTTTCCTGGAGCTCTGATATCAGTACCACATTTATCCAGCAATTGCTCAGAATATAATACTTTTTTGGGAAGCAGTTGTTAGGTATGCAGATCACATGGTCTGCAATTATAGCTTCAATACTTGAAGTCTGAGCCTCATCCAAGACACTGATATTTATATGACTGTCTTGCCATATTACTCCAAGTATTCTCCTAAGACACTGCTGGAGATATTGTTCCAACCTTTTTAAGTATTGTCTATAGGTTGTCCACCATTCACACCAATACAACAAGATGGCAATTACAATTCAATTGTACATGAGAATTTTGGTTGCAGCATTTATATCAGGGTTGTAGAAGACTCTAGCTCTCAAGCTGCCAAAAGATGTATCCGCATGGTTAATTCTATGTTGGACCTCTACCCTACCACTCATTAATTTCAATACATCTAATTCCCTGCAGGTATGGTATAATACCATGGTTATGCTTGAGCAAGCAAAGTAATAGTACAACACTTGTAAACATGTCAGGTTTATATATTTGTTTTCATCTAGATGCAGTATTACTCCCAAAAGAATGTTGTATAGTGTACATCAGGGCCTCTCAAACGCCCAAACTCTCACGCGTGCAGAGCAAGGCGCAAGAGCTCCGTGCACTGTGCATCGGTGCCGCTTGGTATGACTCGGATCAACGCCTCGTCTCTGGGCTACTCGGCTAAGCTCGGCTCTACTCGGCTCAACTCAGCCCGGATTTGGAGCGCTACGGCGCAAGTGGGGCAGAGGGAGACAGGCGGAGCGAGCGAGAGAGGCATGAGGAAAGAGAGAGTAAGCGCTATTGCTCCAAATCGAGGAGTGGGGGGTCTGCACTCTGGTCAACCAAGCTAAGTAGTCTTTTGCACCGTGCACAGTGCATGCACCACACACATGCACCCTGAGAGGCCCTGGTGTACATAAACAATAGATGCCTGAACTGGTATGTTTGTTTACCTAGTTGACAACTGAAGGCCCATTCGATGCACCTCTGTTCCTTGTAATGTTGTGATGTCTGCAGTGTACTTCAAGCACTGCTGTGATATGAACTATTTGGTTCCTGCATTTCGGTTCCTTAGTGACAGTTGACAATGTGTACATCGTTATTATGGCTCCATAGAAAAACGTGCTGCAATTGTTGCACTCAGACAAGCAGGTTTATCACAATTCGACAAATTGCACAGCAATGAAGCGTGTCTATAGGGGGAGTGCAATACACCCTTCACTGCCAGACAACAGGTAGCAATAAGGAGAGACCACGACTACGACAACCTCGTAAAACAACTAAAAGCATGAAAAATTAATCAAAATTACTAATAAGAGAAATAGGTTCAAAACAGTGTCACAAATTCGTGCAGAATTGGTAGAAATGAACAAGAAACAAATAGCTGTTGCAACAGTAAAAAGAAGACTGATTGAAGCCAGCTTGAAAGGATGTGTGGCATCAAAGAAACCCCTTCTGAAGCCCATAAATTAAAAAGAAGAGGTTCAAATGGGCTAGAAAACATCATAATTGGACACATGAAAAGTGGAAGAAAGTGTTATTCACAGATGAATCGAAGTTCAAGATTTTTGAAACCAGGAGGACATATGTTCGCAAATGTGAAGGAGAAAAGGTGGCCCAGCAGTACGTTCTACCTACAGTTAAACACAATAGGGGTTCTATTATGGTTTGGGGGTGTCTTGAAGGAGATAAGAGTTGGACACATTGTGAAAATAGAACGATGTATGGATCAGAAGCATTACCACCACATACTTCAGTATCATATAAGACGATGTGGATTGCACTTAATAGGGAAAGGGTTTGTCTTACAATGGGATAACGACCCAAAACATCGGTCAGTGTTCTGTAAGAAGTACACTGCATCAAAGGAAACAAAGTACTGAAAGATATGGTCTGGCCGTCCCAAAGCCTGGACTGTATTCCCGTTGAAATGGTCTGAGATGAAGTGGACAGACGTATCAGGGAAGTTCATACATTCAGCAAGGAACATCTCTGGAACGTTATTAAGAATGTGTGGAATCATAAGACTCAAAATACCTACAAAGACTGATTGACCACATTCCTTGAGTTTGTGGGGCAGTTATTAAATTCAAGGGAGGATACTTTGATGAAAGTAAAATATAATTATTATAATGTCATTTAGTGGTCATGAAAGTCTACATCTTAATACAATTATTCTGTTTGTATTATACAGTGTATGTTCAATTTTATATAATTGTATTTTTGGAGAAATAAATTTTGTTGTTCATATCTGAAATAACAGTCATGGTGAACTGAAATTAATAAGCAGTGGGGTAGGTCAATATCTGCATATGAAGAGAGCAAACTGCCTAGGTAAGAAATGGTATTTACAACTCAAAGACCTTTTCCATTGATGTTAACATTCCATCTTACCTGTTTTATTGGGGCAGATTGGTGCAGGACCTGTATCTTTTCTGTATTAATCTGAGGACCAATCTTTCTGTATGCAGTGTCAAAAGTTCAAAATGAGTATCAGTTCATCCTCTAACTATGCTACAATGGCTTTGTTATCAGCATACTGTAGTTCAACTAAAGCTCCAGTATATGTTTGTGTTCCTGCTTTTTGTCTACTCAAGATAGGAAGTCTCCCATCCATTCTGTATGTTATTTGAATTCCTGGAGGAAGATCGTATTTGACAAGCTGCATCACTGTGGCAACATAGAGGGAGAATAAAGTAGGAGCAATAATACAACCTTCCTTAACTCTAAGAGTTAATAATAATAATAATATTTTGCTTTACATCTTACTAACTACTTTTACGGTTTTCGGAGATGCCGAGGGTCCAGAATTTTGTCCACCAAGAGTTCTTTTACGTGCCAGTATATCTACTGCCATGAGGCTGACATATTTGAACACCTTCAAATACCACAGGACTGAGCCAGGATCGAATCTGCCAAGTTGGGTCAAAAGGCCAGTGCTTCAACCATCTGAGCCACTCAGCCTAACACCACCAGAGTTAATGTGGAATGGTTCTCCAGTAGAATGACTGATGGAGTCGTATGTTTGTACAACAAACTCAAGATAGGATGATAGGAAAACTTAAAACGGTCCACCTTTTCAATACAAAAATGTTATAGTTTATTTATAACATGTATTTGCACTTGGAACTAGTTTCAACGCTGTTTTGCGTCATCATCAGCCAAAATGTGGGAAATAGGCCAGCATGTAGGCATTTATATTACACAAGGCGTTACATTAAACAATACACATCTTACAAGGAGATAAAAACAGGGACGAATATAGAAACAAATGAATCGTTGAGAAAGCAAAAGTTATACATATTAAAAATAACCTTAACCACACATCTTGCAGTGCGAAAGTGTTCTTCTTGAATGATTCCTGAATATAAAACACACGCGCACACATTTCTGAAGAGCCAGCAGGCAGGACAAAGTAAAGTGAAACCTTAAGAGTTCTTCTGAGAAGTGTTCATCATTTTTTCTATGTTCCGACTAACTAATGAAGTCTCCCTTGAGTTCCTGATAAACATACACAACAGGAAATTCTCCTTCACTCTCAACAATAGCTATAAAGACCAACGGTAAAATTTCATTTTAAATATTGTGCAGAGACATGAAAGCATGATCTTGAACATGATATAACTCCTTCATATAACCCAATTTTTTACACAAGGTGTTACATTAAATAATACACATCTTACGAGGAGATAAAAACAGGGACGAATGTAGAAACACATGCATCGTTGAGAACGCAAAAGTTATACATATTAAAAATAAGCTTAACCACACAACTTGCAGTGCAAAAATATTTGCTTTGAATGATTCCTGAATACAAAACGCACGCGCACACACTTCTAAAGAGCCAGCAGGCAGGAAAAAGTAAGGTGAAACCTTAAGAGTTCTTCTGAGAAGAGTTCATCATTCTTTCTATGTTCCGAATAACTAATGAAGTCTCCCTTGAGTTCCTGATAAACATACACAACAGGAAATTAAACAATACACATCTTACAAGGAGATAAAAACAGGGAAAGTTATACATATTAAAAATAACCTTAACCACACATCTTGTAGTGCGAAAATATTCGTCTTAAATGATTCCTGAATACAAAACACATACGCACACATTTCTGAAGAGCCAGCAGGCAGGAAAAAGTAAAGTGAAACCTTAAGAGTTCTTCTGAGAAGAGTTCATCATTCCGACTAACTAATGAAGTCTCCCTTGAGTTCCTGATAAACATACACAACAGGAAATTCTCCTTAACTCTCAACAATAGCTATAAAAGACCAACGGTAAATTGTATTTTAAATACTGTGCAGAGATGTGGAAGCATGATCTTGAACATGATATAACTTCTTCATTTAACCACCTTTGAAAGTCTCTCTCTATATTACATAGCTTCATTAACACACCATTCTGTAGATGCACAAAATAATCTTGTAATCTTCACAGGTCCGGTATTCAGCTCGACAAGAATATAAAATAGGTATTAAGGAAACAGCGTTGAAACTAGTTCCAAGTGCAAATACATGTTATAAATAAACTATAACATTTTTGTATTGAAAAGGTGGACCGTTTTAAGTTTTCCTACTATCATCCATTCTCAGTTCAATACGGACAAAAATGAAATTCTTAGGTTTAAATTAAAAAAAACTCAAGGTAGTTATGAATTTAATTGGAAAGTCATACAGAGCCAAAATCTTCCATAAAGCTTCAAGGTTTAAAGAATCAAATTGCCTCGGTGGGATCAATGAAGGCAATGCACAGATGTTTATTTTGTTCTCTGCACTTTTCCTGAAGCTGCAGTGCTGTGAACATCATATCTGTAGTGCTTAATGGTCTGAAGTCACACTGGCTCTTGAGAAGTTTCCTCAATAAGGGGTCTGATGCGATTTGCTAAACCACACAAAATATTAACAATATTCCTTGATACTGGCTGCAGTTTGCTTGATCGTCCTTTCTTGAAAATAGGAACTACGAGGCTATTTTGAAAATCGGGAAGGATTTCTTTGGTAATTCTAGGAATTAGTTCATGTAAATGCCAAGTGCTTTGCAAGCTGTCCATTTTATGACCGTATCGATGAATTCAATCAACAAATTATTAAACAAATTAACTTAACTTAAAACACCACCTAACTGATACTTTATTTCTTGCCTTTTGGCAGAATTATAAAAACATTATCATATACAGGACATGTTTCGACCACTTAGTGGTCATCTTCAGCTGTCTTCAAATAGCATAGATGAAACAATTTGATAAGGAAGTACATTAAAATCTTAAATTACTTTCCCATGGGAACATATAACTATTGCTTAAAGCACTTAAAATTTCTTTTTTTTTGGGGGGGGGGGGGAGGAGGGAGGGGAGAAGGGGGGGATTTATTTGGTGTGTGAAAAAGTACTTAAATTCCAATTCGCGTCTAAGGTAATATTGAAAACCGTATTTTCTAATTGAACATATTTAAAAAATCTTAAAATGTCTGTAATTAGGCACTTCTTGTAAAACCACTAGGTGGCGGCTTGATCTTGCTTATGTTAAAATCGATGTGTATAACAGTCTTCAAGTTATTAATAGTCTGTTCTGCTGATTATCTTCCTTCAAAGTTGCTTTTTATTTTTAGTAACAGGTTGTGTCGAACTGTTAATTTACAATGGTCCTATGGTGACTTCTCTATTAAGTTGCGTGAAATGACGGTCCTCAGATTTGGGCAGCTTGCCTCATGATCTGCAACCAGCAGAAAGATCGTGAAATGATAAACGTGTCATTAAACAAAATTGTTCTAATTTAGTTTAGCCTCTTATTACTACCTTCTTTCCGAGGACATGAAGGATGAGAGAAGTAGAGGGAGACCAAGAGGACAATGGTTAGACTCTGTTCCTAATGATTTAAAGATCAGAAGTATAGATCTAAATGAGGCCAGAGAACTTGTTACAAATAGAGGATTATGGCAGAATTTAGTAAATTTTCAAAGGCTTGCAGACTGAATGCTGAAAAGCATAATAACCTATAAAGATGTATGTATGTGATGGCCTGAGTGACTCAGACAGTTGATGCGCTGGCCTTTTGACCCCAACGTGACAAGTTTGAACCTGTCTCAGTCCGATGGTATTTGAAGGGGCTCAAAAATGTCAGCCTCATGTTGATGATTTACAGGCATGTAAAAGAACTCCTGCGGGACTGTACTCCGGCAAATCGGCGTCTCCGAAAACCATAAAAGTAGTTAGTGGGACGTAAAGGCAATAACATTATTATTAATACATGTATGTATGTATGTATGTATGTATGTTAAATTTCCAGATGGCATATTTTCTGAATTTTTACCAGTGAGGAAGATAACATATTATTCTAAACAGAGTTGTTTTCAAATTCCATTGAAAGGATAACAAGGCGAGTTGAATGTGTTAATGATCCACTACTATCAATGCCAGACTGGTCTATCGAGTGCTGGTCATGGAATTTCATAACTAAGTTTTCAAGCGCTGCATCTATAATACAAAATAAAAGTAGTGCAGGATAAATTGGGAGATCTAAAACACAGATACTTTAATAATGTGAACAGAAGGGAAGCTGGGCAATTTTGAGGTAAGCGCAAGCTTCCCCTAGCATCTCTCCATCACCACAGCTGCCCTATAGGTGAAAGTCTCCAGCATGTCTTAATTGCAGAAATGAAATTCGATATAATTTTTACATTTATTACACGTGTAATCATCGCAGATAAATTGATGTTGACCCAAATATATCTTTAACACCGACAAATGGTTCCCATATCTCAATCATAAGCAACCGCAACTGATAGGTTTGTTTATTCATGGCTGATAATATCCTGCATATTTCAGTGTCTGTGTCCAAAGGCAACACACAGTATCTTGAGGGCTGGATAGGTAGAATTTAACCACGTGCTTGGCCTCCATGTTTTCCTGATTTAAACCCAATGGGATTTTTCTTGTGGGGGTGTTTACATTATTTGGTGTATTTGACTGCTGTAGATGATGCAAAACTCTTCATGCTCAAACTGTGGCTACCTGCCACTTTTCAGAGAAATCCAACTGCTTCAGCAAGGAAAAGCACCAGGAAGTGATCAAATTACTGGGGAGGTGATAAAGACAATGGGGTGGTACATAGTGCCTTATTTAAAATTTTTCTTTGACTATGTCATAAATAACAGTGTAATACCAAAGGTATGGAAGGAATCTATAATAATACCAATTTATAAAGGAAAGGGTGATAAAAGGAAATCAGAGAACTACAGACCAATCAGCCTGACCAGTATAGTTTGTAAAATACTGGAGAGTTTAATATCAAAGTACATCAGAGGGATATGTGATGATAAAAATTGGTTCATGAGGGGCCAGTATGGATTTAGAAAGAAATTTTCTTGTGAGGCACAACTGGTGGGATTTCAGCAGGACATACCAGATCAGTTGGATTCAGGAGGCCAGTTAGATTGCATAGCTATAGATCTTTCCAAAGCCTTTGATAGAGTGGAACATGGAATATTATTAAAGGAATTGGAGGGAATAGGATTGGACACAAGGGTTACACGTTGGGTAAAAACATTTCTAAATTCAAGGGTTCAGAAAGTCAAAGTAGGAATTAACGTATCACAGAAAGAGAAAGTTTGGAAGGGAATTGCACAGGGTAGTATAATCGGTCCGTTACTTTTCTTAATATACCTAAATGATTTAGGGAACAATATAACATCAAAAATAAGATTGTATGCAGATGACATAATTGTTTATAGGGAAATAAATAACACTGAGGATTGTTCAGAATTACAAAGGGACCTTGAGAGTATCCCACAATGGGTTGAAGAAAATAATATGAAGGTCAATGGAGGCAAATCAACTGTTACAACTTTTACAAACAGGAGTTTTAAAACTGAATTTGAATATACTTTGGATGGGGTAGTTATTGCAAAAGATGGCAAGTGCAAATACTTAGGTGTAAGATTTGAAAGTAATTTGCACTGGAAGGGTCATGTGGATGACATTGTTGGGAAAGCATACAGATCGTTACACGTCATAATGAGGCTACTTAAAGGATGCAACAAAGAATTAAAAGAGAAAAGTTACTTAAGTATGGTTCGTCCATTATTGAAATATGCAAACAGTGTTTGGGATCCTCACCAAGAATACCTAATAAAAGAAATAGATAGTGTGCAGAGGAAAGCAGCAAGATTTGTAACAGGGGATTTCAGGAGAAAGAGTAGTGTATCAGAAATGTTAAAGGAACTAGTGTGGGAAACTTTAAGTAAGAGAAGGGAGAAAACTAGACTTATAGGATTATTTAGAGCCTATACAGGAGAAGAAGCATGGGGAGATATCCGTAAGAGGCTTCAGTTGGAAAATAATTATATTGGCACGACTGACCACAAATATAAAATTAGAAGGAATTTTAGTAGAAGCGATTGGGGTAAATTTTCATTCATTGGGAAGGGTGTGAAGGAGTGGAACAGTTTACCCGGGGTAGTGTTTGATCCTTTTCCAAAATCTGCACAGATATTAAAAAAGAGAATAAACAGTAACAGAGAAAATAAATGAAATGTTAGAGGGCATTCGACCAGTGCAGGTTAATGTAAATAAAAAATGTGTGTGAATAAATTAATTCCATCCCCTGGTCTAAGGAGTTTGGACAGCCAAAGTAGGGTACTGCCTGTAGGGGTGAAGTACAGTGGGGACTTCGAGGGCCCTGAGACCGCTACGGTAGCTGTGAACGCCCTTCAGGAACTCTGAAAAGTGGTGGTAAAAGGGGCTCTGGTTAAGACGCAGCAGGTCGTTATGCTACTTAGGTTCCAGAATGGGTAAAGAAAAGAAAAAGTAAATAAATGCAATAATAAATCTTATACCAGTTGTACAGTATCATTTGAAGTAATTCCACATACTGTATATCAGTTGACTTTATTTGTAAGTAGTACAGGAGATATTATAAGTAGAATTTTGTAAACAATGTAAATTTATTAAGGATGAGCTGTGTGTTTAATAGAAAAAATTGTTAGCGTAAATTATATAATATTGTATTATAGGAAAATTTTATTCTCTTGTTAATATAATATTTAGTGCTTGAATATAATGTATTTTAGTGTACCATTTGCCACCGAGGTAGACACCTCATTTGCAAATAAAGAGATTTTGATTTGATTTTGAAGTATCCATTACACCAGGCATTTCTGAGCATGTTTGGAACTCAACATCAAGATGAGTGGAGGCCTGTATTCAGGCAGGAGGTGGACATATGATATGTCAAGTGTGTTCCACTGGGTATTAATAGACTACACTACACTATTTGGAGTACACTACAAATAAAGTCTGATAACTCGGTAATTACACATTATTGGCGCCATGTCATTATAGACCTAAACTTTTATTCCTTTCTCTTTAAGACAATTTCATTTCTGAAGTTTTGTCCAAGAGATTTGTTTCATCCAGTATAATTGAACTACATAAATGAAACTGTGTGAAGACTTCAAAATGAATTCTGTGGTTAATGGCTCAGATGAAAGTTTCGAGTCCGAACAATGAGGTAAAAGGTACTTTATTTAAAAGTCTCAAAAGCAGACTTACTAGCAAAACAAGCTGCACAATCTACAATGAAAGTTTCATACAACAGAGCTTCAATATGTTATCTGAAGAGAAAGATTAAGAACACACAACTCTCCAGTGGAGTAACATCTGGACTGCAACACTGAAAGGGCCCGTTACGAGAAATATATCCTTTCCCAAGATCAAGCATCGACTTAAGTGTAAAATACTTGTGTGTTGCACTGAAACAGATAAGTCTTATAGCAATGATAGGACAGGAAAGGGCTAGAAAGGGGAAGGAAGCGGCCGTGGCCTTAATTAAGGTACAGCCCCAGCATTTGCCTGGTGTGAAAATGGGAAACCATGGAAAACCATCTTCAGAGCTGCCGACAGTGGGGTTCAAATCCATTATCTCCTGAATACTGGATACTGGCCACACTTAAGCGACTGCATCTATCGAGCTCTGTAATACATGTCAAAACTTTGTGTTTACTCAATTCTTATCTGACCATGACAAATGAAAGTCATATTTGGAGCAAGTTATGATCAATGTTCCAGATGATTATTCATGCTTCTGTGGATCCCCTCACTGTATATTGCCTGCTCTTTGAATGTTCTGTCCACTATACTCCACACTGTCATCCAGAGGCAATGAACTGGCAAAACCTCTGTCATATATTCAGAAACAATGTTCCCATTCTCATTTTCTAACATTCATTCACCACATATTTAATAAGCTTTCACTATACCGTAATATTTTATTTGCGGTGAAACTTAACTAATTGTGAACTATAATCCTAATATGCTATGCAAAATAGGGTTTATTTTCTGCACTGGAAATTCAATAATAATAAATAATAATAATAATAATAATAATAATAATAATAATAATAATAATAATAATAATAATAATCATCATCATCATCTGCCCAAATGTCCGGCTCCATGGCTAAATGGTTAGCATGCTGGCCTTTGGACACAGGGGTCCCGGGTTTGATTTTCGGTAGGGTTGGGAATTTTAACCATCATTGGTTAATTTCCCTGGCATGGGGGCTGGGTGTATGTGTTGTCTTCATCATAATTTCATCCTCATCATGATGCGCAGGTCGCCTACGGGTGTCAAATCAAAAGACCTGCACCTGGCGAGCCGAACCCGTCCTGAGATCTCCCAGCACTAAAAGCCATATGCCATTTCAGTTTTTTTTTCATCTGTCCAAATGAGGGCAAATTTCTCACAATGAAAGGTGGCATTTGAATGAACAAAATGAATATATCCAGTGTTCTGTTGATGGGCATATTAAACCTGAATATTACAATTTACGATAGTCTTTGTTCGAAGAATGCGCTACACCAGCACAAAGCTTAAGTGCAATGAACATTAAATATGAAAGACAGGTGAAATTCAGTGGTCATCTTAGTTTCTGAGAATCTTTGTTAGAAGAATGCGCTGCACCAGAACAAACCTTATGTGCAATGTACATTAAATATGACAGGTGAAATTGAATGGATGAAAGTCATAAGGTATAAGTAGCATTTTGGTCATTCAGAGAAAAAGGCATTTAAACATCTTAACACTCATATAAAGCATGGTATTTGTAGTTATACCACCCATCACTAGAGTGCAGAATATTACCGCTATCACTTGTATCTCTTTGTTGGTGAAAGGATACATCCTCCCGGAGTTACATCCTGCACTTAACTCATTTTTTTAAAATGTCACTTATACCGTTATGGTTTTCATCCATTCAATTCAGTGACATTAAATATGAATAAACAGGTGAAATTTAGCAGTCATTTTAGTTCTGGTTGCCATAATGGTCTCATTTTCCTCCCAGAACCACACTACAAGAAAGGAAATTCATAGGAGTGACCTGTATTGTTTTAAAGCAGAGGACAGATTTACTGATACCTATCAGATATGTTACTGCCTGATGGAGATCACACTCATATAGAAAATTGTGTTCGTATGGTCATATGCAGCATGTTAGAAAGTGTTAGAGATGTATATGCTAAGAGTAAAACTAATTTCTACTGACCCCAATATTCCATTTTCAATAACAAGGATCCAATCTTTGCCGAGAGTTGGCTTTGTGACGACCATAAATAAAGCCTTGCTATATGATGTGGCAACATGGACTCTGAAGAATATATCAGTGAAACGCTTGGAAGCCTTTGAAATGTGGATACACCGTAGGATGCTCAGGATTTCGTGGGTTGCACGACTAACGAATCAAGAAGTACTCAGAAGGGCAAGAGCAAGTTGGGAACTCTTTCAAACATTAAAACACCGGAAGATCTCTTACCTTGGCCACATCCTTAGAAATAACCATTACCTCATCTCGGAGCGTATTGTACAAGGCAAAATACAGGGTCGAAGAGGGCGACGTAAAGCAACTAGCAAAAAAAAAAAAAAAGGGTCGAAGAGGTGCCGGGAAGAGGCGAATATCATGGCTTGGAAACAAAGAATGAACTGGAATTCACACTGTTGAAGGACTTTTCCACCTAGCAAGAGATCGTATTGCATTCGCCACAGTGATCGCCAATGTCAGGGGAACCTGATATGGTACTGTGAAGAAGAAGAAGAAGAAGAAGAAGAAGAAGAAGAAGAAGAAGAAGAAGAAGAAGAAGAAGAAGAAGAAGAAGAATCTACCTAAGCCAGAGTTCACTTATGACTTATGAGTAACTGTATGCAACATTAAGGCATGTGAAGGCTCCATCACAGATTGTTGTGAGATAATGGCGATAAGTAAGTAAGGCCAAGATACTCAACACTGCTAACAGTGTACAGGGAAGTACAATCAAAAAAAGGAAAACACAGAAACATATAACTAAGAAGGTAAAAAAACAAAAACAAAACATAGGTCCTACATGTAAGGAAGGATAAATGTTCAAATTTATGATAATGTTGCCTGTCTTAAACCTGCAAACACTACAGTGAAGAACATACTCTATTTGAAGGGTCAAATGCAAGAAATAAAGGTATCTATCTAAATACGCATTTAGTTTTTCTGTACGTAGCGTCTTCTCGGAGAAACTATATCACCCAAGTAGACTGATGTTTACTGTTCAAAAAATATTGAAGTCCATTTCAGAAAATAATATAAAATTACTTAATTCAATCATGTATTTGTAATGAAGTTCCCAGTGAAGTAATTTCATGATTAGATGGCTACATTGGGCACACCAAAGATGGTTTTAAAATGTTGAAGCTCTTTGTGGACAACTGTTATAGCCAAAACAACAATTGTTTTCTTTCTGACTATCTTGAAATTCTGGCTGACAGGCAAATATTTATAGAGATTATTGTACGTTATCAGATGATTTTGCAACTACTGAGTGCTGCAGAGAGAAGAGGGATATAGTGCATAATCCTATTATTATATATAAACATAAGGGAATGCAGAACAAAATATCCATTCCAGATTGCTTTTGTAGAACACAGCCTTTGGGATGATGAACATGTAGTTATAGTGTTGGACTCGCAATCCTTATCTATGAAGGATGTAACTACCTGTGCCTCGATGTACAAAGTGGCTCTATATAAATTAAGTACCTCATATTTATTTTAATGGGAGCTATGTCACACTGAATTCAAAGAAAGCTGATGATAAACCTGCACTTCTTGCAATATGTACCAGAGAGTGAAATGGAACCATACAGGCCAAGGGAGGTGAAGAATATGTTAATGATCATGATACGAAGGATGATATTGAATAAATAGACTAATTTTACAAATAGTTTATTGATGTTAGTATTATGCAAGAGAGTAGTCCATCAAGCATAATAAATCACAAATAAAACTAAATAAAAATGGACTCGTAAGTTAATACCTAACTTTTCACCTTCTGAGATGATATTTATGTACACAAAAAATGCTTAAATTCCTGTATTTCACAGTAGTATAATTTGTATTAATAAAATGTTTTTAAATAACTACAAATTCCTTTTTCAATTTTTTTCACCCTTGATAATTCACAAGGAAATTATTTATTTCATGCAGTTCTTTTACAGGTAGAGCTATAGAAAGTTTCTTATATCAAGTTACAAAAATAATTTCACTTCAGACTCCGTTTCTAATGATTTAAAGATAGCAGACATAGATCTAAACGAAGCCACAGAACTAGTTACAAAAGAGGATTGTGGCAGCGATTAGTAAATTCATAGAAGCTTGCCAATGTATGTATGTGATAAAAGTATCATTTGTAAACCCTACGATAGTAGCAACAATCCTAGAACAAGGTTACATCCACATTAATTTGCTATAGGCTCCTCTTTTTTCTTGTAGCCAGATTATATAAAGCATGTGAAAGTCATGATCCTTGAAAGAGACCTCTCTTTATATTTACCAGTTTTGTTTTCTTATGATAAACTTCTACTCTTGTTTGGTTATGGCCCAGTAGATTTAGTAGAGCTGCTAGCATAACAGGGAAGGGTAGGCTCTCTAGTGCTTTACGGAGATGCAAGTGACTTATATTATCAAATACCTTTCTAATATCAAGAAAGAAGATCATAGCATCAATATTTAGGGATTTCACATTCATCAACAAAGATTATAGAACTGAAGTACTGACTATTGTGCCTAGTGAATAAGTTAATCCTCTCTGGTGTTTACTGAAGTTACAAATGTTCTTATCTACATTAGTAAATGGAAGTTGAGGTATAGCAATGTACAAAGGTAGGTATAAAAATGAATATGAATTAAGGTATGAATTATTAAACTACTTCCACACACCCTAGAAAATTTATACTTGGTACCAGAGAACCTGATACCCGAGATACCGGTACCTAAAAAAATTTAACATTCTCAGAACTCCCTGAGGAGGCCAAGCTGAGAGGGTTTGCAAATGGGGTTCAGTAGCAAAACAGTAAGTGAGCACTTCTTCACACAGTCAAGAGGATTTCTTCAAAAGCAATAACTAACAGTTTACATGGGCTTAAAAGATTCCTGAAAGTTCAAATTAACTTTTAGCATTAAACACTAAGAAGGTGTTGAGGCAAATTTTTGAGATATGAAGGAGGTAATCTATATCTTTTGAAGTGTACCAATCTATACAGGAAGGTTTCTTACAGTGGAAGCCATTTCTTTACAGCTTTGACTTAGTTAAAATACAGCTGTTAAGGTTCTTCAGTCTACCAAAACTAATTTGGGATAAAATTTATAAAATACCTGAAAGAAAAAACATTCATCAACAGATTATACCTAAAAAAAAAAGAGCAAACAGAATGATATGTTCTGTTCTTGAAAGGACATCATCAGATTCTATCAAATCACATTTTCAATTATTTTAATGAACTGATGAATATTATTTTCTAACATTGCATCAATTATAGAAGGGTACAACCTACTGTACATAGGATTTTAACATAAATAGTTTTACATTTCTTAATAATATTCACAATTCATAAAAAGTATTTAAAAATTATTATAACAGTTACAAGTATGATTTTATAGTTCTTTCAAAAACAAAACATTACATTCTGTTTCTAAATGATTTCTTTTCAGGTATTTTAAAAATTTTATGCTAAATTAGTTTCAGCAGACTGAGGAAAACATATATAGACTATAAAGGAAGCTATAAAAATTAAAATTATTTCATTAATGTGGCCCTTCAAAGCAAAAAAACTTGGTAACTTACTACAGAACTTGATACCAAAACACTCTGAGGTGATTAAGCTGGACAGAAGGATTATTATTGGGGCTCAGAAGCAAAACAGCAAAAGCATGAAAGCATAAGAATTTTTTCACCATTGGAACACATTTTACAATATGAAGAATGCACTTAACAACATAAAAAGTTTAATAGCACTTAAAATAATACACATGTCAATCAATCAATCAATCAATCAATCAATCAATCAATCAATCAATCAAGTGGCAGATTCCCTATCTGTTGTTTTCCTAGCCTTTTCTTAAAAGATTTCTAAGAAACTGGAAATTTATTGAACATCTCCCTTGGTAAGTTATTCCAATCCCTAACTCCCCTCCCTATAAACAGATATTTGCCCCAATTTGTCCTCTTGAATTCCAACTTTATCTTCATATTGTGATCTTTCCTACTTTTAAAGACACCACTCAAACTTATTCGTCTACTGATGTCATTCCATGCCAACTCTCAACTGACAACTCGGAACATATCACTTAGTCAAGCAGCTTGTCCCCTTTCTCCCAACTCTTGACAGCCCAAACTTTGCAACATTTTTGTAACACTACTCTTTTGTCAGAAATCAACCAGAACAAATCAAGCTGCTTTTCTTTGGATTTTGTCCAGTTCTTGAATCAAGTAATCCTGGTGAGGGTCCCATACACTGGAACCATACTCTTGTTGGGGTCTTACCGGAGACTTGTATGACCTCTCCTTTAGCCTACATCCTTACTACAACCCCTAAATACCCTCATAACCATGTGCAGAGATCTGTACCCTTTATTTACAATAATATTTATGTGATTATCCCAATGAAGGTCCTTCCTTATATAACACCTAGGTACTTACAATGACACCCAAAAGGAACTTTCACCCCCATCAATGCAGTAATTAAAACTGAGAGGACTTATCCTATTTGTGAAACTCACAACCTGACTTTTAACCCAGTTTATCATCATACCACTGCCTACTGTCCATCTCACAACATTATCCAGGTCATTTTGCAGTTGTTCACAATCTTGTAAATTATTTTATTACACTGTACAGAATAACATCATCTGTAAAAAGCATTATTTCAGATTCCACTTCTTTACACATAGGCTATCATTGATATTGATAAGAAAAGATAAAGGTACAAGAATACTACCTTGAGGAATTCCCCTCTTAATTATTACAGGGTCAGATAAAGCTTCGCCTACTCTAATTCTCTGAGATCTATTTTCTAGAAATATAGCCATCCATTCAGTCAGTCAGTCAGTCAGTCAGTCAGTCTTTTGTCAAGTAGAATTGCACTCATTTTTGCCAGTAGTCTCCCATGATCTGCCCTTTCAAATGCATTATAGATCAATCACGATACAGTCCACTTGTTTTAAACCTAGGAATTTCATTTTTGTCCGTATTGAACTGAGAAAGGATGATAGGAAAACTTAAAATGGTCCACCTTTTCAATACAAAAATGTTATAGTTTATTTATAACATGTATTTGTACTTGGAACTAGTTTCAACGCTGGTTTGCGTCATCATCAGCCAAAATGTGGGAATAGGCAAACATGTAGGCATTTATATTACACAAGGCGTTACATTAAACAATACGCATCTTACAAGGAGATAAAAACAGGGACGAGTATAGAAACAAATGAATCGTTGAGAAAACAAAAGTTATACATATTAAAAATAACCTTAACCACACATCTTGCAGTGCGAAAGTGTTCTTCTTGAATGATTCCTGAATATAAAACACACGTGCACACATTTCTGAAGAGCCAGCAGGCAGGACAAAGTAAAGTGAAACCTTAAGAGTTCTCATTTTCTATGTTCTGACTAACTAATGAAGCCTCCCTTGAGTTCCTGATAAACATACAAAACAGGAAATTCTCCTTCACTCTCAACAATAGCTATAAAGACCTGAATGCAGGATATCTGCTATATCTTGTTGGAATCCTACAAGTTGAGCTTCAGTGGAATAACCTTTCCTAAATCCAAACTGTTTTCTATCAAACCAGTTATTAATTTTGCGAACATGACTAATATAATCAGAACTTGACCACAAGTTGGGAGAGTATCAGGGTGGCTTCAGGAGAGAACGCTCTTGCCAGGATCAAACCTTGAGTCTAAAAATGATAATCAAATATTACAATGCACGACTAAAGAACATCTTCATATCTTTTGTTGATTTTCAAAATGCATACGATTCAATAGGTTGACACACATTGATGGACATTTTGAGAGAATATGGCATCGATCAAAAAACACTCAACTTACTTAGGTTAACACTAACAAACACTGTATCCAAAGTGAAATTTCGAGGAGAGATCAGCAAACCCTTCTGAACAAAAACAGGCCTGAGACAGGGTGACAGCTTATCACCAACACTGTTCAACGTGGTTCTAGATAAGGTCAAGAAAACATATTACAGGACCCAGTAACAACTGCAGAAGGGCTGTGGAATGTGACAAAAAACTGGATAGAGTCCTCTTTGAATGAATCTAGAGTACCAAATACTAGAAGGCAACAGTGGATCTCTGACTTGAGCCTTCAGCTTGTAGAAGAAAGAGGGTGCCTTAAAAAATCTGGCATTAACACTAAAGAAAAAAGAGAGCAAATGTCTGATCTTGATAGAAGGATTCAGTCTTCTTGTAGAAGAGATAAGAATAATTTCCTCAGTAACATTTGTTTTGAGATTGAAGACCATGCAAATCAAAACCACAGCAAGGATCTTTTTGACAAAATTAGAATAATCACTCGAGAATTCAAGCCATATTCCTGGAATATACAGAACTCAAAGGGGGATGATGTTGTGGATATAGAGAATGTTCTGGAAACATGGAGATTGTACTGCCAGGATCTGTACAGTGAACAATGTAATGCACAAGACTAAGTGAAGATAGACAAGCAGTCAGATCCTGAACCTGAAATCCTCCAAGATGAAGTAGAAATGGCTTTGAAAATGCTGAGAACTGGAAAAGCGTGTGGACCTGATGGAATAAGTGCAGAAGTCTTGAAAGCTACAGACGGTGCTGGAATTGAAATGCTGTTGAAAATCTGCCAAGCAATATGGAATTCTAGAAGATGGCCCGAGGAATGGGTACAGTCAATCTTTGTCCCAATCCACAAGAAAGGAACGAGGAAAAAATGTGAAAATTATCGCTTAATTGCTTTGATTTCACATGCCAGTAAAGTTATGCTTCATATCCTGCACAAGAGACTCCGGGCATTTCTAGAGTATCAAATTCCTGAAGTACAGACTGGATTTATGAAAGGAAAAGGTACTCGAGAACAGATCTTAAGTCTAAGACAAATCATAGAAAAGGCTAGAGAATTCAATGTTCCGGTATATCTGTGCTTTATTGACTACCAAAAGGCCTTCGATACTGTCAAATGGAACCATCTTTGGAAAATTTTGGATGAGATGGGTTTGCCACTCCATTTGATTGATCTCCTCAAGTCCTTATATAAGGAAAATACAGCCACCGTGAAGATTCAAAACAAACAGTCTCAGCAGTTTCGTACAAGGGCTGGAGTTCGCCAGGGATGTATCCTGTCACCGTTACTTTTCAATATCTATGGTGAATATGCAATGAGAACTGCATTAGGTGGCTGGGACAAAGGGTTTTCCATTGGGGGATGCAAGATCAACAATTTGAGATTTGCTGATGACACCACCTTGATAGCATCATCTGAAGAGGAGTTGACAGAGCTGATCAAGAGAGTAGAGGAAGCAAGCCTAGAAATTGGATTACGCCTAAATCGACAGAAAACCAAAGTAATGATTGTTGATCATAAGAACAACAACAGTCCACATATCAAACAGATTGGAAGGTGTGAAGTTGTACATCAGTATGTAGCCTATACCTAGGCTCCTTACTATCCAATTCTGGTGGTTCCAAAGATGAAATAAAGCGAAGAATTGAAATAGCAAAGGTAGCAATGATCCATCTGCGGAAGATCTGGAAAGATAACATCACCATTAAGACAAAAAAGAAGCTCATTGAATCTCTAGTCTTCTCAGTCTTCTTGTATGGCACAGAGACATGGACCATCCTCAAACGTGATTGTGAACGGATAGAAAGCTTTGAAATGTGGTGCTGGAGGAAAATGTTAAGGATTCCTTGGACAGCTCATCGCACGAACACATCAATCCTGAACCAACTTCAGATAAAAGTTTGTCTATCGTGTAAGGTCTCTCAACGGATTGTACGCTACTTTGGACATATAATGCGCCGATATGGTAGTCTTCAAAAGCTGACTGTTGAGGGCAAAGTCCAGGGAACCAGATAACGAGGACGAATACCAACGCGATGGATTGACATGGTGAACGGCCCCCTACAGTGTTCTCTCAGAGTAACCACATTGAAAGCGTTAGATAGGGAAGAATGGCGGAGTATGGTTCATCGGCTAGAGGGCTGATTATTATGATAGTCACGACGCCTCAGTCATGAGGCAAAACGAAGAAGAAGAAGAAGAATGACTCAGGTGCTATAATAGGTAGTAAAAATAAACATGTCAAACCCAAGTGTTTGGCCTTTGCTGATGATTCTCTTCACTGAGAACAGGAAGCAATAACACAGATAAATGAACTACAGGGGATAGCTGAGAAAACAGGTTTAAAAATCTCCTTCACAAAAACAGAGATGATGAGCACGGACAGGAATTATGTGAAAAGAACAATGAAGACAAAATATGGCGAAGTGAAGGTCACAAGGCAGTTTAAATACCTGGGAGAGATTATCAGTAGCAACTGGATGGATAAAGAGGCCATGGAAAATAGGAGACTTAAGCTGGAAAGGCTAAACACTGCCACCAAAGCCATTTACAACAAAAAGAATCTAACCATGAATGCCAAACTAAGACATTATGATGCTGTGGTAAAACCAGTAATTCTGTACAGGGTGGAAACGGCAACACTAACGAACCTGAAAAAGCTACTAAAGATTGAAAGGAGGATTTATGGCCCAAGGATGGTAGAGGGAAACTACAGATTATGGTCAAACAAGGAGATATACAAAAGAACATAAGACCTGGAAACAACAATAAGGAAAGGACGGCTGTGATTCTATGGACACATGGTCAGAATGGATCCAGCAAGGTTAAATAAATACATTTTTAATAAAATACATTACTTGAAGAGCCATGGGGGATATGCCAAGCAGATGAAGGAAGAACTCAAGAGGTTAGGAATTGCAGATGAAGAATGTCGTGATAGAGACCAATTCAGGAAAAGACTTTCCAACATAAAAGTTCTTGTAGAAGAAAAGAGAGTGCAGAGGAGGAAGATGGACTGAAGAGAGAAGAGTGCAACATTCTGAAAGAATGAAGGCGCTGTGGAGGAAGAAGGGATGATAAGAAGCAAGTGAAGTGGTATTGACGTGGTCCTAAGTTTGGCTGGTTCGCAAGAAAGGAAGATAATCAGAAAGAATACTTTCCCTAAGTTTACATGCAATGCACGTCAAACTGACTGGCCTGTAATTTTCAGCTTTATGTCTATCACCCCTTCTTTTATACACAGGGGCTACTATAGCAACGCTCCATTCATTTGGTATAGCTCCTTCATGCAAACAATAATCAAATAAGTACTTCAGATATGGTACTATATTCCAACCCATTGTCTTTAGTATATCCCCCGAAACCTTAGCAATTCCAGCTGCTTTTCTAGTTTTCAATTTTTGTGTCTTACTGTAAATGTCATTGTTGTCATAGGTAAACTTTAATACCTCTTTAATATTAGTCACCTCCTCTATCTGGACATTATCCTTGTAACCAACAATCTTTACACACTGCTGACTGAATACTCCTGCCTTCTGAAAATCCTCGCATACACACTCCCCTTGTCCTTCTTGGAACTTATTTCTGCCTTAAAGTACCTATATATACTCTCATTTTTCACTAAAATTTGTATGACCGCCAATTATGCTTCCCATCATCTTATCCTTAGCTGACTTCTTTGCTAGATTCAATTTCCTAGTACCTTCAATTTTTCCTTACTTCCACAGCCATTTCTAATTCTATTTCTTTCCAACCTGCACCTCCTCCTTAGTCTCTCTACTTTTCTGTTATAATATAGTGGATCTTTACCATTCCTTACCACCTTTAAAGGTACAAACCTATTTTCACATTCCTGAACAACTGTTTTAAACCCATCCCAGAGTCAGTTTACATTTTTATTTACAGTTTTACACTTATCATAATTACTTTTTTTAAACTCTCTAATGTCTGTTTTAGCCATATGGTACTGCCTAATGGTCCTAATTCTAATACCTTCCTTTCTTTCACATTTAGTTTTAACTAACACAAAAACAGCTTCGTGATCACTAATACCATCCATTACTTTGGTTTCTCTATATAGCTCATCTGGTTTTACCAGCACCACATCCAGAATATTCTTCCCTCTAGTTGGTTACATCACTTTCTGAATTAGATGCCCTTCCCATATTAACTTATTTGCCATTTGTTGGTCATGCTTCCTGTTGTTCGCCTCACCTTCCCAATGGAGATTTGGTAAATTGAGATCACCTGCTACAATCACGTTCCTTTCCTTATCGTTTCCCACATAGCTGATTATCTTATCAAATAATTCTGAATCAGCGCTACCCTTTCCCGGTCTGTTCACTCCAAAGACACCAAGCTGCCTATTATCTTTAGAGACGAGCCTTACACCTAGAATTTCATGTTTGTCATCTTTACCTTTTTCGTAGCTTACAAATTCTTCTTTCACAAATTCTGCTCCCCCACCTACCATTCCTATCTCTACGATACACACGCCAGTTCCGTGAGAAAATTTCTGCATCCATTATATCATTTCTCAGCCATGATTCAACTCCTATTACAATATCTGTTAAGTATGTAATATATCTATTAAATTATTTAATTCTATTCCTTTCTTTACAATACTTCTACAGTTCAGCCCTAAAATTTTTATGTCATCCCTGCTTGACTTCTAGTTCCCTGTTCTCTCATCACTGCTCCCTAGGTCACCCCGTTTAATCTATACGAAAGAAATAATTTATATACATATCTTACTTAACATATTTTGACCCTTCAATCTTAAGAACACTATACACCTAGATGCCTCGTTCATTAATACAGGTATTATTATGTACCACAGTCCATTCCATTGGTAATATGCATTTATAGGTTAAATTCTTCCTTAAAACTCATTGAGATTAGTGCATGTAGTGGAGCATACAGGAACTGTTAGTAATAATTAAATGCAACAAATTGTTTAGTACGGCAGATGAGAAGTTTGGTTTCATATCAAATATGATTGAGACTTTTTAGAAAATTCATTAGATTAATGTATATCAAAACAGACACAAATAAAATTTCTTACATAGCCTCCACTAATGGCTCTACACATTCTTTCCACTGCACTGGCAGTTTCTTGATTTCTTCCTAATATAAAGATGTTGGACAGGTATAGTCAATTTTTCACAAAATCTTTTATCTCATCATTATCTGAAAATTTCTTTTCATTTCTTTTTTCAGGGGTCTTAACAAACAGTAGTCACGTGGTGACAGATCTGGACTATAAGAGGAGTGACTCAGAGCTACTCAACGTATTTCTTCTAATAAGGCTTCCATAGCTGCGGCAGTATGGGGCCTAGTATTATCATGAAGAAGCAGGACAAAGAGGAACAGAATTTTGCATCTTTTGGAAGTTAGGTCCCTCCAACCTTGCTCAAGAGTTCACAATAGTATGAAGCAAGGACAGTTCGTCATTCAAGTAGACAATGTGAATACATCTCCCCTTTTGCACACCACTTCATAGTTGACCTCTTTCTTTCAAGGGTACAGCGGAACACCCATGTTTTGTCAGAATTCACACCAAATATTATTCCCTTTTGGCTTTGAAGTGATCCCAAAGATTTGAGAAATTTAAGCTTTTTAAGTTTTCTGAACTGCATTCAAAATTCTAGGCACCCACCTAGAAATGACTTTGCATACATTCAACTCTTCTTTAACGACTGTCTACACACTTCCATAAAGTTTACCACTTGCTGCACTAATTTCAGGAACATTTATTTATGTGTCAACATGAAAGTTGTGAGCTCCTGAAATATTCTGCAACATAATGCTGGTTCTGGGGCGACTAGTGTGAGGTTAGAAATTACTGCCTGATCTTCACAAAAGAACTTGTCCCACCTGCATAATTGAGGCAGGAAAAGGATGTTGGTACTGAACTGAGCACAGAATATATACACGATTTCTTCAGTTTCATCATCTTCAAGCACTAAAAACTTAATAAATAATAATGCACTGTGCAACAGCCACATGTACCTATCTCCTGTTTACTCACTGCAATAACAATATGAGAAGCAACTGTAGAAACAAGCGTGTAATATAGAGGACTCCTACTAACTGCATGTTGTTGCTGCATTAATGAGTGTTCAAGTATACCTTGCCTGTTTCAAAAGCCTCATTCACAAAATCACAACAATACAACCAGCTTTATCAGAGAGAGAGATTGCTGTGAGTTTTCGATCTGCAGCCGTGGAAGCCTTAATTGGCATTCTCGTTCATATCTGATCCACCATCATATCAACTGTTGAATAATTGATTCCACAGTAATTACTACGAATGTCTTACCTCAATTATAATGAGAAATTCTCTGTAATAAATTATGATTTTTCCTGTATGCTTTTCAAATCCAGGGGACATGTTAACTGTAGATGCTGTAATGCAAGGTTAAAATAGTATAATGTCTTTCTTTAAATAGCCAATACTCAAACTGCAATGTTCAGAACCTAGATAAGTAAATCAATATGCTATAACAATATGATAATCGCAGCAAACTAAAGTTAATAAAACACAGCATTTTATCAAATAATATTCCCTGCATGAGGCCAAATCTGAATTTCTCAAGACAGGGACAAGGTCTTAAAAGATAGGATTTAACTATCAATAATAATATTATTGCTTTTACGTTCCATTGACTAATGTTTGACGATTTTCAGAGATGCCAAGATTTTGTCCCACAGGAATTCTTTTACTTGCCAATAAATCTACCGACATGAGGCTGAAGTATTTGACCACCTTCGAATACCACTGAACTGAGCCACAATCGAACCTGCCAAGTTGGGGTCAGATGGTCAGCGCCTCAACCATCTGAGCCACTCAGCCCGGCAAATTTCATTATCTATCTGGCTACATTGCAAATAGATGGGAAAAGTAATTACAAGGAGAAAAATTGAATTTCAAAGACCTTATTGCTATACAACACTAACTGCAGATTCACTTCCAGCTTCTAGACTTAATTTCAGAGTGCCCATAATCCACATGATGAAACAGAGGTATTCATGTTGACTTTCCTTAGTAAATGAACCAATTGTCTACTTGAATCAGAGGCAAGAGCTTGTTTGACCCCAGTTACAGAAGTCAATTTTTGAAGGACGAGAAAAAAAACTCCATCCTAGTTACGGGAAATTTATGGTTAAAATTCCTATTTAAGCAGATTTATGTAGATCTGGATTAACACCATATACAGACTTGGATATCTATTTTTACTTACACATTATCAGATAAAAATTTTAGGATATCTACTCAAAACTGTCCTCTAAGAATTCCTCTGATATACTATCCAGTAGTGGACCCTTGGCCTTTATTACAGCTTGCACTCTGCAGGGGAGATTGTCTACCAGATGTCAGAATGTCACTGGGGGATGGCAGATCATTCTTTCTGCAATACTGTAGCACGTTTAGTTAGTGAGGTCGTTGAGGTGTGAAGCTACCATTGCAGTTCATCCCTGAAATGTTCGACAGGATTGAGTTTGGGGCTCTAGGCTGGTCAGTCCATTTACGAAACCTTACTGAAAACAAACCACTCAGCAATCACCAAACTCATCTTCTACAGCAGACCACAGGCAGCTGATCAAAGTGCTCTTACATCCTTCTGCTTTTAATGTGCTCTGTAGTATTAAAAAAAATACTAGGTCCCTTCTATGCAAAACACCTCACACTGTCACTCCACCCGCACCAAATTTCACAGTGGCGTACACACTGGCATGTATCATTCACCTGGGATTTGCTACACCCAACTCCTCCAGCCAGACTGCCACATGGTATAGCATAATTCATCTCATCGTCCACAGACTAAGTTAGTAGCAGCGCTCTTTATACCACAGAACACTGTGTTTAGGGTTCACCAGCAAAATGAGCATTTTATAGCCAGGTGCCTGACTGTTGAAACCCAGTCCTTACATCTTCTCGAACAGTCATGGTGTAAGCTGCACAATTAGTGGCAGTGTGGAATTCATGGAAGATGGTATCAGATGATGTCATGCAATTTTCCTGTACCACTTCCTTCAATACTTGACGGTGCCTGTCGGTCAACATACATGGCCTAACCAGTTGTGGTTTTGTTATGATCGTATCTTTCCACTTCACAAGCAAGTTCCTCAGAGCTGATGCCTATCATAGTGACGTATGCTCTCGTTAATATGAACAGAGGGGTGTTCCGAGACTTTTGATCAGATAGTGGATCTTTATCACCAAAAGATGTCATGAAAGAATCAAGAAATTAACGCTGATTGGCTCAGACATGGACCATGGCACATTTCAGTGACTATTCGAAGTGTGGTTTATATTCTTTCTGTCTTTTTTTTTTTTTTTTTTGTCATTCATACATGTTCCAGAAAAATATTGTAATAGGACTTCATTCTCAATTCTTATGACTACACTGTAGCTGGTCATGATTTTTTTTTTACCCAACACTTTACCTAATACTTTTTAAAAATCTGCAGAAAGGACCAATGTTTTCAGGGTTAAGACGACATACCCAAGCCATATCCATCTGAAAAGCATTGTACAGGCAGGCCCTATGTTGGTTCATAAAATATAAGATACCTTAGCCAAATTCAATTCCATATAGTCTTAACTACTTTTTCTGTTTGCTAATAAATGTGTCTACATAAAATATCATTTCTCAATGTCTTTCTTCAGTGCACCAACACACAGCATCAAAATCACTAAACTGCACTACAGTTAGAAGTTCAGTTTGTACTCAATATTTGTCAATGAAAATATGTGTTAATGCTGTCAGATACCACTGTTTGTACTGGAGGTATATGTGTAAGGAGTTATTAAAATTTGATGGCATTCTCAGACTGCACGTTGCTGTTTAGTGACAAACATAACAAGTAGGTTTTTGGGGCTCTAGACTATATACCAAGAACTGATAAAACATCTGAATGGTCAAAAAAATTTATTACAGGAACAAACTGTTTCTGTAAAAATCCAGGTTCTCAATTCTAATGACATGGGAAGATATATTAGTGATAATGGCCAAGATATGCTTCAAAACAACACAAAGGAGAGTGGCTCCTTGGCTGAGTGACCAGTGTCATAACCTTTAGGCCTCCAGTTCGGTTCCTGGTTGGATTGTGGAATTTTAATTGTAAATTGTAGGTCTACCTTATAATGGCTGCATCCAGCTGTAATAGCTACATAAAATTATTACATGCAGTCGAATCACATAAATATGATAATCTGCTACCATCCAGAGTAATCGCTACATGTGCTGGCAGTGACTCAGTTAGGTACTGATAGATCTCCACAGTATCTGGAACCATGCTGTCTGCAGTGAATCCTATAACTGTTGAAGAATGCCTGGCGGAGGGGAGAGATGGAGAATTGGATTGAGATTAGGGCTATCTGAGGGCCAGGGAAGAACTTTGAAATCTTGATAGTGCTCTTCCAGCCATGTGCAGGCACTTCTAGCCATGTGGCAAGGCGCATTATCGTGCTGGAAGATTCCATCCTCCCGAATAAACGTGTATGAGTGTACGCGATTGCCACAGATGGATTAATAACCAAATCAATCACGAGTGCCTTCCACACAGATGATGAGACCTAGCGAATACCACAAGAATATTCCCCAGACCATAACACTGACCCCGCCACCCGTGTTCGTCCAGCAAGGGTTGCTGGTTGTTGATTCTCTGATGTTTCTCACCGGACACTCTGTCATTCATCCCCTCTATGCAGCAGAAAACATGAATCATCGGAAAAGGTTAACCATCAGTCAGTTTCATTGATGCACCTCTATTAGCACGAGTGCAGTTATTCTCCGTCTACTCTGGAGTCCTATTTATAGAAGGGTTCGCTGAACTGTTGCGGTAGACTTGTCTGGATGCCCCTTCTTCATTTGGATGGTGGCACTTCCACTGTAGCTTGTCGGTTGACCTTCATGCACTGTCGCAGTCGACGCTTACCTCGGACATCAATGGTGAGTGAAGCTCTCCAGTTTCCACAACACAATTTATTAATTTGACTATTTTGTTGGTCTTTTATGGTCCGTATTGACTTTTACCCAACAATCTCACTACACTGAAAAACTATGTATGGCACTGACGAAGGAGACTAGTATCTCCTGTTTTTAAGTAAGGTATAGTGAGACTGTTAGTTTCCACAACAGTTATCTCAATGGTTCCATTCGTCCACTCACAATACACCTTTACGACAGAGGCAAGTGAACAGTTCACAAACGTTGCTGTTTCAGAAATGCTGCCCTCCCACCCGACCCGAAAGCCGATGATCATCCCTTTCCGCAACTTGGTTAAATCACTTCCCTTACCCATGACAGCAGGAAGTGCAATGTGTACAGCTAGCCTGTCGGTCACATTATACACTGCCTGACAAAAAAATTGAAGCACCCAGAAGAAATGATCGGATGTCAATGTAACTTCGCACACATACTATCACCAGGTATGTATATGATTAGAGTTGCAATTCTCTGTGACAGAACAGCCATCAGAATGCAATAGTATTCAAGTTTAGTGTATTTACCAGCCCTGGTAGGGTATATAAGGTGCGTGAACAGGGTTAAATGTTCAGTGATCACTGTGAAGGACATGGAGATGGCGTGTACTCATGCGAGACAGTGTTATCAGCACCTAATAATAATGTTATTTGCCTTACGTCCCACTAACTACTTTTACGGTTTTCGGAGACGCCGAGGTGCTGGAATTTAGTCCCGCAGGAGTTCTTTTACATGCCAGTAAATATACCGACACAAGGCTGTCATATTTGAGCACCTTCAAATACCACCGGACTGAGCCAGGATCGAAACTGTCCAGTTGGGGTCAGAAGGCCAGCACTTCAACAGTCTGAGCCACTCAGCCCGGCTTATTTATCAGCACCTGACAGAGTTTGAAAGGGCCACAACAGTCTGCATCATCCCACAGCATTGGTCGGAGACTAGCAGCAGCTGGACTAGGGAATTATAGTGCCATGTGTAGGCTGGCGTTAACACCACAACACAAACGACTGCGTTTGGAGTGGTGCCATGACCGGAAAGCATGGACTGCTGATGAATGGCATTGCAATGTGCTCAGCGATGAATCATGGTTCTCTACTACCCTGGATGACCACCGTCTGCGAGTATGGCGACGACCTGCAGCAAGTTTTGTCGGTTCTATGGCAGAGTCTCAATTTTATCCTACAATAACCGTATCATCTCCAAAGCCCAATAATGTTAGAGGTTGAAATCTGTTTGCAAGTGAATAACCATGCATGATGCATAGTCCTTTTTTATATGATATCTTCATTTTGGTCCGTATTGATACAATTACAATATAATAAGAGAAGGATCCACCTAATTAATACATAATTGATTCTATGATTAATTATACATCACAGTGTGGTGTGGGACTAGTTTCGACCAAGCACTGATCATCTTCAGCTACTCATAGTAAAAAATTGACGAAGTATTAATTCTATTACATCAATTTGCGGTATCCAACCGAGCAATCAAGTGCCACACAAAATCACCAATTGTGAATATCAACACACAAACTTATATATCATCAAGACTCATCAATTAAACAGGATGAACCTCAGCAAACATTTTTCTACATATTTGACATTAAAAATCCTACTTTTTGAGGGATTTTAAGATTTAACATCATACGTTGCTATATGTTATATGTTTCATCCTTGTTTGTATATACAGTAGAGTCTCGATTATCTGACCTAAACGGGACCTGGAGTAAGTTGGATCACCGAAAATGTCGGATAATACAGAATAACTTTGAAAATGAACCTAAACAAACAGGAAGGCTATACTGTATTACTGTGTTTTACGGTACTCTATTTATTGACTTATCAATTCAATTGTACAGTACATGCAGTATTGAATGAAAACATTTCAAATGTCTTATGAAAAGAAACTTGTCAACAATGTCTGCTTGCCTGCTGATTCACGTTTTCTTGCTGCGAGATCCCACCACAAACGATAATCTTTCACTGTGAGTCATCGTTTTCTCCTTTTGTTCTGCAATGCCTCGTTCTTCTTGTTAATCATCCTCACTTTTGTTAGCATTCACAAAACCAATAATATCAGGGTCAGTTAGTTCAAACAGCTGATCTTGTGCACACCACTTACTCACATCTTGAGTCATAGCATCCTCACAGCCAGGAATGCAATTCAGTAAGGGAACAATGTTTTCCATGTCTTCTTGTACCACCTCCTCTCGATGTTCAACCTCACTCAACAATATGTTCTAAGACTTTCTAATGTCGTCGTTTCAACTTCTTCCCAAGACTGCGCTATCCAGTATGTCACGTCTTTCATGTTGTTTTGTTTCAACTTTTCTATCATGTCGTTGCCATTGTCCATTTTCTCTATCAGGGATGAAAGGAGTTTCCGCCGATATTTTCTCTTCAATGTTTCCAGCATATCTTGGTCCATTGGCGGCATAATGATGTCACGTTAGGAGGGAGGAACATGACTTTGATGTCACCATTTCTAAGTTGCTCTTTACTTGGGTGTGATGGAGCGTTGTTTAGTAGAAGAAGAGCTTTTCTAGGGAGGTTGTTTGAAGCTAGAAATTTTTCCACATCTGGAACAAACTGTGTAAAGAACAGTCTTTTAAGAAGTCAGCAGACATCCAGGCAGCCTTCTGATTCATTTCATGGACTGGAAGAGCATTAGCAGAAAAGTTTTTAATGTCCTAGGTTTCTTTGCTTTACCAATCATAAGCAATTTTGCTTATAAGTTCCCAGTAATATTACTACAGGCAAGAACAGTAACTCTTTCCTTGCTATGCTTGTAGCCAGGTGCAGACGTCTTGGTTTTGGGCTGCAAGAGTTTTGATGGCAGCATCTTGAAATTCAGCCCAGTTTCAGCACAATTAAAAATTGATCAGCGGTTAATCCTTCAGCAAGAATTATTTGTTGAAATTCCCTTTTAAATTTCACCCATAGGATTTAGCATACAGTTTTTCTCCACAGATGTTAAGCTGCCCAATAGGGGCAAAAGATCTTTTTAGGTTGATGTCCCAAATAAACAGCATTTAAAAAAAAACTGCCCAATGCCGTACCGTTTTTTCCACCGATCAAGCCACCCAGCACTGGCAGTAAAATTAGGGTCCCCTTCATTAAACTCCTTCTGGAAATACACCACCATTTCTTGCATAATGGGGCCAGATATTGACAGGCCCTTTTCCCGGTTTTCAGTGAACCAAAGAAATACTGCTTCACCCACTTTTTCCTACTCACATTTTTCATTGTTTTTCTAATATTCAGTGCATCACTTGTTGCTGTGGTAGACCACCACTTTTCAATTTCTTCCCTCTTATGTTTCCAGTCTCCCACTGTAACATGTCCAACACCATAATCTTAAGCCACTTTTTGAAGAGTTTCTCCCCTTTGTCCAGTCTCTTTAACCCACTCAACTTGTCTTCCACAGAAACAATAACTTTTTTCCGTTTACTCGCCATACTCACAGAGGATACGAAAACTACAACGTCCACGTCCAACCAATACTACACTGAACAATGACTGAAGACTCGCTTGCACCTGTCCTTGAGAAAAACCTGGCCCTACCGCATGACTGCCAGTGATTGTCCCATGGTCGCACCCTCCACACCGAGTGTCCCAGAACTGCCTCCACCTAAAATTCAAATTAAGCCTACCTGTGTCGGACAAACGAAGATCAGTTAAGCAAGACTCTACTGTAATAGGATTAATACTGTGTCAATTTTTTACTATGAGTGACTGAATATGATCAATACTTCTACCGCACCATATCATTTTATGGTACGTTTATTACTTTTTCTGATATCTTCAAGTTCCTAGCGAACTCTAGTATCTATCAACTATTACTCTTTCCCATCATGTGTCATTATCACTATGTAATCCTTCTCTATTCCGACAGATGGCGTCTTATACGATAGGATAGGTCAAAGCATTTCTTTTTGCCCCGTCTTGTGGGATTATCTTTCTGATGGATTTTTTTGAGATCTTTTCGACTTGGGAAGATGGAAGGATTCGATTTTCAAGTCGCCTTTATGGCTTATAAAAGATATTTTAAGAAATTCAAGAAGTCCTTGTAAACATCTCAGCCTTTTGTGTATGCTGTTTGCTTATATAATCGAGGTATTTATTGTTCTTCAATCTCCTTTTAGTTGGGTTAGAAAGGCTTCCCTCATTACGTATTTTTCTGATTTATTCGTGTGTTAACCTTGATTTTCTTTTACTGATCCACTATGTTTATTTTGAGAATAGAAGGTAACACGGATTCATGTGTGTGTATGAGATTGTTTGCTGTGTGCTTCCAAGACCTTTTACCCATGTCGCTTCATTAACATTCCACTTGAGCCCATGTCGTATTATTTTATTGCGTGTTCTGTATAATTCATATCCATTTCATTGATCTGGTATGAATTCAAGCTAACTACGCGATTTGCCTGCTTCTGTGTGTTTTAGTGTTAGAGACACTCCGTTTCTTTTGATGGACCACTTTCTGATTCATATTGTCTGAGCTCGAGAGCGGTTGTTTATTTATTATGTGCTGTATGTCGACGTTCTTATAAGTCCCTTTATTTGCGACAACCTAACCTCTTGGTCTCTGTGTGTGCAAGGGTGGTTCTGACTTTTGATTCGTGATACCTTTTGTGCTTAATTTACCTGTTTATTGATCGTTTCATATCGCTGTCATTGACTTTCCTTACTTATTTTCTAGTTTAATATGTTTTATTTCTTGAGGGTTGCCTTTCCATATTTTCATGTTGTGTTGCGTGAAACTATGGTAACCGCCCCTTTTGCCTTCTCTCTGGGTGAATTTTAAGAGCTCGGTGCACCTTCCCTCTTCTCCATTTATGCTCTTTTTACTTAATGTTATTGTATTCTCGGGGGATGAGGATTATTGTTGAGAGTCTTGATGCCTTGACGGTGGAATCGAATGAGAGTACGTTATGATGTGAGGCTATTACTCTCTAATCTTATGATTGTCTTGACCTGACGTGCTATAAAGAAATGTTTTGTACCGTCTAAATTCATATGCTTCAGCTAATTGATATAGATGCCATATCTTTATGCTAAACTTTTCTTCACGTCCTTTACGAAGGTAAGCGTTTGCGAAGGTATTATTATCATTGTGTCTGGTGTATTTTGATCACGGGCCACATATTATTAATATTTCCCATTTGATTTTCGGCCGCCTGTTTTATACTATTTTCTTTTGATTTTCTTTTCATAATAAATTTAAGTTCTTACCCTTATCACTGTTATGTTTTATTTTCTTTGCGTCTCTTATATGTTTCTTTTATCTATAAGAGGCTCGAGTCCAGTTCCTGGCAGTTTTCTTTTCACTAGTTTTGACCAAATCCACTGCACTGGGTCTTCATCGTATCCTTAGTGTCAGTTCATACTTCGTCAAAACTAGTCCCACACCACACTGTGATGTATAATTAATCACAGAATAAATTTTGTAATGATTAGGTGGATACTTTCTTTTATTATACTGTAATAGTTCTTTTTCACCAATTTCTCAAAAAATGTGGTCTGTTGTGAGATTGTATAAAATTGGTGACAATGGAGATCCTTGCGTTACATACCCCCTATGGTCTTACAACTTGACGTTGAGAAGCCTTAAGAGAGTGATGCTGGCAAGAATTTTAGCTCCTTGTAGGGCACCCAAGATCGTAAGGTAGAGGAGAGAATGAGAAACTGCACTATACATCATTTTCATTGATTTTGCATACTTTGATCTCTGATTCACTCAACAGAAAGACCATGTACGAGACTCAGAAAGTGTATGGTATTCCAGTCAGAAATCATCCCTGATATGTACTCCAGTTATGAATGTCTAGTTTTACATGGGGAAGGTTAACTCAATCTATAACCATTCATTCAAGAGTAATGTTGTGCTAGATTTCAAGACAGGTTGTGGGTTCGGATCCCACTGGTGTCCGGCTGGCCATTTTTGTTCTGTACTTAACATCTCTCCAACACGTACTACATGTACGTAACACGACCTAAAACATTGAAAGTCTGTTTCGATTAAATGACAAGACTTTGCAGATGACACATGTACAACATTTTTGAGTCATGGAAGGGAAACTACAAATCTTAATACAAGAAGCAGTAGCAGAAGTTGGGTTGAACACCAATGTCAGTATGATGAAGGAGTTTAGAGGGAAGTCCACCACTATGAAGAGGCTCAAAGTAGATGGTAATCAAGGAGAGCAGATCTGTGGAAATAAAAGAATAGAGGGTCCCAAGAAGAAGTCAAGAGGCAAATCAAAAAAGCTGATGTAACATTTTTTTTTCTGCCGGGTTGAATGGCTCAGACAGTTGAGGCGCTGGCCTTCTGACCCTAACTTGGTAGGTTCGTTCCTGGCTCAGTCCGGTGGTATTTGAAGGTGCTCAAATACGTAGATTTACTGGCACGTAAAAGAACTCCTGCAGGACTAAATTCTGGCACCTCGATGTCTCCGAAAACCTTAAAAGAGTAGTTAGTGGTATGTAAAGCAAATAACATTATTATTATGTAACTTTGGTTCAATTGTATCCAATCTACAGAATGTAACAAACTTCAATAATTAAACCTGGAGGGATAACAGAAGAGATCAAAATAAATGTAATACTACGATATATAGTCTGTTACCAGTCCAGGTCTGTACTATTACAACCCACAGACAGTAAGTAGATGAAGTACGTTAAGAGCACAGCAATAGAGAAGCATATGTGGACTGAATTAACCGACATGCGCTTGATTTGTGGTGCATCCCACAGTAATTCAAGAGATGTTATACATCTTAATGTGGAGTGATATCCTGGATGGTAAGCATCATGCCACTGTATGTATGTTGTGACTTACCACCATGTACATGAAACGAGTTCATTACAGGTAAGTTTGTCAAAGTGAGTGCTCGCAATCATGTATTATTTATTGTTGCTGTTTGAGTCATCAGTCCATAGAATCCCTATGCCATTATATCCTGTGCTAAGCTCTTCATTTGTAAGTTACCACATAATCCTACATCTGCTCTAATCTGCTTCTTGTATTCACACTTTGGTCTACCCCTGAAGTTCTTACTGCCTACACTTCCCTAAAAAAGCAACTGAACAAGTCCTGGGTATCCTAAGATGTGTCCTGTCATTCTACCTCTTCTTCTGATCAAATTTTGCCAAATCGTTCTCCTTTGACTGATTCAACTCAGTACCTCTTCATTCATTATTCGATCTTTCCATCTCACCTTCAGCATTCTTCTGTAACACCACATTTCAAAAACTCCTATTCTCTTTCTTTCTGAGCTAGTTATCATCCATGTTACACTTAAATACAATGCCACGCTCCAGATGAAAGTCTTCAAAAACACCTTTCTAATTCCTGTATCAATGTTCAAAATTAGCAAATTTCTTTTCTTAAGAAAGGCCTTCCTTGGTTGTGCTAGTTTGCATTTTGTGTCATCCTTAGTCATTTTACCACCTAAGTAACAATATTCATCTACATTTTTTTTTTTGCTAGTGGCTTTACGTCGCACCAACACAGATAGGTCTTATAGCGACGTCTACATCTTTTAAGATTTCATTTCCTAACCTAATATTTTCTGCATCACCTAACTTTGTTTGACTGCACTTTATTACTTTTGTTTTGGAATTATTTCCATCTTGTACTCTTTCTCCATGACTCTGTCCATATCATTCAGCAATTTCTCCAGATCAGCAGACTCAGACAAAATAACAATATCATTGGCAAATCTCAGGGTTTTGATTTCCTTTCCTTGGATTGAGATTCTATTACCAAATTCCTCTTTGATTTGCTTTACCGCCTGTTGTATATAAGCATCGAAAAGGAAGGGAGACAAAATGCAGCCTTGCCTCACTCTTTTCTGGTCTGGATTGTTGCTTCTTTTTCAAAGCCCTCGATTCTCATCATTGCATACTGATTTTTATACATCATCATCATCATTGGTGGTCTGCCTATCGGCAGGTCTCTGCATGAATTCTCCAAGCTGTTCTGTCTTCAGCCATTCTCTTTGTCTTCCAATAGCTTCTATTTACCTTTACACTGTCTACTAACTGATACCTTTTCCTTCCTCTCTTCAGTTTTCCTTGTATCTTCCCTTCCAGTGCTTCAGTTATTAAACAATTTCGTCGCAAACAGTGGCCTAACCAATTTTTCTTTCATCTTTGAATGCATTCCAATATCGTTATCCATCCTTCACCCACTCTTTTTAATACTTCCTCATTCCTTACTTTTTCCTGCCAGATGATTTTCTCCATCTTCCACCAGATCCACATTTCAAATGCTTCTAGTCTTCTTTCTTCCTCTTTTCTCAACGTCCAAGTCTCAGCCCCATAAAGCGCCACACTCCACACAAAGCACTTCACTAACCTCTTCTTAAGGTCCTTCTTTAGAGGCCCACTCAACAGTGTCCTTAGTTTAATAAATGCTTACTTGGCAATTGCAATTCTAGTCTTCACTTTGTCCAAGCAATAAAGATCATTTCTGATTATGCTTCCCAAATATTTGAATTTAGACACTTGTTCGATCTCCTCCCCCAAAAGTATTATTTTAGTTGTTGAGTCCTTCTTTGACCCCATGATCATTGCCTTGGTCTTTTTCCTATTAATTTTCATGCCTAACTTCTTACAGGATCTGTTCAATTTTTCCAACACAGCATTCATCATTTACTCAGTTTCTGCTAGAATCGCCATGTCATCTGCAAATCAAATGCATTCAATTCTTTTTTTCTCCAACTGCCACACCTTGTTTTCCTTGAAAGCAATTTGCAATTATATACAGACTGTAGATAATTCTTCGTTCTCAATATCTGATCCCGATCACCTTCAGAATTTCAAACAGCTTGGTCCAATCAACATTGTCGAATGCCTTTTCTAGATCTACGAATGCCGTGTGCATGGTCTCATCTTCCTTAATCCGGTCCTCTTTTTTTTTTGCTAGTTGCTTTACGTCGCACCGACACAGAATTCGATCCTCTAAGATCAGAAGTAAAGTCAGGATTACTTCATGTGATCCTAAATTTCTTCTGAAGCCAAACTGATCTCCCAACTCAGTCTTTCCATTCTTCTGTACATAATGCGTGATTTTGCAGGCATGAAATACTAAACCAATGGTGCGGTAGTTTTCATACTTGTCAGCACTGTCTTTCTTTGGAATAGGTATAACAACATACTGCCAAAAATCGGATGGCACATCTCCTATAGGTATCATACATTGTACACACTAAATGGAATAACCTCACCATCCTGGTTTCACCTAAGGCGGACAGT
This sequence comes from Anabrus simplex, assembly GCF_040414725.1. Taxonomy (NCBI): domain Eukaryota; kingdom Metazoa; phylum Arthropoda; class Insecta; order Orthoptera; family Tettigoniidae; genus Anabrus; species Anabrus simplex. The sequence continues at coordinate 1,093,895,231 of NC_090265.1, read as the reverse complement.
AATTCTGAGGATATGTCATCAATTCCAGGTGCCTTGTTCCTATTTAGGTCTCTCAAAGATTTGTCCAATTCTGACCTCAAAATTAGGTCTCCCACTTCACCAGCATCAACAGCCTCTTCTTGTTCCAGAACCATATCATCTACTTCTTTAGCTTGATACAATTGTTGGATATGTTCCTGCTATCTTTCCACCTTATTTTCTTTCCCTAGAAGTGGTTTTCCATCTGAGCTCTTAATACACTTTTCTCCAAAGGTTTCCTTGATTTTATTGTACGTAGCAACTGTCTTTGCCAGGACCATACAACCGTAAACAACCTTGCACTTCCCTTTCAGCTGTCTTGCACTTTCTATGCATTTCATTCTTTAATTGACAGTGTTCTTTTCTGCCCTCCTGATTTTTTGCATTGTTTTTGGAAAGAACTGAAGAAAGTCAAGGATTCTCAGAAGTCAGGCAATGGAATAAATGATAATTATACACCGAGTTTATGGTATTACGAGGAAAAATTGCTTTTAACGGGCCAAGAACTTCCAAGACAGTGTCAGCAGCTTGGATTCCCCAAAAGAATAATAAACTAATGGTATGTATGTATGTTCGATATTCAGCCCGAAGGCTGGTTTGATCCTCCACAGCTATGCCAACAGCTGTCATAGATGGCCTAGGCATCACTGAAGAGGCATACTAGGGAAATGAGGGATGAGGTAGTTTCCCATTGCTTTCCTCATCGAGCCAGAAGTTGCTCGCATATCAGTCTACCAAGCCTGCTGAAATGCATGCGCCAAACGACCCTATGGGTGATATTTTCATACTATTCATAACAGGGATGGCTGCATAAGGAATAGTATTACTAGTATCGGTCATACCTCGGTCACTTTCATATTATCAAAGCCAAGGATGAGAATGAGACAGGTCAATGAAAGTAACAAATTTATTCTAGCCCACACCAGAAGACATAGTGCACTGTAAACACTACATCTCGCCAGCAATATAATACTTTAGTGATAGATTTCAGTTTTAATAAAGATTTTTACAGTTCTGTGCATCTAAATACAGAAGGAATAAAATGCATGTGATTTATATTAAATTTATCAGGCGGTTAAGGCGCTGGTTTTCTGGGCCCAAGTTAGCAGTTTCAATCCTAGACAGTTGAGTGAAGGTGCTCAAATACGTCAGGCCCGTGCTGGTAGACTTACTGGCACATAAGAGAACTCCTGCAGTAAAGCATTTTGGCACCTCGGCATATCTGTAAAAGTAGTTAATGGGATGTAAAACTAATAATAATCTCATATAAGTAACCATTCATTCTGAAATAGTCAAGTGACCTTACTATGCCAAACTGTTTGCTAGTGGCTTTACGTCGCACCGACACAGACAGGTCTTACGGCGACGATGGGATAGGAAAGGCCTAGGAGATGGAAGGAAGAGGCCGTGGCCTAAATTACGGTACAGCCCCAGCATTTGCCTTGTGTGAAAATGGGAAACCACAGAAAACCATCTCCAGGGCTGCCGACAGTGCGATTTGAACCCACTATCTCCCGGATGCAAGCTCACAGCCACACGCCTCTAACCGCATGGGCCGGAAGTGGAGAACGCTTCTACAAGTATACATAGTTCTTAACCCAGATATACCTACTGTCCTTTTAAAAGGACAGCTGACACTCCTTTACTACTTATGTTACTGTTGCTGGCTACAATGAGTTTGGTTTAACAATGCTGCAGTGTTCGAGGGAAAGTTATGAATTTGCATACTACCCATTTTTGTTTAGCGGAGTGAGTGTATGTACGCGACATGCGTCTGTAAACAAAACCCATATTACGACCATGGAAGACAACGTGCGCCGATGAATTCAAAGGTAATAAGAGTTCTCAAAGGATATAAACTTCATGGTTTTGATCCATATTGAATTGTGATCACAATAATAATTAAACATATGTTGTAATGGTTCACCTTTTCAATACTATAGTGTTATATACTATAGTATAGTATACTACAGTATAGTATTAAAAAGGTGGACCATAACGACATAAGTTTGATTATTATTGTAATAAGAGTACTGTTACAAGTAGGCTACCTCACAAATTCCTTTTTCATACCTTATATTCTCTTGGCATGTAAGTATTATATTTCAATATCACCTAATGGTTTACTTTTATGGTTGCCACGCCAATGACAGAAGAATATAGGTGTCCTATAAAAAAGGCCGTAGGCAAATATGGGTCTACGACAACCTTCGTTTTTTTTTTTCAGGTTTATGACACCTGATGAAATAGGGAGTGTATTGGAGGAAAATGATTACAATTTTAGTAAAACTGAGATGTCTGTCATCATGCAACCACCTGATAATGCATGTGAAGACATCACAGATGAAGATTCTGGAGACGATGATATGATGAATGTGAACAATCTTCCCGGATCTCCGCTTCGTTCAGAAGTTAAAATAACTGGAAGTACTGAAGATGTAGATGAACAGGAAAGTGAATGTCCAGGAAATGGACAAGAAGAATTGGAAAGTAACATACTGATCAGTGATACAAAGAAATTATAACACAATTATAATATTTCTTCAGAAAGACAATGCACTTGGACGGATGGTGACCTGGCTGTGAATAATATTCAATGGTTAGATATGGCTTCAGTTTCAAATAACTTATCTCCAGTGAATATATTCTTGAATTCATTTAATGAAGACATTATTGATCTAATGGTTTCCCAAAGTAACCGCTACGTGTCACGAAAAAACAAGACTGATGATTTTACAGAATCTGAAATTAAAATGAAGTGTTTTATAGGCATCCTCTTCCGGATCTCAGCTTCGTTCAGAAGTTAAAATAACTCGTCCTCTCAGTTTTAATTACTGCATTGATGGGGTGAAAGTTCCTTTAGGGGATCATTGTAACTACCTAGGTGTTAATATAAGAGAAGACGTTCATTGGGGTAATCACTAAAGTATTATATTGCTGGCGAGATGTAGTGTTTACAGTGCACTATGTCTTCTGGTGTGGGCTAGAATAAATTTGTTACTTTCATTGACCTGTCTCAGTCTCATCCTTGGCTTTGATAATATGAAAGTGACCGAGGTATGAGCGATGCTAGTAATGCCATTCCTTATGCAGCCAGAGGAATTCCTGAAGGCAGTATTATTGGACCTTTACGTTTTCTTATATATATCAATGATATGTGTAAAGAAGTGGAATCAGAGATAAGGCTGTTTGCAGATGATGTAATTCTGTACAGAGTAATAAATAAGTTACAAGATTGTGAGCAGCTGCAGGGTGACCATGATAGTGTTGTGAGATGGACGGTGGGCAATGGTATGATGATAAACGGTATTAAAAGTCAGGTTGTGAGTTTCACAAGTAGGAAAAGTCCTCTCAGTTTTAATTATTGCGTTGATGGGGTGAAAGTTCCTTTTGGGGATCATTATAAGTACCCAGGTGTTAATATAAGAAAAGACATTCATGGGGGTAATCACATAAATATGATTGTTAATAAAGGGTACAGATCTCTGCACATGGTTATGAGGGTATTTAGGGGTTGTAGTAAGGATGTAAAGGAGAGGGCATGTAAGTCTCTGGTAAGACCCCAACTAGAGTATGGTTCCAGTGTATGGTACCCTCACCAAAATGTTCCAAAGTTTGGGCTGGGAAGACTTGGGAGAAAGGAGACGAGCTGCTCGATTAAGTGGTATGTTTCAACAATAATATATAAGTATTGAATAGGTGGAACAAATTAAAACACCTTTATTATTGTTGAACTGTAAAATTTTCAATACGGACCTAAAATGAGGTTTATAACATGTAAGTGGTATGTTCCGAGCTGTCAGTGGAGAGATGGCATGGGAAGACATCAGTAGATGAATAAGTTTGAGTGGTGTCTTTAAAAGTAGGAAAGATCACGATATGAAGATAAAGTTGGATTTCAAGAGGACAAATTGGGGCAAATATTCGTTTATGGGAAGGGGAATTAGGGATTGGAATAACTTACCAAGAGGGATGTTCAATAATTTTCCAATTTCTTTGCGATCATTTAAAAGGCTAGAAAAACAACAGATAGGGAATCTCCTGGGCGACTGCCCTAAATGCAGATCAGTAGTGACTGATTGACTGACTTAGCGGGTACCTCGTAGTTCCAAGGAGAAGAATGTATTGGGAAGGTAGTTGTGATACCCGTAATGACCTTGTTCCTAGTGTCATGTCCAGAGACAGGTTTGAATTCATATTTTCAAATTTACATTGTTGTGATAATGAGAACTTAGACAAGTCAGATCGATTTGCCAAAGTCTGACCACTCTTTGATTTGCTCAACGAAGCATTTAAAAAATTTGCACCTCATCAAGAATTTTATATGTAGACAAGGCTATGATGCCGTATTTCTGCAGACATGGGTGTAAACAATTTATTTTTGGCAAACCCATACACTATGCCGGGTGTAGAGCTAACCACTCTACCCCTCAAGTGCCGAGGTTACGGATAGTGGAAGCCTTTACCTTCCACCCCTCCAAGGGCCTTCATGGCCTGTACGGAGATGACTGATACACTATGGGTTGGTGCGACCAGTGCTGGCTATGTCATCTGGATGGACCCAAACCAAGGAGCAAAATCTGAAATCCTGGCAGCTTATAAAGAACTAGGTTTAGAGCCAGCAGTTGTGTTACAATACAGTGATGTTCTATTTACAAATAGCACCCCACCCATACCACATTTTCTCTGACACCCTTTTCACCTGTTACACCACTTCACACAGTAACTAGATTTTCTCATAAAGAAAAGAAAAGATCTCTCTGAAACAACCACACCTCTTCCATGAGTATAACTCTAGAATGGGAGGAATGGACAGGTGTAGCCAGAATGTAACCCTCTACAGGATTTCCATTCGTGGAAAGATGTGTGTGAACAAAATCCATGGCAGTTGCACAGACTAAACAAAGGAAAATTAGACCACCTGACTTTCCGCAGATGGCTTTTAATTGCCCTTCTAGAAATAAGACAGTGGACTACTGTAAAGAAAAGGCATTGTCCTTCACTGTAAAGAAAAGGCATTGTCCTTCTAGTCTTGAGAACGCAGATTCCAGGTATGATGAAACAAACCATATCATCATACCACAAGGAAAGCTGACGCAGTGCAGAATTTGTCACAAGAAGGTATCCATGAAATGTGAAAAGTGTGACGTTGCATTGCATATCAAATGTTTTGTGCAATACCATACAGAAAAAGACAAGACGTGTGATGTTCATTATTTAAGTGTAAGACGTGTTTGGTACACTAGAAATCAATTTTGTGCAATACCACAATGAACGATAACTTTCATATAAATAATTTTGAAAATCACTTCAAATATACATAGGTGTTCTTCCCGTATTTGTATGTGTGTGAAGACGATGTGAATATTTCTTTCACTATTGTAGGCTACACAATACAGTAAATTAAACATCTGACAACTGCATACATGTTACCTTATACGCCATATGTACATGTGACTAATATACCCCTTATACGCCTACAGTCCTTTTAAAAGGACAGCTCTTAGTGTCTAAATTAATGTATTTTTCTTCCAAATTGAGGTCTGCCTCTACTGACTCATGCATTGTGTTAATTATACAACATAAAATCATAATTCCACTTCAAAAATTATTTTTGGCATATCTGGGTTAAACGATGATAGATGCAACAATGCAGATACTTGCTATCTGATTGCATTTCCAACCATGTCATTAATTTTGTCTAATACGCTGAATATGCGTGTCTGTTAATCCACTCACTGAATAATTTTTAGTTAATTGTTCACAGTGCATTCCTTCCTCCTTTTACCTGTTAATAATGAGTTGAAATGGACATAGGGAAATGCTCTTTCCTACAGATATTATCTTCACTAGGATATTTTCACAGAGTGTTTGGCTTGGAATTCCACACCCATATATATTATAGGGGTTTGCAAAATTGTTTTCGGTACTGAGGGCATGCAAAACTTGTTTTAAGCTCAGGAGAATTCTCACTTCAATTATATCACCCGGTTCAAGATTTAAATCTTTTAAGCATTTGATCTCAAAGCTAATGCTATAGCAGTGTAAATTTGCTGTTGTTCTAACATGCTATCCCGTGCACAACTTACGAAAACTGACCACAAGCCTGATAGCAAAATGGAACATCTGTGTCCTCTTCCGTGTTCCGCCTTGCCTGTCATCCTAGAACTGCACACGCAAAATGGACGCTAAAACAGACTGTCTATGGGGCCCTAGAAGCACATGCATGGAGACAATGAACATGTACTACAGGCAATGGCATGTCATTGCAGAGCTTGTAATGCAAGAGGCGGCCATAGTTTTGCACAGTTATTGTAAATATAACCTATAAGTTTTATTGAAATTGAAAACTTAAAGGCGGCATTAACTAAACTGACACTGAAAAGCATGGCCTCAATCTTTAAAAAAAAAAAGAAAAGAAACAATCGCGATTAAATTGAACTGTAATAGTTTCCATTCTCAGTTACATCAAAATTGACGACTGATGGTTTGTGGTGTGGATTACTGTAGTCACGTCCTAGTTTGTGAATCGTGGGCAACGGCTGAGTGACCTAGTAAGTGGTCCTGAGAGTGGGGATACTAGTTGCTATGGAATAGGAGTAGGCATCTCGGACACATTCTGAGTCATTGTCCTCCTTGTGCTCAGGCAGCTAGGACTACACAATCCACCGGACTCCCCTAACCCGTTGCATGCAACATACACTAGTGTCCAAAAGTTAAGTATAATCACTAAACGAGGCCATACTGTCTGATAGGAATGTCAGACGGATTGCTGAACAAACGGAAGCTGAATCATACACCATATGTCACACAACTTGTCCAAAAAAAAAAAAAGTGTCAGAAAGGTTCTGATGGCTAAGGTACACCTTTGACAACAACTAACAAAACTTAGCAATGTTTTCTACAAGAAAATATGCTGTTAATAGGGTGTATGGTTACCCCTAACGGCCACACATGCTTCGCAGCGACGTGGCATGCTCTCTATCAGATGGTCCAAGAGCTCTTGTGGCAATCCATCCCATTCCTCCGAAAGGGCAATGCGAAGGTCTTGGAGGGTCCTTGGTGGAGGCTGACGGGATGCAATTCGCCTCCCCAATGCATCCCAGGCACGTTCTATAGGATTCAGATCCACAGACCTTGCTGGCCAGTCCATGCGATGAATGACTTCCCCAGCCAGAAATTCATCCACCAGAGCAGCGTGGTGCGGTCGGGCATTATCGTCCATTAAGAGGAAGTCTGGACCAACTGCACCTCTGAAGAGTCGAACATGTGGTCTTAGTACCTCATCCCTGTATCTCCGAGCGTTAACAGTGTTCCTCAGACCACCCATGAAGATGAGCAGGTCCATACGGCCATTCAACATGCCGCCTCCGCTCCACGATGTTCCTGTGGTTGTATAGGGTATGCGGTTCTCTTCAGATTAATGTGCAACGGGAATCATTCTGCAAACTGAAGCGGGATTCATCTGTGAAGAGCACATGCCTCCACTCATTCATGCTCCAGTTTCGATGTTGACGGCTCCACAGTAAATGGGCCCGTCTCTGTGCTGGAGTGAGCGGGACGCACACCGCTGGACGTCGGACAAACAGCCCTGCTGTTCTGAGCCTCCGGTACACAGTTTGTTGGGAAACGGAAACCCCTCAGAACAGCTGCAAGCTCCGCCGACAATTGTCTTGCAGGTGCACTCCGATTTTGTTGGGCGGTTAATGACAGATATTGGTCCTGCTGTGGGGTGGTTACCCTTGGTCGACCTGGTACTGGCCTACAACTAACATCTCCTGTGTCTCGAAATCGTCTCCAAAGCCTGGAAATGACACTTTGTGGCACATTCAAGGATACGGTGACTTCGGTCTGTGTCTGGCCTGCTTCCAGGTGGCCGAGTATTCTACCCTGCAAAACGGGGTCCAAATAGTGTTGTTGTGCCATTATGTTGTCACGTTCACCACGAGGCTACACTCCGCACACTACAACAGGGCAAATACGACTGAGGGAATATGGGGCGCAGACACTGGCTGTGTTTACCTTGTGGTTATGCCGCTAGTCAAAGCAGGGAACACTCTTTTCCTATACAGAGCAAACACGTAAGGTTGGTAGGTGCATATGTCGTGTGATTTGCAGTCTATTTTCCCTTGCCCTGCTTACTCATAACTTATCCTTAACTTTTGGACACTAGTGTAGTTTCTGTTAGGCAGGTAAATGAAAGAATGATGTGGGTAGCTGTTAGAGGATTCAGGATGAGAACTGTCTTAGTGTATTCACCATGTGAGGGTGCAGATGAGAATGAAGTTGACAACATTTATGAGGCACTGAGTGACATTGTAGTCAAGGTCAACAGCAAGGATACGATAGTGCTAACAGGCAATTTCAATGCGAGAGCTGGAAATAGAACTGAAGGATACAAAAAGGTGATGGGTAAATGTGGGGAAGATGTGGAAAAGCTGAAGAAAACGGGAAGCCTTTACTGGACCTTTGTGCTATCTTAGTACGGGGTTAGCAGTTGTGAATACATTCTTTAAGCATAAGGCTATTCACCGATACACATGGTAGGGTAAGTTATGGGCACCAGTTTTAGACGGTATCATAACCTACTTTCAATTCAGGAAATCTGTTAGGAATGTGCGGTCATTCCGATCTGTAGTGAACTAAGTATCTCTAAACCCTAGGATAAAGTAGAAAATCTCCAGGACGAGGAAATTAGACAGATGTACATAGATATGATTAGTAAAACAATAGACAGTAAACAGGTTCAGGATATAGAAAGAGAATGGGTTGCCACAGTAACAAAAGCTTGGAGATGCATAGGAACAACTGTGTGTCAAGATAGGAAAAAGCAAACATCTTGGTGGAATGAAGAAATGAAGGCACCTTGTAAAAGTAAAAGGAAGGTGCATTAAAAATGGCTCTGAACAAGGACAGATGGAGACAGGGAGTTGGATGTAGATGAAAGAAATATAGCAAAACAAATAGGCCTAATTGTTGAATCCAAGAAATAGTCCTGGAAAGGCTAGGTCAAGCAGCAGGGAAACCTTTCTGGACAGTACTAAAGAATCTTGAACAGGGAGGGAAAAAGGAAATTAACAGTGTTTTGGGTACATCTCATAATACATACATCCCAGGGAATCACACAATATATCGAAGATGGCTATGAAAACAACAAAGTCACTGGAGTAGTTTCTGTTGACTTGACCTCAGCCTACGATACAGTTAATCACCATATACTGCTTTGTAAAGTGCATAGTATAACTACGGACTATAAACTCACCCAAATGATTGAGTGCTTTCTACAGAACAGAAGGTTTTTTGTTGAATTCCAAGGCCAGAGGAATAGATGGAGGAACTTAAAGAATGGCCTTCCACAAGGGAGTGTGCTAGCTCCTATACTCTTCAACATGTACACCAATGATCAGCCTCGCCCACAAGGGACAAAGTGCTTTATTTATGCCGATGATGTCGCTCTGGCAGCTCAAGAGGAAACGTTTGAACTTGTTGAAGAGAAGCTCTCCCATGCTCTACAAATTCTAAGTGGTTATTACCAAGAGAACCAATTAAAGCCAAACCCATCAAAAACACAAGCCTGTGCCTTCCACCTGAAAAATCAATAGACAGAAAGAAAATTGCAAGTGATTTGGGAAGGTAAAGTATTAGAACACTGCTTCACTCCCAAATATCTAGGAGTAACTCTTGACCGAGCACTAACCTATAGAACACACTGTCTGAACACCAAAAGGAAGGAACAATATTATCCGAAAATTATTGGGTTTAACCTGGGGGGGGGGGGGGGGGGGGGGGCGCATTCTCACCTTTTAAGAACTTCAGCAATAGCTCTCTGTTATTCAGCAGCAGAATACGCCTTCCCTATCTGGTGTAGATCTAGTCATGCTAATCAAGTGGATGTTGCCTTAAATGAGATCTGCAGACATATTACAGGATGTTGGAGATCTACACCACTTGATAAAGTTTATTGTCTAGCAGGTATCCCACCTCCAGATATTCGCCGTGAGTGTGCATCCAGACTGGAGAAATCTAAAGCACTGAACTTGACGACCCATACTTTATATGGGTACCAACCAGCAACCCAACGGCTCAGGTCAAAGAAAAGCTTTCTCCATACAACTGAAAGCCTCACTGAACCACCATCAAACTTCAGAGTGAATTCATGGCGTTCCAGATCCAACCACCTTGCAGGATGGATAACGCCTTCCGAAAGACTTCCTTCAGGCCATGAGCAGAGCTGGTCAACATGGAAGACGCTCAACAGGTTGCGTTCAGGAGTTGGTAGAACAAAGACCAACATGAGAAAGTGGGGTTTTGTCTGTGACTCCATTCTATGTGAATGTGGTGAAGAACAGACAATGAGCCAACTTCTTGTTTGTAACCTGTGTCCAACTACTTGCTCTCTCCAGAATGTGATCGACGCTACCAAGGAAGCATGTGAATTAGCCTCATATTGATCACACCACATTTAATTATATATCTATTTATGTAGAGCTTAAACACATTGTTACAAGCCATCATCAGAAATGATTAATGGTTAGAGTAGTACCAGATTTGTTATTGTCTTGATATTATTGTGAGATATGTACATTTCTGACATGATTAAATAAACAAACTTGACTGATGGAAGGAATACTATGAACATCTTCTCAACATAGAAGGAAATCTTTCTGGTGATGTCGCGAACAACCAAGCTCATGGGGAGGAGAAAAATGATGTTGAAGAAATTACACCTGAGAAGTGGAAAGGATGGTAAATAAACTCCATTGTCATAAAGCAGAGAAATAAATGAAAACTGGCCTGAAATGAAATACAGTAGGAAGGTAGGGATGAAATGGCTCCACAGAATAACAACATTAGCATGGAAGGTTAGTAAGGTACCTTCTGATTTGATAAAAGCAGTAATTGCATCTATCTACACTTAAGGGAAGAGCAAGGACTGCAACAACTATAGAGGTATGTCATTGGTTAGTATACCAGGCGAGGTGTTCACTAGTATTTTGGAAGTGTGTGTGCGATCTATGCTTGAGAGTAAGCTGGATGAAAACCAGTGTGGTTGCAGACCACAGAAGGGCTGTCAGGATCAGATTTTCAGTATTACCAGGTAACAGAGAGAGTAACGAGAGAGAAATGTTAGCCATACTGGAGGACTATGGGATTACATGAAGATTATTAATACCAAGCAAAGGGATTTTATGTTGACAACTGGGCTGCAGTGAGAATTGATGGTAGAATGAGTTCTTGGTTCAAGGTACAGTTACAGGGATTAGACAAGGCTGTAATCTTTCACCTTTGTTCTTTACACAGTTTACAAGGATCATCTACTGAAAGGTATAAAGTTGCAGGGAGGATTTCAATTAAGTGGAAATGTAGTAAATACACCCTTTGTTATAAGTTCCGGGACAAGTGTTGTATTTCTGAGGTTTTAGTGCAAGCAAAGGAGCAAATATTGGTTTTGTGTTAGGGCCTACCTGGTATGTGTACGTTCCGAGATGGCCTTGGCCATATTTCCACGCACACGCACTAGGTGGCAGGGCTGTGCTTAGCAACACACTGTTTGGTTTAGTGACGGTGACACAATGGACGCTGATTGTGAACAAAGAGTGAACATCAAGTTTTGCGCTAAGCTCGGACAAAACCTCTAGTGAAACGTGGACAATGATTATGCAAGCAAATGGAGGCGATGCACTGTCAAGAAGTCGTGTGTTCGAGTGGCACAAAAGGTTTTGGGAAGGCAGAGATTCAGTGCAAGACGATCCCAGAACTGGTCGCCCATCTACACCACATTCCGATGCAAATGTGGAGAGTGTAAGGCAGTTATTGCAAGAAGACCGTCATGTAACTGTGTGTGCAATATAAGAAGAGCTTAATTTGAATCGTGACATGTCTCATAAGATTTTACGTGACGATTTAGGGAAACTGGAACTGAATGCAAAACTCATCCCGCACACCCTAATAGACAACCAGAATGAGGAAAGACAAAGAATTTCTGCGGAACTATTGGATAGAGCCAGATGTGATCCCACATATCCAACAAAGATTATTACTGAAGTGAAAGTTGGTGTTACCAGTATGACCGATACACGAAGCGTCAAAGTGCAGAATGGCAGAGTCCTGGATCGCCAGTCTTGAAAAAAGCCAAATGTCAACCTTCGAGAACAAAGACAATGTTGATCGCAATCTCTGACAGCAAAGGGTTAGCTCACCGTGAGTACGTTCCACCAGGTGAAACACTGAATCAAACTCTTTACATCGAAGTCTTGAAACGTTTGTGACAAGCAATCTGACATCACCACTCTGATTTGTGGCAGTTGGATGACTAGTTTTTACTGCACGACAATGCAAGACCTCACACTGTTTTATCTGTTACCGAGTATCTGGCCAGACGTTCTGTCACTGTTGTCCCATATCCACCATATTCGCCCGACCTCTCGCCTTACGATGTTTCTTGTTTCTGCGAATGAAACTGCGACTGAAAGGAAAGCTTCATCAAAATATCGCAGACATCCAACGGGCTATGACACGAGCTAGCAAGCATCGCAGTTGACAATTTCCCTGCTTCCTTCCAAGACCTCCAGAAATGCTGGCAATTGTGCATAGATAACCAAGGGGACTACTTCGACAGGAGCTAAGATTAGTTGGTCAGTGCAACTTTTCTACTTTTTACAACCTCAGTCTTGGAACTTTTCTGACATAGGTTGTACTTTGGCCTATGCTGACAGCTTGGTCTTAATATTGTGGAAACTGAAAATAGGTGCAATGAGTATATGAAAATTAGCTTTTCTAAAACTACAGTGATGTCATTAGGTAACAAACCTAAGAGAACTGAATGTCAGGTTGGGAATGCAAAGCAGGAACAGCCAGATCAATTCAAGTAAATTTATTTAGCATGTGTATTCTCCCGGGATGATAGTATAGTACGGTAAGTGAGACTGAATGAAGGTGCAGCAAAGCTAATGCAGTGAGCTCACAGTTGCAATCAGCAGTATTCTCTAAGAAAGAAGTCGGTTCCTGGATAAAACTATCTTTAAGCCAGTCTGTTTTCAGACCAACTTTGCTTTACGGGAGTGAAAACTGGGTGGACTCAGAATATCTAATTCATAAGTTAGAAGTAACAGACATGAAAATAGCAAGAATGATTGCTGATTCAAACAGGTGGGTACAATGGCACGAGGGTACTTGCAATGAGAAGATAAGGGCTAAGTTAGGAATGAACTCGACTGACAAAGCTGTACACATTAACTGGCTTTGCTGGTGGGGTCATATAAGGCGATGGAGGAAGATACAGTACATTACCTAGGAGAATAATAGATTTGGTCATGGATGGTAAGAGAAGTAAAGGGAGACCATGACGATGTCTAGCTGGTTTCTAATGATATAAAGAAGTCACAGAGGCCATAGAGCTAGTCACAAATAGAGAATTATGGCAGCATTTAGTAAATTCACACAGGCTTGCAGATTGAATGCTGAAAGGCATAACAGGCTATAAGAATGATAGACGTATGATGATTGAGGTAACGTACAACCGTATTTGTTTTGGTCTCCTCTATCATTACAAGAAAGCTGGACTGAGTGGCTCAGACGGTTGAGGTGCTGGCATTCTGACTCCAACTTGGTAGGTTCGATCCTAGCTCAGTCTGGTGGAATTTGAAGTTGCTCAAATACGATACGTCAGCCTCGTGTCGGTAGATTTACTGGCACGTAAAAAACTCCTGCGGGACAAAATTCTGGCACTTAAGGGTCTCCGAAAACCTTCAGAAGTAGTTAGTGGAACGTAAAAATACAATAACATTATTCATTGCTAGAAAAGCTGCAGAAAGATTTCTTGTAAGCATTGATCAATTCTATTAATCACCAACCCCCATTCTTCAACAATCACTGTTTACACCAAACCCTGAACATGGTCTGAAATCAAAATGAAGAGTTGTGGACAGTAACAAATTCACTATACAGGGTCAGCTGGGGCAATTATGGGTCAGAAATGAAAACTTTCAAATTCTAGGACACTAAATCTGAAAGTGGAAATTTGGCACGATGTTAAATTATCGTAATTTGGTACCCACAGTTCATATCCAGGAAGAAACTGTATTAAAATCTTATAACTGTTTATTAATTCCACAAAAACTGTGTCCCACAATTACCCCTTGGTTTGGGGCAATGTTGGGACAGGCATGGGGCAAAAGAGGGACGCAGTGTTAATTCAATGAGAAAGCTTGTTTGATAGACACTGAGGCAAAATTGGGACAGAGCTTATTCATATTATGTGACTGATTCTTTAAAAAAAAAAAAAAACCTTTTTTGGCATAATATTGCACTACTTTTATTAATTAAGATTTTTACTGTTAAAAATTACCTGATACTTGAAGCAGCAATAATCACTTTATTTACAACCAAAATACAGGAAACTTGGGATGAATAATAACCAATGTCCATACATATTGCTCAATTAAAATATAAGCCAACACTGATAACAAATACTTCTCAAATAAAAACTTTACTCACTGCACATCATCGATGTGAAATTCCATAGGGCACCTAATAAAATATAAGTTGGACAAAAAAAAAAAAGGCTACTATTATACAGTCTACAATATGTCAAAGTAATCTAATGACATCTTTTACTCTCCCTTTTTCTTTTTTGCAAGCTGCTTTACGTCGCATCGACACAGATCTGGTTTTTTGGCAACGATGGGATAGGAAAGGGCTAGGAGTGGGAAGGAAGCGTCCGTGGCCTTAATTAAGGTACAGCCCCCGCACTTGCCTGGTGTGAAAATGGGAAACCGTGGAAAACAATTTTCAGGGCTGCCGACAATGGGGTTTGAACCCACTATCTCCCGAATAGTGGATACTGGCCGCATTTAAGCGACTGCAGCTATCAAGCTCGGTACTTTTATCTCCATTACATCCATGGCCTCTGTAAATTCATAACAGATACAATCCCCAATACACACAAATTGAGGTAGTGGCAGTTTCTTACCTAATATTCACAAGACAATTACTCGCACACTTTTTAGTGATCGGGGTGAGGAGTAAGGAGGGAGCTCTCCCAGTTCCGGTAATAATGCAAACTGAATGGAAATGAAATCTGAATTGAATCGATAATATGATCGATCGATATGGATTTTCTAAACCTTTATAATCTTAAGCCAATAACGTTGTCACACACACACATTATATAACATTATATGACATTTCTTGATGCGAATCTTGTTCCTAGCATGAATTCTATAGTTTGGCTTTGCTGTGTAAACAACAACAGTACTAGTACATAAAGTGTACGCCAGATGTCGTACAGCGATGCATAAGCGATTAACAGTTTGTGTTTCAAAGGATGCCAATATGAATCTCGAAGATTCCCGAGGTCGACCAATTCAGCACTAGGGTGTCCGTCTATCATTAAAAAGAGTGCAAGTAACAATTAAGGTCACATCACCTTCACCTGGCCTGAATATTCAAACAACACATGCAAACCTGCATTCACTTATTTTCTGCTTTCTTGCTACTTTAAATTTCACCAAAACAAAGCCTGATTTTACCCTATGAATGTCCTTAAATTGCCCCAAACAATGTCCCACAATTGCCCTGAATACGAAAAGAAGAATTTCTTGCTTAATATTGATCCTACAAACAGGCCTACATGACTTTAGGGACAATTTCTGCAATGTTTACTTTAAATCTGGATTAAAAGAAATTAATGTATTTACAACAGTTTTTTCCTAAAATGACTAATATTTCTAACCAGAAAGCAAATTTTTTATGCTGAAAGTAAGTGTTAAGTTTTTAATTATTTTTGCTGCTCATAACAGGGTCATTTTTGGTCATTTAGTCATTGTCTGCCATTCAGTGAACTCAAAATAATCTACTGCCACTAATCAAACTTACAGATAATTTATTAGTAAGGAGAAGCTATGATGTCCCGTTTTTACCCCGACATTTTGCTGTCTCAAATTTGCCCCAGTTGACCCTACAGAAGAAACACGAGGAAGTAGGCTTACAGTTGCATTATACATACAATGAAATTGAGAGGAAAAGGCAGCTTTAAACTGGAATCCACAAGGGGCTCAAAAGCAACGATGAGGTAAAACCAAGGAGCTTGAGATCATGGCCACTAGGCATAACAGAGACCTAGCATTTTGAAAGACCTATGCTCCGATTAAGTCCAGCTATTAGTATATAAATTATTTTCTCAAAATATTGTCTAAACTCCATTCATAGAATCTGTGAAGTGACATTAAGACAACAAGCCTTCTGTACAGCCAGAGCCATATGTGGCTGGGCGAATGAGTAGTCAGCAAGAAAGGAATCGAGCAGAAGGGGGTGCACTATGTTGACAATGACTGGCTGGGAGAGAGTAAATGAAGCATGCTTGGTCAGGCTCCGCCCTCTCCTCAACAAAGTCATGCGCAACCTTATTTCACAGGTTCTGTGAATTTTATCAGTGAGTATGTAAAAGTGGTCAACTGTACTAAGTAATATGTTAGATTAGAATTTAATTTAGTGTTATTACAAACTGGTAGTAAAAATAGCCTACCAGTACCTCATATTATCAAAATGTTAATTTCATTAACAGGTAATTGAAGACTACAGTACTTTAGAACAGGTATGTATGCTGCTGGACTGCTACATAATATTACCTTGTTCAAGAAATATTGCTTGAAAAGACTCTCATGAAAAAAACTTGTAGAAGCCATATAGCCTACATATACGCGTGTGTGTGTGTGTGCCTATTGCCATTTCTTGACGGATGCAGTATTTTTGTATCCGTCTCTTAGCACAGGCCAGAGCAAAGTGTAGCTTCCACCAAAGTCCCAGTCTCATCAATGGCTGTGACAATATGGAAGCTGCTGGGGTATGAGTGGTGCTGAGTAATGACATTTGGAGCACAAATGGTGTCCAAGTGTTATGAAAGGTGTTGCTCATAGGATCAGTCGTGCTGCAGTGGCACCTTCTGGTCCAGTGAGGAAAGCAATGGCAAACTACCTCACTCCTCATCTTGCCTAGTACGCCTCATTTGGGCTCTGCCATCGGTTTTTGTGGTTTTCCTATAACTGTATAGCCTTTGGTGGTGCTATCTGAGGATCCAACCAGCCTCTGGGCTGATGACCTAACAGACAGACATACGTGTGTGTAGCGTGTTTGATCGCAGTCAGGTTTTTCTTTCTTCTTAATGCTACATAGGAAGGGATGGTGGTGATTTTTGTAATAGGGATATTATGAGAAATGCTTATTAAGATTTGGTACTTTTGTATTTTCATCGTGAATAAAATGCTTAATTTGTACTAAAATGGTAGCCTACCAAATGGAAAACCGATGACTTTTTCAAATAAAACTTTAAAAAAATATTTGTCAAAGCCTGCAAATGCTGTTGGCTGCTAAGCTTGGATACCTAGAGTTTGCCCAAGCAGCTCTGTAATGTATTTGGGATCCTATCAATAGCCTATTGTAAATGCAGGATGAGATGTTAGTAAATACAATTTATTTTTAGTATGTTCCATGATTTCCTTTAACCTCATCGCTGATTCATAGACATGACAGGTTAATTTTGTACAGGCCTAACTTATTTTATCATCCTGATTATTCATCAGTAAAAATATTTTTGTTAGGCCCATATCAGTTTAGGATAAATAGGCTATACAATTTTATTGCAATTTATGCATTTTAATGTTACTATTAAGTTAGCTCTATGCAAATGTCATTCTCCTGATATTAATTTAAACATATATGCTAACTTACAGCTTAACAGGTAATGGAAAATTTGGATTATAAAAACGTATTTACATGTGTGAACAGACAAAAATGAGTGGTCTTCTAAAGTTATAATTAACCGAATTACCAATAAAAAAGGTTTCAAATCTACAACTGGTACAATACCCAACCAGTACGACTAGCGAACTTACGAAGTTAGGTTATGTTTTCGAGAACAGAATTTAATTTCGTGATCATCAAATTGTAAAAAAGAAAACTATGCAATTTTAATTTCTGCAGCGTATCTCACTATAAATGATATTTCCACACACACTGAAGGGAGCAGCAGGCTTAAGTAATTTAAGTGACTTACCGGAACATAGACGTGATTTCATTGAATGTTGACGACGGGAAGAGGTGAAGCACAGTCACTACTAATTACAAACGATCATTCAAGAGCAAATTCGCCTATATTATCTTCGGCAAACGTCCCCGAAACTTTAGCACATTCATTATCAATTAAGTACATAGAATAACATGGACCTGTCCTATGGCATATGTTTTTACTTTAGTGATATTTTCAAAATTATTTGGTCTGCAAACTTAACAGTCCGCGGAACTGCATGAAAAACACTTTATAGTGGATCACCAGCCGTATTCATAAATGAAATGGTTACAGAAAACAATGAATATTCTTTAGTAGCCCTATGGTCAACAAAAAGTCAAGGACATTCAACTGTGTAGGTGAGCACCAAGGCACATACGATAACCTCCAGGTCAACTTTTATTATTCAATACCTAATTGAAATACGTAAATAAACATATTTGTACACACATTGGCACATTCTTTACACACAGATCTGTTCTCATTTTGCAGAAAGACATCAATTCGAATACCATGTCCATGTCACACAATCACAAAACCAAGAACTACAACACAGCCAATATTTGACAGAGAATGAACAAACCTACTTACTTTTAAATACCAACTATTTTGAAATATGAGCCCGCTTATCATTCAAGTATATTACCAATGATGTGCTATAAAATAATATATTATGCTTCTAAATTATTTCGAAATACACGAGTAGTTTAAAATTATCTCTTACTACCTACCTATCCGTATTATGTTGGCATACTTGCAAAGCAACAGTATTATGAGTGGAAGCTCGTGGTGCACGAAAAAATCTGTCAAATTCAGCAGCCTAACCTGCACAGAATATGATGCACATTTGTGTAGCATTCAACCCTGAACACAATGTGCTAAGAAAGAGAATTAAAGCTATTTTAATAAGAACTCGTACCTCATAGCCGATTTAAATTCGACAAATTAGTCGGTGAACTGTGAAAGTTCGTCGCCCTTTCTACTCAGAGGAATGTTGTCATAAGGAGCAAAGAGAATGTGTTATAAGGTGCAAAACACCACGATTTACGGCGTTGATTCCTAACTTATTGCGGTCATTTTTATAATTAACCGTGACATGTCTGACATTGTCTATGGTACAAATTACAGGGTTACTCTAGCATAGTGTTTATATTAATTAAATATAATGTCTGAAAATATGTGTTTACAGTTTTGTTAATCTACAGCGAAACTTCGCTAGAGGACAACGTTCTTTGTATCTACTACTAGCCTTAGAGATCAGCAGCTGGTACTCAAGCTAATAGTTGCCTTCTCGTGTTAGCATATGCAACATTCACCGGACGATGCCGAGACTTGCAATGCTTCCATGCAGTTATGACAAACTGCTCTACATCCACGATATTCTCTGCCTGTCGTAAGAGGCGACTGAATTAGGAGCGTTGGTTGGCCACCGCGGGACAACTAGCTGAGTCTAACATTGCTTTCACTTGTGCCAAATTCTTACTTTCATCTTTCGTGTGCGACTGCCATTGGTCAACGCTTTTTCTCTATTGACCCTGTTGGTATTAAATTTGCGAGTCCTTCGTGGCCCTTCCATTTGTTTTGCTGATATTTTAATTCTTCGAATTTTTCGGATTTCGTCCTTTTTTCTCTTCTGAATTGAACTCATTCATTCATTCATTCATTCATTCATTTACCTCTGATCTGCAGTTACGGCTGTTGCCCAGGTGGCACATTCCTTATCATTTCTTTACCTAGTCTTTCCTTAAATAATTTCAAAGGAATCAAAAATTCATCAAACATCTCCCTTGGTAAATAACCAATCCCTAATTACTCTTCCTACGAATGAATACCTGTTGGGTCATCACTACATAGACTGGTTTGATTTAGCCATTCATGCCACCCTATTCTGTGCTAACCTTTTCATTTCTGCGTAACTAGTAGGCTACATCCTACATCTACTCTAATCTGTTTGTCATATTCGCACTTTGGTCTACCCCTTTCGTTCTTACTGCTTAAATTTCCTTCAAAAACTAACTGAAGAAGTCTTGGGTGTCTTAAGATGATGATGATGATGATGATGTTATTTGCTTTACGTCCCACTAACTACTTTTTAAGGTCTTCGGAGACGCCGAGGTGCCGGAATTTAGTCCCGCAGGAGTTCTTTTACGTGCCAGTAAATCTACCGACACGGGGCTGTCGTATTTGAGCACCTTCAAATACCACCGGACTGAGCCAGGATCGAACCTGCCAAGTTGGGGTTAGAAGGCCAGCGCCTTAACCGTCTGAGCCACTCAGCCCGGCTGTCTTAAGATGTGTCCTATCAGTTTCTTCTCATCATGTTGCCATTGATGCTTTCACGACCCATACTTATAGACATGATACTGTATAGGCTTTTGGGCTTATGCTGTGTCAAGAAAATCATATCATATTTTTCCAAATCGTTCTTCTCTCACCATTTCTCTAGCTGTGGGTGGGAGTGGTAGAATAATATCCATGATAATCCCTGCCTGTCATAAGAGGTGACTAAATGGGGCCCCAGGGGCTCTTAACTTGGAAAGTTCAGTTGGTCACCATGGGGCCTGTAGCTGAGTCCTGTCATTGCTTCCAAAGTTCAGAACAGCTTACATTTTCCAGCGCCACGCATCCAGGCACGATTGCACTGTCATTTGTTTATCTCTCGCTAACATTCATCCGTCCTATCCAACCTCTCTTGGCCAACTCTTATTCCTTTTCCAATGGTATTAGGTTTGTGAATCCTAGCGAGTCCTTAACTTTTATCATACAAGTTGCTTTATGTCGCACCGACACAGATAGGTCTTATAGCGATGATGGGGCAGGAAAGGGCTAGGAATGGGAAGGAAGCGGCCGTGGCCTTAATTGAGGTACAGCCTGATGTGAAAATGGGAAACCACGGAAAATCATCTTTAGGGCTGCGGACAGTGGGGTTCAAACCCACTATCTCCCAAATAATACTAGATACTGGCCGCACTTAAGCGACTGCAGCTATCAAGCTCCTTTTCAATTTTTCCTTTTCATTTTCATGCCCTTCTTTGGCGGATACCTTCATTTTTCAAAGTGTCGGACCCCTTCCATTTTTGCCCCTCTAATTAGTGTTAATAGAATTGTAATTCCATTTAAAACAATAACCACCACCACTCTCACCAATTCATTTGCAATAATTCATCATTCGTGATTTGACCTACCCCCTCACTTTCAGCATTCTTCTGTAACATTACGTTTCAAAAGTTTCTATTCTCTTTCTCTGCTAGTTATTGTCCACATTTCACTTCCAAATACTGCCACACTCCAAAAACATATTTCTAATTCCTGTATCAAAGTTTAAAGTGAGCAAATTTCTTTTCTTAAGAATGACCTTCCTTGCTTGTGCTAGTCAGTATTTTGTGTCCTCCTTACTTCTGTCATCGTTAGTTATTCTACTACAACCTAAGTAACAATATTCATTTACTTCTTTTAAGACTTCATTTCCTAGTCTAATATTTCCTGCATCACCTGACTTCATTTGACTGCACTCCCTATCATTCAGAAATTTTTCCAGATCTTCTGCTGACTCAGGTATTATTGGCAAATCTCAGAGTACCGTTGGCCGTGCAGTTAGGGGCACGCAGCTGTGGGCTTGCTTTCAGGAGATAGTGGTTTTGAACCCCTCTGTCGGCAGCCCTGAAGATCATTTTCCGTTGTTTTCCATTTTCACATGAGGCAAATGCTGGGGCTGTACCTTAATTAAGGCCACGGCCTCTTCCTTTCCACTCCTAGCTCTCCCCATCACATCATTGCCATAAGACCTATCTTTGTCTGTGCAACGTAAAGTCAATTGTAAAAAAATAAAAATTAAAAAATCTTAGAGTTTTGATTTTCTCTCCTTGGATTGTGATTTCTTGTGATTCATTTTCCAAATTCCTCTTAGGTTTCTTTTATCGCCTGTTGTATATAAACAATGAAAAGGAGAGGAGATAACCTGCAGCCTTGCATCACTCCTTTCTGGATTGTTGCTGCATTTTCATTGACCTCGACTCTTATCACAGCAGACTGATTTATGTACAGATTGTGGATAATCCTTCTTTCTCAGTATCTGTTCCTGATTACCTCTAATAGCTTGGTCCAATCAATATGATCAAATGCCTTTTCTAGATATCGTCCTTATTAAATCGATCCTCTAAGATCAGGCATAAAGTCAGAATTGCTTTACGTGTTCCTATATTTCTTCTGAAGCCAAACGAGTCTTATCCCAACTCAGCTTCAACCTGTAAATGATACGTGTTAAAAGTTTTCAGGCATGAGATAATAGACTAATGGTGCAGTAGTTTTCACACTTGTTAACATCTGCTTTCTTGGGAAAAGTACAACATTCAGTCTAAAGTTGGATGACGCTGCTCTTGCGCCATACCCCACTAAATGGAATAACTTCATCATGCCAGTTTCTTGATGA
The DNA here is from genome assembly GCF_040414725.1 of Anabrus simplex. Lineage (NCBI taxonomy): Eukaryota > Metazoa > Arthropoda > Insecta > Orthoptera > Tettigoniidae > Anabrus > Anabrus simplex. Next base: position 1,093,872,720 of record NC_090265.1, on the reverse strand, counting down.
TGATGATGATGATGATGCTTGTTGTTTAAAGGGGTGTAACATTGAGGTCATCGGCCCCTGCCAGTTTCTTAGGAACAGTCATAATTGTTAGGGTATGTCATCATTTCCACGTGCCTTATTCCTGTTTAGGTGTCTCAGAGTAATGTCGAATTCTCATCTCAGAATTGGGTCTCCCATTTCATTACTATCAACAGCTTTCATTCCTTTGTCCCTGTGCAAATTCTCCTACTACATTAGCCTCTCATCTATCGCCTACCACCAAAGCTGTATTTTGGGCGTAGGTATATGGGCCCGGGACCAGGGTGGCAAATTTATGTGGCGGCAAAAATTAAATGGTCTAATGGTTTGACAATGTGCTTTTAGAAGGCACGCACTTTTGTAGTATTTAAAAGCAACCGTTCCCAATATGAATAACGGAATTTTCATTCCCCTTATTTGAAAGTGGCCGTTAATAATACGAGGGGCATTCAATATATAATGCAACGCATTTTATTTCTCGGCCAAATTCGGTTTTAAAAAATTGGAATTTAGTTTGGGACATTTTTTAATATTCTTACTTTATCTCGTAGCATTTCATTAAATTCTGATAGATGGCAGCACTATAACTAGCCTTCAAAATGGCGTCTGTAATGGGAGGAGCGTACCAAACAGAGAGCATTTGTTGAGTTTATTTGGCGGAAAACCAGGATATCACAGATATTCATAGGTGCTTGCAGAATGTCTACGGAGACCTGGCAGTGGACAAAAGCATGGTGAGTCATTGGGTGAGCCGTGTTTCATCATCGCAACAAGATCGAGCAAACCTGTCTGATCTCCCGTGTGTGGCCGGCTGCACACAGCTGTGACTCCTGCAAAGTTGGAACATGTGGACACCCTTATCCGAGGTGATTGACGGATCACCTCGCTACTGAACTTGATGTCTCTGTTGGTATGCTGACACACTTATCCACCAGTTGGAGTATTCAAAGCTTTGTTCCCGCTGGCTTCCTCGACACCTAACGGAAGACCACAAAGAGCAAAGAAGAAACATCTGTGCGGAATTGCTTGCTCGTTATGTGGCTGAAGGTGATAAATTCTTGTTAAACAATGTCACAGGTGATGAAGCATGGATTCATCACTTCGAACCGGAAACAAAACGGCAATCCGTTGAGTGGCGCCTCACCAACTCTCCAACGAAGAAACAGTTTCAAACTATACCCTCAGCTGGTAAGGTCATGGCTACGGTCTTCTGGGACTCTGGAGGGGTTATTCTGTTTGATGTCCTCCCTCATGCTGAAGCGATCAACTCTGAAGTGTATTTTGCTACTCTAAGGGAATTGAAGAAACAACTTCAATGTGTTCGTAGCCACAAAAAAATGCAAACTAACTTCTCCTTCTCCACGACAATGCAAGACCTCACACAAGTTTGCGCACCCAACAGGAGTTCACAAAAGTTAAGTAGACTGTTCTTCCTCATCCACCCTACAGTCTGAATCTTGCGCCTTCTGACTTCCATCTGCTTGGCCCAATGAAGGATGCACTCTGCGGGAAGCACTACGTGGATTGTGGGGAAGTTATCAATGCAGCACGACGTTGGCTCCGACATCGACCAGTCGAGTGGTACCATGCAGGCATACAGGCTCTCACATCACGGTGGCGTAAAGTTGTAGCATTGATCGGAGATTATGTTGAAAAATAGGATTGGGGAATAACTGATGTATTTGAATCCTCAATAAAACCAACCTGCTTTTAGGAAAGAAAAAAAAAGCGTTGCGTTATATATTGAACTTCCTTCATATTATATACTGCCACAATATTGCAACACAGCCTCCTTTTTTCTGTGAATGGGAATCAAGGATAGACTTCGGGCTGCAACTTAGTCAAGAGACAGTTGTGTGGTGGTTGGTGAATCGAGCAAGCCGCTAATTTTCCATAATACCACGGGTTCTGGAGAACGTAAGATAGGTAACTTAAAGGGTCCACCTTTTCAATACAAATAAATGTTATAATGTTTATTTACAACATATTTTTACTTGCAACTAGTTTCGACGCTGTTTAGCGTCATCTTCAGCCAAAATGTGAGAAATAGGCTTAGGCGTATACATGTAGACATATACATTACACAAAATGTTAACAGCATTATGGATAAATAAGAGTAAAAGAGACATAAAATGGTGAATTACAAAGTCAGAAATTGTCAGTCATCAAAATGGTCATGAAGGGTGAATTAAAACTGTACAAACATGAGTTAGAACTCAAAAACAATCCCCCCAAAAATCACACAACACAACAAAACCACGCAGAAGTTTGAGATGAACTTGGCATTGAAGATTAAAATTCTTTTCAGACACACCTCCATTAAATGTCGCCTGCTACGAGCATAGTATAAACATAAGTTAGGATTCAACAAACACATTCGTCTCAAAAATACACATAACATTTTTTAAAAATTTTAGGATTAAGATGAACTTGGCAGTTAAGGATTCAAATTTGTAGTCACTTGTTTTTGAGTCCTAACTCATGTTTGTACAGTTTTAATTCACCCTTCATCACCATTTTGATGACTGACAATTTCTGACTTTGTAATTCACCATTTTATGACTCTTTTACTCTTATTTATCCGTAATGCTGTTAACATTTTGTGTAATGTACATGTCTACATGTATACGCCTATGCCTATTTCTCACACTTTGGCTGAAGATGACGCTAAACAGCGTCGAAACTAGTTCCAAATTAAAATATGTTGTAAATAAACATTATAACATTTATTTGTATTGAAAAGGTGGACCCTTTAAGTTACCTATCTTATGTTCTCAGTTCAATACAGACAAAAATAAAATTCTTAGATTTAAATGGTTCTGGAGAAGTCAGTGAAAGTGAAAGCTATTTTCTGAGAGTTGTATTTAGCTATTTTCGTGTCACGTTCACATCACTGATGGTCGAAAATGATCAAGTGGCACAAAATATTGCACATCAATCGATCAATCAATCAATCAATCAATCAATCAATCAATCAATCAATCCTGATCTGCATTTAGGGCAGTCGCCCAGGTGGCAGATTCCCTATCTGTTGCTTTCCTAGCCTTTTCCGAAATGATTTCAAAGAAATTGGAAATTTATTGAACATCTCCCTTGGTAAGTTATTCCAATCCCTAACTCCCCTTCCTATAAATGAATATTTGTCCCAGTTTGTCCTCTTGAATTCCAACTTTATCTTCATATTGTGATCTTTCCTACTTTTATAGACGCCATTCAAACCTATTCGTCTACTAATGTCATTCCACGCCATCTCTCCGCTGACAGCTCGGAACATACCACTTAGTCGAGCAGCTCTTCTTCTTTCTCTCAATTCTTCCCAACCCAAACATTGCAACATTTTTGTAACGCTACTCTTTTGTCGGAAATCACCCAGAACAAATCGAGCTGCTTTTCTTTGGATTTTTTCCAGTTCTTGAATCAGGTAAATCTGGTGAGGGTCCCATACACTGGAACCATACTCTAGTTGGGGTCTTACCAGAGACTTATATGCACTCTCCTTTACATCCTTACTACAACCCCTAAACACTCTCATAACCATGTGCAGAGATCGGTACCCTTTATTTACAATCCCATTTATGTGATTACCCCAGTGAAGATCTTTCCTTATATTAACACCTAGATACTTACAATGATCCCCAAAAGGAACTTTCACCCCATCAACGCAGTAATTAAAACTGAGAGGACTTTTCCTATTTGTGAAACTCACAACCTGACTTTTAGCCCCGTTTATCAACATACCATTGCCTGCTGTCCATCTCACAATATTTTCGAGGTCACGTTGCAGTTGCTCACAATCTTGTAACTTATTTATCACTCTATAGAGAATAACATCATCCGCAAAAAGCCTTACCTCCGATTCCACTCCTTTACTCATATCATTTATATATATAAGAAAACATAAAGGTCCGATAACACTGCCCTGAGGAACTCCCCTTTCAACTATTACAGGGTCAGACAAAGCTTCACCTACTCTAACTCTCTGAGATCTATTTTCTAGAAATATAGCAACCCATTCAGTCACTCTTTTGTCTAGTCCAATTGCACTCATTTTTGCCAGTAGTCTCCCATGATCCACCCTATCAAATGCTTTAGACATGTCAATCGCGATACAGTCCATTTGACCTCCAGAATCCAAGATATCTGCTATATCTTGCTGGAATCCTACAAGTTGAGCTTCAGTGGAAAAACCTTTCCTAAAACCGAATTGCCTTCTATCGAACCAGTTATTAATTTCACAAACATGTCTAATATAATCAGAAAGAATGCCTTCCCAAAGCTTACATACAATGCATGTCAAACTTACTGGCCTGTAATTTTCAGCTTTATGTCTATCACCCTTTCCTTTATACACAGGGGCTACTATAGCAACTCTCCATTCATCTGGTATAGCTCCTTCGGCCAAACAATAATCAAATAAGTACTTCAGATATGGTACTATATCCCAACCCATTGTCTTTAGTATATCCCCAGAAATCTGATCAATTCCAGCCGCTTTTCTAGTTTTCAACTTTTGTATCTTATTGTAAATGTCATTGTTATCATACGTAAATTTTATTACTTCTTTGGCCTTAGTCTCTTCCTCTATCTTGACATTATCCTTGTAACCAACAATCTTTACATACTGCTGACTGAATACTTCTGCCTTTTGAAGATCCTCACATACACACTCCCCTTGTTCATTAATTATTCCTGGAATGTCCTTCTTGGAACCTGTTTCTGCCTTAAAATACCTATACATACCCTTCCATTTTTCACTAAAATTCGTATGACTGCCAATTATGCTTGGCATCATGTTATCCTTAGCTGCCTTCTTTGCTAGATTCAATTTTCTAGTAAGTTCCTTCAATTTCTCCTTACTTCCACAGCCATTTCTAACTCTATTTCTTTTCAGTCTGCACCTCCTTCTTAGTCTCTTTATTTCTCTATTATAATAAGGTGGGTCTTTACCATTCCTTACCACCCTTAAAGGTACAAACCTGTTTTCGCATTCCTCAACAATTTCTTTAAACCCTTCCCAGAGTCTGTTTACGTTTTTATTTACCGTTTTCCACCGATCATAGTTACTTTTCAGAAACTGCCTCATACCTGCTTTATCAGCCATATGGTACTGCCTAACAGTCCTACTTTTAAGACCTTCCTTTCTATCACATTTATTTTTAACTACCACAAAAACAGCTTCATGATCACTAATACCATCTATTACTTCAGTTTCCCTATAGAGCTCATCTGGTTTTATCAGCACCACATCCAAAATATTTTTCCCTCTGGTTGGTTCCATCACTTTCTGAATTAGCTGTCCTTCCCATATTAACTTATTTGCCATTTGTTGGTCATGCTTCCTGTCGTTCGCATTTCCTTCCCAATTGACATCTGGCAAATTCAGATCTCCCGCTACAATCACATTTCTTTCCATGTCGTTTCCCACATAGCTGACTATCCTATCAAATAATTCCGAATCCGCATCATTGCTACCCTTTCCCGATCTGTACACTCCAAATATATCAAGTTGCCTATTATCTTTAGAAATGAGCCTTACACCTAGAATTTCATGTGTCTCATCTTTAACTTTTTCGTAGCTTACAAATTCTTCTTTCACCAGAATGAAAACTCCCCCTCCCACCTTTCCTATCCTATCTCTACGATACACACTCCAGTGCTATGAAAAAATTTCTGCATCCATTATGTCATTTCTCAGCCATGATTCAACTCCTATTACAATATCTGGTAAATATATATCTATTAAATTACTTAATTCTATTCCTTTCTTTACAATACTTCTGCAGTTCAACACTAACAATTTTATGTCATCCCTACTTGATTTCCAGTTCCCTGTTCCCTTATCACTGCTCCCTAGGCCATCCCGTTTCCCTGAAGAAAAAAAAAAAAAAGAGGAGGGAATGTGAATTGTTGTCTTGAACACCAAAATTAGACTCTGTTTTTTCACAGGAACCAAACTATAACTCAAACTACTTCCTCTCATACAGTATGAAAATAAGATAGTTGGTACCTGCGTACAACTTAAAACCGGGAAAAAACTCTTTGCAGTGCCAAAATAGATTTCAGTTATTGCAGCAAGTTCCAGAAAAAGACACACCAAGTTTTCCAAATAATTTTAAATCCAGTGGAGGTAAGCTACAGAAGAAAACCAACCGAAAGTCAAGATCGCCAAAGATTCATCTCTACGCAGACAGTCAAGGGCGGGGTATGGCAGAAGGCATCAAGGATGAGCTGCAGAATCCAGAGACTGAGGTTTTAGGACTAATAAAACCAGGTGCCAAAACTGAAGACGTCCTTTCAAGTTGTGATCCTGTGTTAGAGAAAGACAATTATGTGGTGATTGTGAGTGGTACAAATGACATTGCTGCAAATGAAGGTGAGGAATTAATTACGACTCTCAGAGGTAAGATTTCTAAACTACCTGACTCAAAAGTAATTGTAGTAAATGTGGCACCCAGGTTTGACCTTTTAGAGGACTCATGTGTGAACAAAGCTGTACATGATGTAAATATAAAAATCAAGAGATTAAGTAAGAGTTTTAGAAATGTCTATGTAGTAGATACTTTATGTCTTGGCAGGCAGATGTTCACTAGACATGGGTTACATCTAAATGGTAATGGAAAAGCAACTCTCTGTAGACAAATTGCTACAATTATCAACAGAGATTTGCAAACTAATCTGTACTTAAGAAAACCCATACCACTAAACTGGCACATACAGGGAAACTTGCCAGAAAACCCAGACCCTTAAATCAAGATCTATGTACAAGGATCTGGGTTCCAAGGAAGTTCTCAACTCATGAGTCAAACGTTACCCAATTGCAACAGTCAAGTTTTAGGGAGGAAGGAGGTCTGAGATTGCTCTTGGTAAACTGTCAGAGTGTAGTAAATAAACAATTAAAATTCGGTACATTGATGGAATCTTATGAGACGGATGTGGTGATAGGAGTGGAATCGTGGTTGAGAGAAGGGGTGGGTAATACAGAAGTATTTCCAGAAGGGTATACAGTCTATCGTAGAGACCGAGGAGATAAAAAGGGAGGAGGGGTATTTATTCTGGTGAAGGAAACTTATTGTTCGCATGAATGGTTTACTGATGAAAGGGATGAAATATTAGGGATAAAATTAGTTTGTGACAATATGAAGGAGGTGGGAATTATAGGAACATATAGGCCTGGAAGAGAGGAAAGAGACATGGAAATATTTGAGAAAATAATAGATTATACTCATAAAAACAATAATGATACGGTAATAATTGGGGGAGATCTAAACTTGCCTGAAGTTGAATGGAATGGAGCTGCAAGTGAAGCCCATGAACAGAAACTGGCAAATAAGTTAATTTGGGAGGGAGGATTTACACAAGTAGTACAAGAACCAACTCGTCTCAATAACTTGCTAGATGTATTCTTGGTTAAACCATGGGAAATTGTTGATAAAACTGAGGTAATTGAAGGAATAGGTGACCATAAGGCTGTTATAATGGATGTAGGACTTGTACCAAAAATGCTTAATAAGAGGGTCACAAAAGACAAGAAATTATACAGAAAAACTAAAGTTGATGAATTTGGGACTTACCTTAAATCACAATTCAGTTGTTGGATAAGTGAAGGGAATAATGTGGATACACTTTGGGCTAAATTTAAAGGAATCATTTGGGAAGGAGAGAAGAGATTTGTACCTGTTAAGAAGGGTAAAATGACCTCAGACCCTGTTTATTACACAACGGAAATAAGAAAATTAAAAAGAAAATGTAGAATAGTAAACAGGAAAATCAAAGAAGGTAGGGAGAGTAGAGAAAGTAGAAAACAGCTAATGAGGGAACTGAATAGAGTGAAAAAGGAAGCAAAAGAGAATTATATGAATGGCATTCTTCAAGAGGGTAATGACCACAAAGGGAAATGGAAAAAGCTGTATTCATATATTAGGAATCAAAAAGGAAAAGGAATCCAAATTCCTACAATGGTGGGAGAAGGGGGTGAACACTATTTAACAGATACTGAGAAAGCAAACCACTTTAGTAGGGAATTCCGAGATTCAGTAGAAGATTGTCAGGACTTGGAAACCATAACAGAAGATAGAGAGGGAGAGACACAGAGGGAAACAAGAAGCTTCTCATTCACAAATGAAGATATTTTCAGAGAAATCCAACTGCTTCAGCAAGGAAAAGCAGCAGGAAGTGATCAAATTACTGGGGAGGTATTAAAGACAATGGGGTGGTATATAGTGCCTTATTTAAAATTTCTCTTTGACTATGTCATAAATAATAGTGTGATACCAAAGGAATGGAAGGAATCTATAATAATACCAATTTATAAAGGAAAGGGTGATAAAAGGAAACCAGAGAACTACAGACCAATCAGCCTGACCAGTATAGTTTGTAAAATACTGGAGAGTTTAATAGCAAAGTACATCAGAGGGATATGTGATGATAAAAATTGGTTCATGAGGAGCCAGTATGGATTTCGAAAGAAATTTTCTTGCGAGGCACAACTGGTGGGATTTCAGCAGGACATATCAGATCAGTTAGATTCAGGAGGCCAGTTAGATTGCATAGCCATAGATCTTTCCAAAGCCTTTGATAGAGTGGAACATGGAATATTATTAAAGAAATTGGAGGGAATAGGATTGGATGTAAGGGTTATACGTTGGATAAGAACATTTCTAAATTCAAGGGTTCAGAAAGTCAAAGTTGGAAATAATATATCACGGGAAGAGAAAGTCTGGAAGGGAATTGCACAGGGTAGTATAATCGGTCCGTTACTTTTCTTAATATACGCAAATGATTTAGGGAACAATATAACATCGAAAATAAGATTGTATGCAGATGACATAATTGTTTATAGAGAAATAAATAACATTGAGGATTGTTCAGAATTACAAAGGGACCTTGACAGTATCCAAGAATGGGTTGAAGAAAATAATATGAAGATTAATGGAGGCAAATCAACTGTTACAACATTTACAAACAGGAGCTTTAAAACTGAATTTGAATATACTTTGGATGAGGTAGTTATCCCAAAAGATGGCAAGTGCAAATACTTAGGTGTGAGATTTGAAAGTAATTTGCACTGGAAGGGTCATGTTGATGATATTGTTGGGAAAGCATACAGATCGTTACATGTCATAATGAGACTACTTAAAGGATGCAACAAAGAATTAAAAGAAAAAAGTTACTTAAGTATGGTTCGTCCATTATTGGAATATGCAAACAGTGTTTGGGATCCTCACCAAGAATACCTAATAAAAGAACTAGATGGTGTGCAGAGGAAAGCAGCAAGGTTTGTAACAGGGGATTTCAGGGGAAAGAGTAGTGTATCAGAAATGTTAAAGGAACTTGGGTGGGAAACTTTAAGTAATTTTTTTTTTTTTTTGCTATTTGCTTTACGTCGCACCGACACAGATATGTCTTATGGCGACGATGGGATAGGAAAGGCCTAGGAAGTGGAAGGAAGCGGCCGTGGCCTTAATTAAGGTACAACCCCGGCATTTGCCTGGCGTGAAAATGGAAAACCACGGAAAACCATCTTCAGGGCTGCCGACAGTGGGGCTCGAACCCTCTATCTCCCGATTACTGGATACTGGCCGCACTTAAGCGACTGCAGCTATCGAGCTCGGTAAACTTTAAGTAAGAGAAGGGAGAAAACTAGACTTATAGGATTATATAGAGCCTATACAGGAGAAGAAGCATGGGGAGATATCCGTGAGAGGCTTCAGTTGGAAAATAATCATATTGGTAGAACTGACCACAAGTACAAAATTAGAAGGAATTTTAGTAGAAGCGATTGGGGTAAATTTTCTTTCATTGGGAAGGGCGTGAAGGAGTGGAACAGTTTACCAGGGGTAGTGTTTGATCCTTTTCCAAAATCTGTACAGATATTCAAGAAGAGAATAAACAACAACAGAGATAATAAATTAAATGTTAGAGGGCATTCGACCAGTGCAGGATATTGTAAATAGTAAAAGTGTGTGATTAAATTAATTCCATCCCCTGGTCTAAGGAGTTTGGACAGCCCAAGTAGGGGACTGCCTGTAGGGGCGAAGTACAGTGGGGACTTCGAGGGCCCTGGGACCGCTACGGTAGCTGTGAAGGCCCTTCAGGAACTCTGAAAAGTGGTGGCAAAAGGGGCTCTGGTTAAGACGCAGCAGGTCGTTATGCTACTTAGGTTCCAAAATGAGTAAAATATAAATATGTAAATAAATTCAGTGTTAATTTTAATCTTATACCAGTTGTATAGTATTATTAGAAGTAATTTCACATACCGTACTGTATATGAGTTGACTATGTTTGTAAGATATTATAAGTAGAATTTTGTAAACAATATAAATTTATTAAGGATGATGTGTGTGTTTAAAAGAAAAAATTATTAGCGTAAATTGTATAATATTGTATTCTAGGAAAATTTTCTTCCTCTCCTGTTAATTTAAAATTTAGTGCTTGACAATAATGTATTTTAGTGTACCATTTGCCACCGAGGTAGACACCTCATTTGCAAATAAAGAGATTTTGATTTGATTTGATTTGAGTATACACTCACTTGTAGTTGTGTTTTTGTTTGGGTCTACTGTTGGAACTGAAAGTAAAGTAAACTTGTGTCCTCATCCTGAAGTGGTGCAGCTGTTTTCAATCACACCCCCAATGGAGGTGAGCTGCATGTACCATTTCAACCACATACTTAAATTTCTGGCAGTACTGCGAATCGAATTTGAGCCCTGAGAATGACAGTTAATAACACTAAATATTACACTGCAGAGGCAGATGGAACTGAAATAAAAATTCCCCCAATTCCTGGGGGCTTTAAAATACTGGGACACCCTCTCTCCAGGGGTCATGAATATGGAGGGCCCTTGCCCTGGGTTATGGGTGAAGTCCTCAACGGTATCTACGGTGGAGGAGATGAACTTCGGTACAGTGGAGATGGCAGAAGGGGCAAACCCATAGCGTCTGTACTCCAGAGGAGCGGCTACGAAAGGCGCCTGTTTCCATATTAGGGGCGGCCTAATTTTGAACCTGGCAGTAGGTTTCTTCTTCTTCTTTTTTTCTTTATGGGGCCTCTAAATATTAGTTCCTATTTACTGTCGACCTCTAAGATGTTTTGCTACCATGTTTTTCCTTCATTCCCACCTAGATATACCTGCTCCCTTCACAAAGCTGCAGGTTGTTCTTATTGGGTATTCTTGGATTTTTTCTCTCTCCACCTCGTAGTCTTAGAGTGGAGAGTCTGATTCTACCCAGCACCTCACATTCGAAAAGTATGTGTTCAACTGATTCCTCTACTTCATTGCATTTTTTACATATATTGTCTCTTATTACTCCAGTTCTGTGTAGGTGTTTTTACAGATGGCAGTGTCCTGTCAACAGTCTTACAACCCATCTTATATTTTTTCTGCTTAGTTTCAACAGTTCTTTAGTATAATTCTTGTTTGGTCCTTTTATCAGTTCCTTTGAAGTATTTTTCCAGTTCTCCATTTGTTTCTTTTGTACCCATTTTCCTATGTAGTGTCGGGCTTGTCCATAGGAAATCCCGCATACAGGTTCTGGGCCTACAAAATGTGTTTCTGCCCCTTTCCTGGCCAGTTTATCTGCCTTTTCATTTCCTTCTGTACCTGCATGCCCTGGTACCCATATTATTTTGACAGTGTTGTACTTTGAGAGCTTCAGGAGAAGTGAATGGCAATACCAGACAATTCTGGATATTATCCGGACTGCTTCTAGTGCCTTAATGGCCGCTTGGCTGTCCGTAAAAATGAAAATGTTCTTATTCCTATAGTTCATTTTCAGATTTTCTACAAGACATGTTGTGATAGCTATCACTTCAGCTTGAAGGATTGTAGTGTATTTGCCCAGGCTCATCTGGATTGATCTCTCAGGTCTTCCCCCGTTGATCCCTCCTCCTGTGCCATCCCCAGTCTTTGAGCCATCAGTCCACCACACTATATCGTCTTTTTCAGTATTCCATTTGTTGATATCCCAGTCTTCTTTTTCTATTATCTGGGTCTCAAACAGTTTTTTAAAGTTGTACTTTGGTATCATATGATCAGAAGGCATGTTTAGAACTTCCTCTGTTATTACTCTGTTAATTTTACAGTGTTCTAGATTGGGTCTTTGTGCATTTCAGCACTCTAATTGTGCCAATCTATATGAACTCATTCTAGCCTGTACTTTTATGAAATTACGTAGTGATGGGAGGTCTAGTAAAGTATTCAAGGCTTCTGTTGGCATAGTTCTCATAGCCCCAGTTATGACTATGCTAGCCATGCTCTGTAGGCTATCCAATCTACTTCTGACTTTTCCTTGACTTACTTTCTGCCACCAGATGATTGCAGCACAGGCCATCAACAGTTGTGTATATCCACATTACCATTGATGGTCTTAGGCCCCATGTCTTCCTGACGACTCTTTTACATGCATACAGCAAGTTCTTGGCCCGGGTTATGTTCCTTTCTATATGGGATTCCAGGTTAGATTTTTATCTAACACTACACCTAGGTGCAATGCCTGTTCTTCCATATATATATCTTGTCCAAATAGCTTCAGTAGTCTCTTTCCCTCTAATTTTCTCCTTTTTGTAAAAGGGACCAGAGTTATCTTATTCGGGTTGACTGATAGTTGTTCTTCCCGACACCATTTCTCCAGAAGGTTAATTGATCTTTGCATGAGGTCCTGGATAACACTCATCACCTTACCTCATACCACAATCACTAGGTCATCTGATCGAAAAATGAAAAAAAAACAACCCTGAACGGTGGATCACTCGGCTCGTAGGTCGATGAAGAACGCAGCAAATTGCGCGTCGACATGTGAACTGCAGGATACATGAACATCGACATTTCGAACGCACATTGCGGTCCATGGATTCCGTTCCCGGACCACGCCTGGCTGAGGGTCGGTTGCTAAAACTGAACGCGACATTGCGTTCGGAGGGTGGGAGCGTCGCGGTTCGTGCGGCCACGGCCGCCGCCGCGTCTCCTGAAAAGAGCTTCACCCCGGTGGAGCTGGACCGGTCGACACCACCACTGAGAGTGTGTGAGACGGGAGGGTTGGTCCGCGCAGCGTCTTTGTGTCTGCTGGCGCCGGTTCGCCGAACTCTGTTCGTTGAGCATAGCTATGATTTTGTTCACTATGAGGTTCCACAGCAGAGGCAAAAGAACTCCTCCCTGAGTACAGCCTCGGGTGGCCATAACCAATAGCGTTTCTTCAAACAGGGTTGCTTTTATCTTCCTTCCATCTAACATGGATTTAATCCATTTGATGACGGATTTACTCATTGTGCTTTTTTCCGATACTTTGATCATAGAGTCATGGGTTGTATTGCTGAAGGCTCCTTGTATGTCTAGAAATGCCGCCAGTGCAATTTCTTTATATTCTAGGCTTTCCTCTAATTTACAAACCAGCTGGTGGGGTGCTACTTCAGTGGATCTGCCAGGTCTATATGCTAACTGATTTTCATATGTTAACTAGACAGTTAGTATCTTTGGAGTCTAATAATCTTCTGCACTTCTCTCATTTAAACTTCATTCAAGTTTTTTTTTTTTTTTTTTTTTGTATGTGTAAGATAGGTTTCTAAACTTTCCAACACAGTCATTAATTTTCTGTTTATGGCCGAATGTAATAATTTCATGTCATTAGAAATGTCTGTAAATTTATGATTCTTTTCAACCATATATTCTCCCATTGCCGATTATCTTTTATGTTTGATTGCATTAACATGTTCTTTGTACCTTATAGCCAAACTTCTTCCAGACTGTCCTATGTATCGTTGTTTACATGTTTGGCATGTTAATTTGTAAATTCCTGATTTATTAAATATACATTTATTCTCTATCTTATCTGAATTGAAAATTATCTTATTAGTATTATTATCCGTTTTGTATGCGACATTGATGTTCTTTTTTCTGAAAATTTTAGCCAGTTGATAAGAGTGCTTATTTCGAAAAGTTAGAACTGCAGATTTTATTTTGTGAACTGACCACTGATGAAGGGAATGGTTCTCTTCCCAAAACATGTATGGTTAAATAAATAGTTTTCTTTCATTAATAAGTGTATTGACAAGGCGGATTCAAATAAGACTATTTTAAATAGTTCTGTAATACATTCAGACTAATCAATACAGATCAAACAACCATATTAATCTATCATGGTTAAGTTTATTAACAGTTAGGCTCTGTGTCGAGGTGTCAGCAAAAGGACACGAGTTGGTCATTGGCTGGTGAAGCCTATGCGGTGCAATTGCCTCCTTACAGTCCTGGTAGAAATGGGTTCCTGACTCCCAACATTCAACTGGGCAGTGATCTGACTCACAGCAACCGTCGAGCTCCCAGTATGGTTCTGCAGAAGCGACGTAAGTCTATTTGTAAACACCTGTAGTCTTCCCATGCGGCGGTTTACGCAGGTGGTAACATTCTCTCTGAGATATTGAAAATCCACCCTCGACACTGTTGACCTCAGAAACCCAAATTTGCATGTAATCTCCACAATCGTACGACCCATGTGCTGTGCGCCGATGATCATCCCACATTCAAAGTTGGTTAACCTGCGACGTGTTGCCATCTTCCCAACACTGGTGTCTGTGATGGACTGCTCAGGTCTGCTGCAGCTAGCCGCAATGCTCAGGGGTCATACAAAGCACATTTTCTAATAGGACACCCCTTCCTGTGACGTTTGGCTACTGAGTGTACTTCCTCCTATTCAATACAAACGATTATACCTAATAACATGCTTTTTTTTAAAACCCATTTTGGCCCTATTTTTGGGCCATCTTCAGTAAAACAATTGATTAAAATCAATAAAACATAATTATGTGATTGTGAAACATATGCTGATTGACTAAAAAATATTAAGTATACTGAGAATGATAAACATTGGTACATGAAAAAAAAGTGAAGTAAAATATTGTTCACGTTTTGAGTATTAAACTGTATCTTAGTCAAACAGATGATAGATGAGAATAAGATCAAATGAATCAACAAAACACAAAGACAAACACAGCACTGATATGTGGGAGTCCTTGATCAAACTGGTTCTAAGTTAAGTTGTGTTCTTGATGTTAGCAATAGTAGTAGAAGTCTGTTATAGTGATAATTTATAACGGTGAAAAATTTACTCGCTATAGCAAATTGTTGTTATATCAGATTGTTAATAAAAGTTGGGAAAAAACCTACATACATTAAAATTGGAATAAAACAGCAATCAGTTTGTTCAAAACTTGCGTTTTCACAGGTTTCTATACTATGGCTTACTCGTTAGTTATTTTTCTAATTTGGAGACAACATGAACCTGTATGTTCAATTTCATTCTGAAAAGCTGGAGTAGTATCACTCCAGTGGCTTCTGTGGCAGACATTTCAGATTTCTTATTCAAATAGCATCATCTAACCTAACCTTATATGCATCATGAAAACATATTTCAAGCGCCAGTAGAGTAATGATAAACTGTTTGCTATAAATTTACATGGGAATAGCTTTCTAAAATTTAACCAGGCGTGAGAGGATATGTTAAAACCTAGTTAGTGGTTTCCTGATGAATACGATTTCTTGCTTAGCACGTCGTAAATTCGAAATCCCGAATCACGTCGTATTAAATCTATATAAAAATACCTCACTTATCGTGTCACAAATGTTCACTTTTACCGCTTAATGTGATCACATTTTTCCTAGACCTGAAAATGTTCTTTGTTATCCCTTCTGAAAGGACCGTGATTTTCAACTCAGATTAGAGCCCTCACCACTGGAGGCCCGTCGGAGAAAGTTGCGTGAAAACAAGAAGTGTCCTTGAATTTCTCAATTTTACAGGGTAAATTACACCTTTCGGAAGCAAGCTATTAGCCTCAGGAAAGTTCTTGCTGTAACCAAAGTATAATACACCGTTTAATATAAGTATTATCAAGGGACAGAAAAAAGTTGTTGTTATAATCGAGTTCTCGCTGTATGCCATACTCGCTATAGCAGACTTCTTCTGTATTAAATAGTAATTAAAATCTTTTGTAGAGTCCATAAGAAAATTTAAATGAATTTATATATAAGGCTATGGGGAACACATTTTGAGTTATGCTGTAATTTATAAATGTAATATCCCTGGATATTTTATTGACCTTAACTTTAAGATTAAGATATTTGTTGTTTTCATTTGCCTGGTTGGCTGTTATATTACATGTTATAAATCTCATTGTAGACCGTATTGGATATAGATTATAATAGTCGTATATAAAAAGCAATAAGATGAACCAGCTTTCCAACACTTATCAATCCTTATATGAATGTAGTGTTATCTTAATTATGTGAAATTGTTAGAGGTTATACACTATATGGTTATTGAGTCACTAATGAGAATGTTAGTTCTTAGGGAACTATTATGCTAGGTTTGGGGCTCTGACCAAACTAAGGTTAAGTTTATTATGGCTGAAGATGCTTATGGCACTTGAGCAAAATATGTCCCAAATTTTAACAGTAGTTGTAATGATTGTATCCTAAATATAAGGATTGATAAGTATTGGAAGTATTGTTTTTATTTACGAGTATTATAATCTATATCCAATACGGTTTACAATGAGATTTATAACATGTAACATAACACTTAGGCATAGATATCAAGGATAATTTAATAAAAAACCACCTTTCCACGTTTAATGTGGTTATTATCTATATGATTTTATGTAGATTTATTTAGGTCAGGTACATGTTTCACCCATTATTTTGGGCATCTTCAGCCTGTATACAACCTTTAGGTCAAGGTTTGGGACCTTTTAAACCAATATAAACATACCAATATATACAATACATACAATATATACAAACATTAATGAACTCTTAAGACGGGTAACATTAGTTAATACAGTTAAGTTTTTTGGTCCTAATCTATCTAATTTGAAAAATGTCCAAAACTAAAATGGATCTTCTTTTTGGTTTATGTGACCCCTATATCATATCTTGTTCTTGACGTACCGTGTCTGTTGACAGGATGTGTCGTCAACAATAAGTGGAGATTTGAACTGATTGTTGATTGTAGGTTGGTCAAGACTGAAAATATAAATTTAAATTAAATGTGTTTTAACATGGCAGTTCTATTCTGGTTAACTTAAAATGTTCAAAAATAAAATGAAATGGATCTTCTTTTTTATCATAAGTCTTGAGAAAGGATGATATTGAAACTGGGGCTTATTTGACCCATGATTTTCATTTTCATGTTCTTGACGTAACTAATATTTAAATGTGTTGTCATGCACATTGGACATTTTTCAAATTAGATAGATTAAGACCAAAAAACTTAACTGTATTAACTTATGTTACCCGTCTTAAGAGTTCATTAATGTTTGTGTATATTGTATATATTGGTTAAAAAGGTCCCAAACCTTGACCTAAAGGTTGTGTACAGGCTGAAGATGCCCAAAATAATGGGTGAAACATGTACCTGACCTAAATAAGTCTACATAAAATCATGTAGATAATAACCACATTAAACGTGGAAAGTACTGAATAGGTGGTTTTTTATTAAATTATCCTTGATATCTATGCCTAACGTCATCTTCAATACGGAACAATAATGAGAGTTGTTACTTGTAACATAACACTTAGTCGAGCAGCTCGTCTCCTTTCTCCCAAGTCTTCCCAGCCCAAACTTTGCAACATTTTTGTAACGCTACTCTTTTGTCGGAAATCGCCCAGAACAAATTGAGCTGCTTTTCTTTGGATTTTTTCCAGTTCCTTAATCAAGTAATCCTGGTGAGGGTCCCATACACTGGAACTATGCTCTAGTTGGGGTCTTATCAGAGACTTATATGCCCTCTCCTTTACATCCTTACTACAACCCCTAAATATCCTCATAACCATGTGCAGAGATCTGTACCCTTTATTTACAATCATATTTATGTGATTACCCCAATGAAGATCTTTCCTTATATTAACCTAGGTACTTACAATGATCCCCAAAAGGAACTTTCACTCCATCAATGCAGTAATTAAAACTGAGAGCACTTTTCCTATTTGTGAAAATCACAACCTGACTTTTAACCCCATTTATCATCATGCCATTGCCTACTGTCCATCTCACAACATTATCGAGGTCATTTTGCAGTTGCTCACAATCTTGTAACTTAATTATTACTCTGTACAGAATAATATCATCTGCAAAAAGCCTTATCTCTGATTCCACTGCTTTACACATATCATTGATGTATATAAGAAAACATAAAGGTCCAATAATACTTCCTTAAGGAATCTCCCTCTTAATTATTATAGGCACAGATGAAGCTTCACCTACTCTAATTCTCCGAGTTCTATTTTCTGGAAACATAGCCACCCATTCAGTCACTCTTTTGTCAAGTCCAATTGCACTCATTTTTACCAGTAGTCTCCCATAATCTACCCTATCAAATACCTTAGATAGGTCAATCGCGATACAGTCCAATTGACCTCCTGAATCCAGGATATCTGCTATATCTTGTTGGAATCCTACAAGTTGAGCTTCAGTGGAATAACTTTTCCTAAACCCAAACTGCCTTCTATCAAACCAGTTATTAATTTTGCAAACATATTTAATATAATCAGAAAGAATGCTTTTCCAAAGCTTACATGCAATGCATGTCAAACTGATTGGCCTGAGATTTTCAGCTTTATGTCTATCACCATTTCCTTTATACACCAGAGCTACTATAGCTCTTTCATGCAAACAATAATCAAATAAGTGCTTCAGATATGGTACTGTATCCCAACCTGTTGTCTTTATTGTATCCCTCGAAACGTTATCAATTCCAGCTGCTTTTCTAGTTTTCAATATTTGTATCTTACTGTAAATGTCATGGTTGTCATAAGTAAATTTTAATACTTCTTTAGCATTAGTCACCTCCTCTATATGGACATTATCCTTGTAACCAACAATCTTTACATACTGCTGACTGAATACTTCTGCCTCTTGAAGATCCTCGCATACACACTGCCCTTGTTCATTAATGATTCCTGGAATGTCCTTTTTGGAACCTGTTTCTGCCTTAAAGTACCTATACATACTCTTCCATTTTTCACTAAAATTTGTATGATCGCCAATTATGCTTGCCATCATGTTATCCTTAGCTGCCTTCTTTGTTAGATTCAATTTCCTAGTAAGTTCCTTCAATTTCTCCTTACTTCCACAGCCATTTCTAACTCTATTTCTTTCCAACTTGCACCTCCTTCTTAGTCTCTTTACTTCTCTGTTATAATATAGTGGATCTTTACCATTCCTTAGCACCTTTAAAGATATAAACCTATTTTCACATTCCTCAACAATTGCTTTAAACCCATCTCAGAGTATGTTTACATTTTTATTTACAGTTTTCCATTGATCATAATTACTTTTTTAAACTCTCTAATGCCTGTTTTATCAGCCATATGGTACTGCCTAATGGTCCTAATTCTAATACCGTCCTTTCTTTCACATTTAATTTTAACTACCACAAAAACAGCTACGTGATCACTAATACCATCTATTCCCTCAGTTTCTCTATAGAGCTCACCTGGTTTTATCAGTACCACATCCAGAAAAGGTTTAAGGTGATTGGCCATGAACAAAAGGTTGGGGGGTGAGACACTTGCACTCCTTCTAGAATATTTTAAAACCCTAACTGGGCTTATGGCCCAATAATACAGAGGCTAAGCCTATTCTATGCTGGGGTGACTAAATGAGAAACCATAAATTCCAAAAGATTCTTAAGAATTTTAGATGATTAGAAACCTTAGTCACTCCACACCAAGTTGAATGGGAATCAACAGAGGGTAATCACTTTTTGTTCCCTTAGTTTACATGTTTTCCAGTTGGTATTTGAAGAGAGTCCTCAGAGTTGCCAGAAATCTACATTTAAACCATGAAATTAGAACTTTACAGGAATAAAAGAAGTTTGAAACCTTCCCCTCAAGCTATCTGCTGGAGCTATCACATGTTAAGAAAATTTTGCCGTTACCTTGAGTTGCTGGGCCGTCTAAATTCCAACTTGCAGGCCCTGGCCCTGAAGAACATGCCGCACTCACTAAACTGGAGCAAAGATGATGACATAGCACTAAGGTGTCCAGCTTTTATAGCATCTCGAGGGGAAGTTTCCAGAATTCTTTACAGATAGCCTGGATGCCTGTACACACCCCAAATTTTAATTGGCTAGAAAAATATTCCCAAAATTTCTGATTAGTTGGTAACTATAGAAGAAGGAAGCAGTAGAAGTGTTGACAACTTTGATACATGAACAAAACAATCTTCAAAACCTAAGGTTATTCAACTTTAAAAATTTGACTTTCCCTTAAGAATCAATTGTCCTTAATCCCACCAGAGGGGGCACTTAGGCCGATGGTAGAGACGTCTAACAGTTGCAAACCCAAGTATCTTGCATAATATTTGTTCAAGTTCAATTACAAAGGTGGCCTTATAGAAGGCATAGTTTAACTGGATGGTGAAGCTGGTACAATAATAATTACTATCATCATCATCATCAGGGCATGGACTTTAATGACATGGCGTCTTCTTTTTCTGTGTGTCCTATGCAATGCCTGCTAAGATCTAAATCCCATATATGAGTTTCTGAAGAGCGACCAAAAAGCGATTCACGGTGCAACAGCATATTGGATGTGAGAAAGATAAGTGGGCTGTTGAAAATTCCAACAAATGAAAAAAGGCGCAAATGCTAATTTTGCAAGGAGTTGTGCGATGTGTTAGTGTCTGCAAATATTCCATTAAAAAAGTTGAAAAACTCAAAGCTGAAAAGATTTTTTGAACATCACATAGGACGTTCTTTATCGGATGAGTCAACTTTAAAAATAATTATAATCCTTTGTGCGATGATGAAACTATGCAAAATATTAGAAAGTATGTCACAGGAAAGAAAATTTACATTTCCATTGATGAATGTACCGATGCTGAAGGTTGGTACGTAGCCAATGGTACAATAGGGATGCTCGAGCTCGATGTATGGTACCAGGCAAAATAGTTTTGTTGACTTCTAAAGTTCTATGGAAAGTAAATCATTCAGCTATATGTATTCTGTTCTCCAATTCCATGTTCTTGCTGTGTCCTGATAGGATCTGGCATGAGGACGTGCTGCTTTTTATCACTGATGCCACCCATATACGGTTAAAGTGGCAAAATCAATCAAGGACTTTTATCCGTGAATAATACATGCAACCTGTTTGGCGCATGGTTTGCATAGAATGGCAGAAGAAGTGAGGTAACATTTTCCACAAGTGGATTCACTTACTTCAAATACTAAAAATATATTTGTCAAATCACCCTCACACAGAGAAAATGTCAAATACCATTCTCCTGGTGTCCCATTACCTCCTTGACCAATAATAACGCATTGGGACTCTTGGCTAGAAGCTTGTTTTTATTTTTGTGAGCATTTTCAAACAGTGAAATCCTTTGTAAACACTCTAGTCGTAGAAGAAGCTAGAGTGATTAAGGTAGCCCAACAGATATTTAACAATGATGGAATAGAGGGAAAATTAGTTTATGTCAAATTAAACTTTGGTTGTTTCCGTCTACCATACGTCTTCAAGAAAGGAATATTGCACTGGTAAAAGCTGTAGCTCTGGTTAAATAAGTTAAGGCTAGTGATGGGTAGTCTGAGACAAGGTCTCGAGATTTCTCGGGATTTCTCGAGACTAGCACAGGCACTAATTCTCGCGAGAAATTTTGAGAGATCTCGAGAGCGTTGTCCCCGCTTTGTGTGCCGTGTAGCGTGTCGTGGGCCTACAGGTAGGTGGAGCTGAATGTTGTTTGTGCCGAGCATGCAAATAGCAAACCACGTGCCTTCTCCATTCCGTAAGTAGGTGTCAACAAGCGACTAGGGCATTCATTTACTTAATTTCTACTGAGGTCTATTTTGATGCAGTATAACATAATTGTAAAGGTTACGCATTCACTCATTACATGCAGTGCAAGTATGCGAATGAATAGGCTAAGTACAGAAATTGATGGCTACTGTAGGTACACCTACCTGGATACTAGAGGTGTGCATATTCGAACTCGAGATGAGGCAAGATGTGCCTTGCTGCATATGCAACCACTGTTACGCATGAGTGTAATCTGAAGTGCTTGAGTATGCTCCAATTCTTTCGACAGGTAGGTGTACATCGTTATCAGACCCCACATTCAATATCATATGACTACTGGTTGTGTTTACTGATATTTTAGTGATGAAAGAAATAATTCCTTACAATGTTATATAGTATTCGCGTCATAATTAGGTATTTCGGTATATGGCGGTGCAATGTGTAATTGTGTTCAGTTGTACGCGACAACTTGAAGACTATGTCCAAAATGCAACGTAAGTCGTGGATGTTGGTTATTTTGAAGAAATGTCACATAACACAGCTCGCTGTGTTGTTTGTTCAAAAGAAATAAAATATGTCGGCAGAAATACTTCCACGATGATCCAACACTTAAAAACACATACTATCGCTAAACAGGAATCGTCACAAAACACCTCCGGCTGGTCTGCATCACAAGAAGCTACCCAGTCGACAACAACTGCGAGGTATCCAGGTAGGTGTACATCCTATATGCAGTTATTAACAAATTACACGGGTTATTCAGTTAAGAAGTCCACCTGAAATCGGTCATGAACAGTTTAAGATACTGACATTCTGTTTTCACTTTCGTTAATGGTATTAAGGAGCTCATAGTTGAACATGCAGTGCTTTCCTAGGCTTTTGACAAAATGTATTGGCACACACGTTTCCATATCCGAACTGGTGATATACTATCAAGCTTACACTCACAGTTACTGGGACATCACAAAGCTTGCAGCATAGGAGAATCGGTCTCGAGAGCGATGCCCATCACCCCTCTCGAAAGAATTGGAGCATACTCAGGCATTTTAGATTACACGTTCCACTCGTGTAATGGTGGTTGCATATGTAGCAAAGCACATCTTTCCCCGTCTCCAGTTCGAATAATGTACGCCTCTAGTATCCAAGTAGGTGTACATCCTATTTACAGTTATTCACAAATTATACAGGGTTATTCAGCTAAGATGTCCACCTAAAATAAGTTGTGAACAATTTAAGATACTGACATTCAATTTTCACTTTCGTTAATGGTATTAAGGGGTTCACAGTTCAAAACGCAGTACTCTCCCAGGCTTTTAGTAACATTTATCAGCACACACATTTCCATATGAGAACTGCTGATGATATACTATCAAGCTTACACTCGTAGTTACTGTGATGACGCACAGTTCGCAATACAGGAGAATCGGTTTCGAGATTCTCGCGAGAGTCTCGAGATCTGTGACGTCAGTCTCAAGAGTCTCGAGTGAGAGCGTTGCCCATCACTAGTTAAGGCTACATTGAATAGCATGACTGGTGATATTGGTGAGACGGTCTTAAGGAAATTTAGAAATGTATTAGACAAGAATACAGTATACAAAACGTTTTGCACAATAGTTAAAGTGCTTTTGGGGGATAGTTTTGAAACTGTGGAGATACAAGAGGAATTGACTCTTAATGACTTGCCGCTGTTCAAGTATGCTCCTACAGTCTCGATGCTTGCTTGGTGTTTTAAGGGGCCTAACATCGAAGGTCATCGGCCCTCCTACAGTCTCTGCAGAAGTGAAAAGAAGCTTCTCAATCGCCATTCCTTCACATTTGAGAATCTTCGAATGTGCATAGTTATTTACTGCAATAGAGAGAATAGCTATTAATTTATTTTAAGGTAAGGTTCTCAATTTTTTAAACATGAATTTATTTGTTTTAGGTCTCTTTTAAAGATTTTAGGTCATTTTTTAAAATTGTTGGTCCTTTTTGCAAATTTTTGGGGGCACTTTATAGGTCATTGTAAGGATTTTTAGGTCATCAAGATCTGCACCTGATCATCATCATCATCATCATCATCATCATCATCATCATCATCATCATTATCCTGGTCTACATAGAATCAATCACATTTCTTAGGATGCATTCACTCTTCTCTCATCCTCACCCCATACCTGTGATCTTATTCTAAAAAGCCCCATTGTTACATCAAGGTGTCCGCCAAACCACAAAAATATTCTCACTCACTATGAACCACACCAGCTCCACCCTCCAGCTCTATCCCCTGTAACACAGCCACTGTAAGATCTGCTGTTTACATATACCCATCACCACTCTGAGCACTAATATCGCAAACAAGTCTTACTCCATACAAGGTTGTCATGACTGTACTTCATCCAACATCATTTACCAACTTCAGTGCAGATTCTGCCCAGCTTTTTACATTGACTTAATTACCAATATCCTAGCTAAACAAATACACAGTCATAGCAGTACCTGTAATCTCCATAACATGGATCTTTCTGTCCCCATTCACATCCAGAACCATCAAACCACGCTTAACGATTGTTTCTCATGTTAAGTCCTTAAATATTTATCCCCTTATTTCCACCTTCTTGTCCTGAGATTCCAAAGTTTGACATCAAGTGGTGTTCAGGACTTGGAAAGCACCTGGCCTTAACATTAGATAAACACTTTTTTCCCCAGTCTCTTGTCTTGCTTATCTCTCCCCTCCCTCCCTCCCTTTACAACTACCATTCTTATTCTATCCTCCACTAATGAAGGCTGCAGCCAGAATTTTTGGATGTATGTCTTTTTGTGCATGTGCATGCGTGTGTGTGTACCCTATCTACACATGCTTGCACAGGCCACTGCACTCCAAGCTTAGTTGTGAGATCTTCTTCCACAGACCAAATCTTTGAGATCTACCATGAAACAGGAGGAAATGAACAGTGTGGATATGTGGCAAGACTATAACAGAAGGATTAGATGTTGACTCTTTGATGGATGAGTTTAGTGCAGGTTTCACCATGCTATGGAATACTTATGCCAAGATTGGATCCAGATTACTGAAATGTGTTTGGCTCTGGTAGTACTCAAGATTAATATTTTAAAATTGGGATATGATAATACATAATTATTTTGTTTATCAAATTAGTTTAATCTCATTAAGTATCATTCAATCACATTATACTGCAAATTTGTTTGACTGCTTCTCCTCATAATAAGGTATGAATGTCACTAAATTATGTTATCTTTGCCATTATTGTGGTTATATTCCAACAAAAAATATGTTTTTGTAAGAAATTTGATTGATAATAAACAGGCATTAAAATAAGGTAGTTGACTAGGGTTTTGCTGATCCCCTTGCTGCATTGGGTAAAAAAAATGTCAAGGTATAAACTTACCTTGATGTTGATTCTTGACTGTACTCTTTCAGTCTATGATTTGGAAGATTCTTCTTTAGTGCAAGTTAACACAAATATTTTGTCTTCCAATTTTATTGGTGGATGGAGCAAAGGCTCCTACATAATGTGGATATGGATATACTGGGTTCTACTTGGCAACAAAGGAAGGTTAATTGAGGACATAATGTTTTGAAACATAAATATGCCATTAAATGAACAAGAACTTAGGATCATTTATTCAACATTTTTATTTACAAAATCAGTTATTTTATTCAACTTGATTAGTTACAGGATAGAGTGTATAAAGTTTGTTAGCTCATTTCTCATTTATTGTTATATTTACTTTGGTAATGTGTCAGAATAAAACGTAGTAAAATATATATATTTATTTTTGTGTTTGTGTGTGTTTTATGAGAGTGGGGAAAGGGCTTAAGGAAGGAATCATCTTGTAATTGGGGTTCAGCTTTTTAAGAATTAAGCTATATTAGCATTACATTTACATCACAACCGATTGGCCTATTTGTCCAAGAATCGATCGTTGAAATATTACATTGTTCATTGTTTCTCAAGACCATTACTAATGTGTTGGGAGTACCACATACAACATATAATATATTAATTTGCAAGCAATAGTTATCACATTCAGAAGTTAATTTCAATACTGTCTTGTAAATGTTACCTCCAACATGGAAAATAGTCATGGTCTTTGTATCATACTGAGTTATTGCAAGGAACAGAAATGATAATTAGTATTTTTTTGCTCTATCTCTCATTGCATGGTTATCAACCACCAAAAATAAAATCATTACAAGGTACCATATGCAGACATTTTAATTTAATGCCATTTAGACTGCTTGCATGTCACTTTTGAGATTCTGTTTTACTCTACCTGATGGCAGAGAAACTGCACCTCTGTTAAGAAACTCATGGCTGAGTTTTAATTTATTACATCATGTTAACACCACATCCTTGTAGTTTAGATTTCTCATAAAACTGGCAGTCCCATAGCTATAATGACTGTCATGTAAAACATCAAGCATGCTTGGTAGTAGTTACTGCATGGAAGAAGGGATACAAATTTCTCTAAAGGCACTTCAGTTACATATTAAGAATTTTCATTGTGAGTTGCAAGAATTTTCATTGTGAGTTGCAGGATCTGATGTTAAATATCTATACTTTGAGAGCAAATAGCTAACCAGTACTTAACGGTCAGCTTAAAATTGACAAAATTATTCTAGCAAGAGTGAGGTCTATTTAATTAAATTAAATATTAAAGATGAAGTAGCCAATTGATAAAGCCTAATGGAGTTCACCCTGACAAAAAAATCAGAAGAAGAAAATAGGGAGTGCTTTCAAGAATGCTCCTGCACTCAGCCTCCTGGAGTGGAGAATCAGTGGGGGGAAATGTTTGATAAATTTCTAAGTTCTTTGAAATCATTTATGAAAATATTAGGTGAACAATTGATAGGGAATCTGCCACCTGAGCAATAGACCTAAATGCAGATCAGTGATGATTGATTGATTGATTGATTGATTGATTGATTGATTGATTGATTGATTGATTGATTGATTGATGGTTATGAGTTTAACATCAAATGTGTCACCAGAGATCTTTTACAAGCCAGCATTGTGCAACACACAGTGCCAATGGAATTTTTCCTACCCTTAAAAAAATCTGACTACTTCTGTCAAGTTGGGATCTGGAGGCCAATTCTCTACCACTGATCCACAGAGAGAGAGCTAAAAGGTAATTGTATTTCCTGTTATGCTTTGTAATGTTAACAGAGAAAGACTGGATACGTATGTGATATTTTTACTGGAACATGTTAGCACAAATCAACAACTGGTATGATCCAGATGGAAATGCATGTTAAGGCTAGTTAACATGATGAGACTAGGTTTTGAAGCTACAGTAAGTTTTGTAGGATTTTATTTCAATGCATGTTATCAATTGCAACACTAAGTTTCGACACTAGCAGCTTTTGGCTACTTTCAACTTTTCGGAAACTAAACTAGTAATTTCGATGTTACAAATGGTTTGACCCGTTATTTGGTTTGCAAAATGAAATGGGGATGTGAAGAGAGAGTGAAATGTCTTGACTTGTACTCAGTCCAAACATGTTTATTGGACTTTATGTAAATTTTAGAGATGAATACTGCAGTATCCACAAGTGTCTCCATGTAAACAATCATCTATGCAATTACTGTCATGAAATCATTTTCATGAATTTAGTTGTGAAACCTATTATCATAATGGAAATTAGCCTTTAGTGCATGGGTAGATATGGCATATGATCTGTCATCTTACAAATATTCAGTAGATAAACCTCTTTCTATAATAGCTATAGTGTAGGATGTGGAATTGTCCATAAATAATTATAGAAGAGGGAAACATGTAGGCCTAAGCGAATATCTAATTAAGAATCTGTGAATACTGTAAGTGGGAGTATGATACATATAAATTAAATAAAGAAGAAACATGAAGACACTATTGATAGAGGACACATGCCTTATATTTTAAAACAGAGCTGCCACTGTATAAAATGCTCAACAATACATCATTTTAGAAGATGCATACAACATTGGACTTCAGAGAATGACTCATTTTGAGTATAATTCCACTTTGTAACAACTGTGGATATTGCTTTTATCATTTCTCCATGGGGTCAGATAACATTTTACTGCCTATCAAGAGTTAAATTTAGTATACTAAACCCTCTTCTTCTTGAACACTGCTGGTTCAAGTTAATTCCTGGACATGCATGCATTCGTTATATCAACAATTAAAAATTCATACGATGTTGACTGGATAATATTCTGTATGTGACAGCAAGTTCAGACAGACTAAATGCCAGTTAATGTACATTTTAGGAAAGGTCAATAAATTTAGACTCCATAAAAACTTTTAAAATATGGATATTTTAACATGAAAGACAATTAAGTCTATTGTCAGTTCCTTTACTGGGTACGTAACATTTCTTGAAGCCTTATTCTTAGAAACTTCTATGAAAATCCACAGCCTGTTTTGAGTCATCTGACCAGGCCAGGAATAGAATGAATGAAGCCCCCATCTAGTGGCAAGGATAGGAAATGTGTCAGCTGCCGAAGCCTGTCACACTCCTCTGGGGAAATGATTAATGACAGATGAAATGAAATGATATTGGAGAGTGTTGCTGGATTGAAATATGACAGGAAAAACCGGAGTACTCGGAGAAAAACCTGTCCCACCTCCGCTTTGTCCAGCACAAATCTCACGTGGAGCGACCGGGATTTGAACCACGGAACCCAGCGGTGAGAGACTGGCGCGCTGCCACCTGAGCCACAGAGGCTCATTCTTAGAAACTTATATGAAGTTGTATTTTTAGCCTAGTAATTATGGTGGTGTGAACATCCTTGAGAGCTAATTCTCACTGTATCACCTGAAGGATACTAAGGTGCAAAAGATTATTAAGGAAGAATCTGCATTATATCCATTATGACTCATATTTTTGATGTAATCAATGATCGGGTAAAACAAGTACAATCTCTACTTATCAAATAAAAATATATGAAAATTTAGAATATTGTGTAACTATAGTATTCACAAGTATTCCCATGTAAACTACCTTCTATAATTATTTCTACTAAGAGATGGTATAATACGTGTCAAACTGAAAAACTCACTAATTAGGGAAAAGTGTTTTAACATGAATGGTGGAGAATGAAAACTGAGTGAATTGATACTGTGGTCCAGGTCATATAGCTATGATAAATGGGTTTGAATCCCACAGTTGGCAGCCCTGAAGATTGTTTTATGTAGATTCCCATTTTCATACCAGGTTGCACCTCAGTTAAGGTCACAGACGCTACTTCGCTAATCCTAGCCTTTTCTCATCCTTTTGTTGCCAAAAACCTCCTATATGTTTGTGCAACGTTAAACCACTAGCAATAAGATATGCTCAGATAACAGAAGGAAGGCTTTGTTATCAGTGGTGTCAAACAACAAAGAGACATAGTGGATGTCACAGGATAATATATCAAATGGTTATTTAGATATGAAAAGAGAAATTGTCGAATTATGAAAATGGATACCAAGATGTAACAGAATGAGATATTGTTATAATATTAGACTGGACACTGTTTGATAACTGACTAAAATATAGTGATAATACCTGTGATGAAGGCAATATTGTGAGAAAATGGTGGTACTATCACCCAGATTGGATATTGTGAATTATCAAATGTAAATGTTAACTATTCCTCTGGAGTTATTATTATTTAAGCAATTATTTAGAGCATACTCTCTCATTTTTCCACAATCACAATCACCAGAATTTGTTTTTGGAACTTGATGAGATAATCTCTTGTTGGAATTCCTGATGCCGATACTGTATACTGTATTGTTATAGTATTTTAAACAAGTTATAACCCATCAATTGTTGATCAAAATCATATTCAAGATGATTTAAGACTTAAAATTTTACTAATTCAGATATGAACAATAAATACTCATCCTGCAATCTCATTTTTCTAAACATTCTCTTTGAAAGAACACTTTAACTGAGAGATAGAGCACAAGAAATATTTAACACAAATATGAAGAGCATCCCAAGCTGTGGAACAGAGTATAATTGGAAAGTTTAGGAGAATGAAACAATCATTGAACTGTTGATATGTTATCTTCTATGAGTCAAGTGAAAGAAAAAAAGAGCAAAGTGTGGAAATCAATGAAAATCAAGTGAACAAATTTAAAATGAAATGTTTTATATTCAATATTACATTCAATGTATTTAGGTGTTCACAATTCTAAGCGCACAGTAAGCAATGAACACGACCTGTGTGAATAACCTGTGTTACCAACCATAAAATATTATGCTATTGTTCTAGTATTTATATAATTTTTACCAATAACACTTAAGTCTTGTCAAAGATAAAATAAATATAAAATAATAAAATATTTTGTTTGCCATATGATCAACCTCATTAATTTGCTATTATCTGGGGCCATTTGAAATGAATGAATGAATGAATGAATGAATGAATGAATGAACCATCATAATCATTTGGCCTCATCTACCATAGGCAGGTATTTGAATTTGATGTCATTTAGGCTGCCTGCATGCCAATTTCTATGTTCTGGTTTACTCTATCAGATGGCACAGAGACCAGACTTCTGTTTGGCAATCTAATTAATTTTGTAGGTTAATGCTAAGCATGTCCCATGCCGATATCATATGAATCGAGTGACAAATGGACTTTTTCCATTCTTAAGAAATCAAACTACCTCTGCCGGGTTTGAACTTGCTGTAAATGAATTAGGAGTAACAGACTCATTGGTAAGGGATAAGATAAGGAAGAGTAATTATATAAATTAATGATTGGACCGGATATTTAATATTTCAGGAGCAGATGGAGGTAAGGCAACAGTATAAGAGGTCATGATGTTAATTCACTTTATAGATCTCTACCATGAATTCTTGAAGATTATTCGGTATATGATTGAATCTTCTTCTTCTACCATTTTTCCCCCACACTTGTGGGGTTGTGGGTGTGAACTGTGTCGCACATGTGAATTTGACCATGTTTTTTGGCCGGATGCCTTTCCTGATGCCAAACCTATATGGAGGGATGTAATTACTATTGCGTGTTTCTGTGGTGTAGTATGTTGTTGGAATATGAAGAGGAAAGTGTTGGGGACAAACACAAACACCCAGTCCTCGAGCCAGAAAAATTAATGATGTGATTAAAATCACCGACCCGACCGGGAATCAAAACCGGTACCCTTCTGAACTGAAGGCTTCAATGCTGACCATTCAGCCAGTGAGTTGGACACAGCATTTGATTGAATATTTACTGAAATGTTGATAACGGGATGAAAGTGTATGTAATAATAATAATAATAATAATAATAATAATGATGATGATTCTTTTTGCTAGAGGCTTTACGTCGCACCGACACAGATAGGTCTTATGGCGACGATGGGATAGGGAAGGCATAGGAGTTGGAAGGAAGCGGCCATGGCCTTAATTAAGGCACAGCCCTAGCATTTGTGTGGTGTGAAAATGGGAAACCACGGAAAACCATCCTCAGGGCTGCTGACAGTGGGATTCAAACCCACTATCTCCCGGATGCAAGTTCACAGCCGCGCGCCTCTAACTAGATGGCCAGCTCGCCCAGTATTATGATGATGATGATGATGATGATGATGATGATGATGATGATGATAATAATAATCTAAGAGTCTCAAAAGTATCATTTTCCACAAAAAAAGTTGCATAATCATGCTACAGTTGGCAACACTGAACAAAGGTGCGCGATATAAAACTAAGGAGGATGAACATATGATCCTTCCTTCAACAGTACAGCTGTTTCCCCTGGTAAGTGATATAAAAGGTTCAAATATTTCATATTAGTTTTAATACGTAATAATGACACATTGTTCACTTCTACCTAGTCTAAGAAGGGACTGAAGTCTTCTTGATGTGTGCCTCCATCTGCACTCTCAGCTTTGGCAGTGAAAAGTATGTTGCCTTTTATAAATATTCACAGTCATTCAAAATTCCATCTTTTTTGGAAGAATTTTTATTTACTTAATGGCTCAGTGAAAGTGAATGTATTTAATTCAAAAGAATATCAATTTATTTTAACCTACACACAAGGCCAAGCAAACTACTTCATGTCTAATATCATCATCTACCATTGCTGTTAATCATATCTTAAACACTAATAATAATAATAATAGTGGTGTATGGCCTCCAGAGAGGCCTGCTGTGTGTCTTTTTCTCGTAGATGGCCTATTAGGTGACCTGCATGTCTGTGAAGATAAGGGCCCTACCTAGAATGATTTCTAATGCTGAAAACGCCACATACACCCAACCTCCGAGACATTGGAATTAACCAATTAAGGTTAAAATCCCCGAACCGGCTGGGAATCGAACCTGGGACCCTGTGAACCGAAGGCCAGTACGCTGACTATTCAGCCAATGTGTCGGACATCTTAAACACTGAATGGTATCTGCAGACCTGCTATCTTAAATTTAAAAGTATCAACAAAGGTTTCCAAAATTTGTTTCTCCTATTATGTAAAGCAATATAAAATGTCACCCCGAACCCAGAAAGTGATTGTCCAACTACAGTACACAGTTGGTCACAGAAAGTATGAGACAAGGATAGAAATTCATGAATGATGTTTAAAATTTTTTTGATTGGAGTGTTAGATACTATCACTATTCCCCAGGTGCTCTCAACTTAAATTATAGAAAGTGTGGAACATTGATCATGGTGTCACTATCTTGGTGTGGCATTTCTTGCACCTCTGCAAGGCTCCTGATTTTTATCTTTTCTGTCTTACTTATTTTGGGCAACACTTGATCTCTTTCAAAGTTTACCATGTTGCTAGGCCTAGAGAGTCTTTCACTTTTGTGCCTTTAATTGCCCTTCCCTTTTGCGGTTGACATCTCCATTCTTTAAAACATTGGACTCCTTCCTGTTACTTTTATGATTTAGGGTTTACAGCGAAGGATTATATCATTATATTTACATACAAATCATCACCATAATCTAAGACTGTGACAATTGTTGAACTGCTATAGGTGGAGGAGAAGAATTTTAGAATTTGAGTTACAAACGAAACATAGAGAGGACAGACCATATAACTGTGGGCGATTACTAGTAAAATTATGAGATTACATGCTCTTTTGTTTGGAGTATTTGGTTTTTGAAACATTTACGGTATATGAACAGTTATTTCCATCTAGTTACTCAAATAATAAACATAATTGTAGGTGAATGCTGACATTCATTTTGTAATGATGATAGAGTGAAGATAATGTTAATTGCTGTAAGGAAGAGGTAAATTAGCACTCATTAGGGTATGTAATTTTTATCCGTTGGCCATGTTTTCTCTCAATGTGCTACCTGTTAGAGATTATTATTGTCTCTGTTAGAAATAATCCAAACTAAATACATTATGGCATATTTGGTTGATTTAATCATTTAGTTTGCTATTCGTAGGTCATGTAAACTAAGTCTTGACTGTTAAAAAAGAAATATTTCTCTATGAACTCCTGACTCTTTAAATTGCAAAGGATCTTAACAGTTGCCAAGGTACCAGGTACAAATAAATCTACTGTTCTTAATTACTGTTATAAGTGATAACTAATAGTGTATCCCTGAATGCAAGATGTGTAAGTGCCTAACCAATTGTAGTAGCCTATGCAGCTGGACCCAGTTGAAATTAATTAGATTTTTTCTACTTGTGTCCCAATATAAGAAATTGCATTCATCCAAGGTACATTCCAAAGAATGATTAAGCACTATGCTCTCAATTTTAGGATGTTAACTTCCCACCTATCAAAATACTTGCATATTATAGACCATATTAGTGATCAGACTGGAGCAGTGCTAATAACATATAGAACATCAATTTTGACAGGTAATAATTTAGTCCATTATAATTTCCATTTAAAAAGTCAAAATAATAACTATCAGTGGTTAAGGAGTCCGCCTCCATTGCGTAACGGTTAGCACTACTAGCTGCCATCCTCAGGGGCTAGTGCATACCGTGGAGGCCATGCGTCTTGGTAGGTGTGCTAAATACCAACTGATGAGCCCAACTTAGCACACGAGGGTGAAATGCAGGCAACCAAGAATGAGTTACCTGGAAAATTTATAATGTCCAATAATGGACCATTATATTGGTATTATAAATTTACTCATTCAGGACAAATATTTCATGTTCCCTATGGGAATCAACATCTATATCATCTGATGGCCAGACAGGCATCAATTCTTGGAAGTGAGACATAGTCTCCCATAGTGCATTGGCACTGCTGGTGGCTTCAAGTAGCCTATGCAGTGGCCTCCACGGCACGACATCGCTTCTTGCCTGGTGCAAGGGGAACCTTGCAAACACATATTTCTTAGCTTTGTCACAGTACCTCTCAGATTTTTGCTCAGCTGGGTGGCCCTCAACGGCAATTGCTACCCAGCCGACTACGAATAGCATATAGGCTGACGCCTCGTTGGCAGTCAGCCTTCCCAACCCACCATGTCTTACTGTCTAATCCCCGGAGTAGATCCAACCATCTCTGAAGATGCCATCTTCCAAGACCTTCGTACAACCGGCGTCCCGGCTTATAACACTTACCGATTGATGGATGACCTCACTTCCACTCCACCATCGCAGATTTTGGTACATCTCCTGGGAGAGGACGCCCTGCAACGGGAGCGACCATTCGCCACAAGACCTATGCAGTGGTGCCACCTCCGTCGACCATCCAAGACCAGCTCTCTGCGGATCCATCTATTGTTCCAATCTTCAACGGTCCCTACCCTGGACATTGCCTCAGCCACCATCGCCCTTCTTCTCAACAACTCCTATTCCCACGAACACTATGACGACCGCATATACCAGTTCTCAACTTCCCATCACCACTGTCACAACTTGTCACCCTTCACCAGTCATGTCCTCATCCCTCCCACTACTCACGACTACTACAACCAGCCTAGCACATGGGGGCGAAACGCTGGCAACCAGGAATGGGTTAGCTGGAAGATTTATAATGTCCAATAACGGACCATATATATTGGTATTACTACAACCCCGCCACATTTTTCCACCCCGTTGACTTCGATTACTGCAGCTACGTCGTCATTGCCTCTACAAGACACCTCCGCAGCAGCCGACGCTCCACCACCATCGCCACAGCAGCAACCGCCATCCATCCATGCCACGTTTAATTGCGTCCTACGTTGGATTCCACCTGACATCTCTGAACGGGGCATCCTACAGGAACTCCACGCGGACGGCGTTCCCACCCGACGCCGTCGACGACGTTCAACATCTCATCCATACCAGCGCTCGTATCAATGACCATTGCCACAAAGTGGAGCCCTCCCGTTCTCCGCCCCAACCTGTTCGCTTCCCTTTAGCTACTTCACATCGTCGCCCCCAGCCAGCCGCTCCTCCTATTCCACCTTTTCCACAAGTTTATCAACCCCCTCCCCAACCTAGTTTCATTCCCCGACCCCTTCCGATATTCAACCTTCTTCGCTTTCTTATCACTTCTCTTTCTAATACCACAGCCACCCTCCATCTCCTCACCTTGCATCTCCACCCAAGACCTCTCTTCTAACCTTCATCTTTCCCAGCATTGCACTTCACCTTTTCCTTGTCCACCCTTGCACTCTCCTCTGAATATTTAATCCTTGCACACATCCCTGATAATTAAATACTATCCGCACACACCTCCCAATTCAATACATCAAATTACCCTCCTCCCCATACCATTACTCCTTCTCCAACCTGCCGAAACTCCTGGCCAGAGTGAAGGCGTAACCTTCAGGGTGGCTCGCCCCACCCCTTCAGGATGGGGAATGAAAACTTTATAACCCCATGGTATGCACTAGCCTTGCGTCTTGGTAGGTGTGCTAAGTACCAACTGATGAGCCCAGCTTAGCATGTGAGGGCGAAACGCAGGCAACCAAGAATGAATTAGCTGGAAAATTTATGATGTCCAATAATGGACCATTAGATTGGTATTATCAATGCTGAGTGTCAGTCGGCAGGAAATAACTTGAGCCCCTAAGGATGCCAATGGCTTCAGGCAGATGAGCCCCGTTAGGTGGGGTTGTGGTTCGCTCAGTGGAGGAAACGATACTGGAATCCACCATGCAGAGTCCGTTTTTCAGGTTAGAAGCAGCTTGCAAAAAGTGTTTGTTCTCCATGTTAGGGACGGCCTCATACAATAACTGGCAGTAGGGATAAAATACTTCAATGTCAGGCTTTGCAACAAGCTGGTTGGTAAAAACATTTGTCGCATCTCATGCACATGGCTGAAAGGAATCTTATTTCACGAACTTCTAGGATGTCCCCTGATTTAAGTGATGCACACCATCTTCGCTCAAATGGTGTGAGAAATGGACAAGGGCTACCCTCTCCAAGGTCGGTGTGGGTTAAGAAAGCGAGTCCAGCATATTCGATTGGCTACCATGAATATTGGTACTCTTACAAGACACAGTCGTGAACTAGCTGATGTCTTGAAGTACCATCACATTGACATTG
The DNA here is from genome assembly GCF_040414725.1 of Anabrus simplex. Lineage (NCBI taxonomy): Eukaryota > Metazoa > Arthropoda > Insecta > Orthoptera > Tettigoniidae > Anabrus > Anabrus simplex. The sequence goes on along the minus strand of NC_090265.1, from coordinate 1,093,836,486 downwards.
CCTGCATACAAGGAATCAAGTAGACCAGCTTGAAGGCTAAAGAAACTGGAGAAGGAAATAACTTGTTCTATAATGGAAAGACATCCAACCGGAATGACATAGCCATTGATGTGAGTTCGGAGCTCAGAGATAGTGTCTCTGAAGTCCTTTGCTTATCTGATTGATTTATGTCTATTAAGATCGAAAGTGGAGAAATGCTCTATGTGTCGTCTTCTGTTACGCTCCACAAACTGGGTGTGCCGATAATGAAAAATGGATACGTACAAAGTCGAGATGGTTACGATAGAATACATGCTGGCCAGGGCTTTGGATTGAGGAATGAGGATGGAGTGTGCCGAAGCATATGATTTAGTTCTGACCAATACATTTTTCAAGAAGTGTCAGCCGCATCTAATCACTTACAACAGCAGTGGAAGAAGTATGCTGATTGATTTACTAGTCAATAAAATTGAAGCTTTTGTATGTTAAAAGGGAAACAATGGGTGATTCCAAGTCACTTTCTTGTGCTGATTTCAAATGTTTTTACAGAACATTCCTGTCACTCAGGGTATTTGAGTACTCACATGTAAAACATTTCTCGCATCTGTTCATTATAATATTATGATTTCTTAGCTGAAATTACATTTACATGCCTAAAATGCATGTGAAGTAGATTTTTGGCTGTACTTCGCTTGAGGAACATCTCTCTTTAGTGCCCAACAGTAGTTTGCTAACATATCTGGACCACATTTTCCCTGGTAGTGCCTTTCCATTTCCACAATGTCCTGGTGGAAATGCTCCCCACGTTCAACTTGTGTAAATTTAAATTTATAATTCCACCTTTACAATACTGTAATTGTCTTTATTGAAAAGACTACATTAGACTATACTCGTGATACATGTTACATCCTCTTATGGGACATCTTCAGTCACACATACAAACATTGAAAATAGGGTGAGGACACATTGAAATAAGTAAATAAAAAGTCTTGTGACGTGGCGTGTTGGCGCCTTGTCAATCTTGAATGTTAAAATGGTGCAGCATGAACATGAAGCATGAGGTCCAGTTAAAACACAGTGTTTTTGTAAAGGTGGAATTATAAATTTAAATTTTCACAAGTTGATACTTTGACAATACGGGCTCTAATATGAAATTTATATTGTGGAATCCCCATGTTCGTCACTCACAGCCCATAGGTTTTCAGGGAAGCAATTGAGGTGAGAGTGAAAAAAGTGTATTATTTAGGATATATTACATCCAATGATCTTGTAATTCTCAATCAGCTCATTGACCAGTTCTCTGTAGTTTTCAGACTTGAAGTTTCCTAGAAAGTTTGTGGCAACTTCTTTGAAAGACAACCATGCAGTTGCTTCTTGCATATTTAAGTGGTTTTTCAGATTGTGTACCTTTCATCAGTTCCCTTATTTGAGGGCAAACAAATATTCCTTCTTTCAGTTTGGCTTCGCTAATTCTCGGGAACTTATTTTACAGGAAGTGAAATGCACTGCCTTCATGAACCATTGGTTTCACAAAATTCTTAATCAAGCCTACTTTGATATGCAGTGGAGGCAGTAAGGTTTTTTTCAGAACTTGTACACATGTTTGATGAATAATAGTTTCTTGTCCTGGATTAGGTGACTCTCTCTTTGGCCAATTCTTTTTTATATAATGATTACGTCCATCCCTGCTTTCCCACTTTCACAAGAAGCAGCAAAATTTAGTGTAGCAAAGCTGTAAAGCCCAGTAAGATAGCTATAACTTTCAAATCTCCACATATCTGTCAAGAATATTTATCATACTGGATACTGGATAGGAAGAGTTTCATATTCTCATACCTTTCCTTTGTACAAACTGCATGGGCTAAGGGAATAGAATTATATTTGTTTCCATTATGTAGCATCACTTCTTTCAAACTTCTTTGAGGAGCCTATGAATAAATACTAAGGTTCATACTCAACACCCAGTAACTCCAACAAAGAATCAAGGTCATTGCAAAAAGGTAAGTTCTCTTCTTTAGAAAACATATACTAAAACTCCTTTTAGAATTGGCAGAAGAAACTTATTTTGGTATCACCCTGCAGCAGCTTCCAGCCTTTCAATCTCGAGGGGATTTTTTCTATCTTACTTTTATTTAAATCAAGTGAAGTTCATGTATAGTAACATCTTCCACAATATATGGATCATTCTGAACATCAGGAACACTAATTACTCAGGCAATGTTATGTCATATGGTGGATTTAGTATGGAAATTCCTGGCCCATGAAGCACAGGTTGAATTGCTGAATCTAAAGATGAATATTTAATAGTGTGTCTGGACTTCAGACTTATTCCAGATAAGTTTGTCAAGCAGAAGTACTAGTCTATCAAATGATTCTTAACTTCACGCCATGTCTTAGGGACTGCAAAAGGCATATGATGAGGTCATTTTAACCAGCCAGTTAATAGTGTTGCATAATTGAACAGCAGATGTCTGGGACTCTTATCTTGTTCTTCTCTATTTTGTTGGCAAAATAACATTCATAAGCTCTTCTAAAAGGAGAATAAAATTTCACCTCTGCGATTTTAAAGTGCGTTCACTACACATGTAAAAGAAGTTGTTTCTATCATTAATACACTTTCAAGACATGTTACTTATGCGCTATACACTTATATACTACCACTTCTTATAATGCACTATTACGTACAATATTATACACTTCTATCACAAGTGAAATGACAGCCGAAGAGAACACAGGAATACCTGTTTCTTTAAAGAAAGCTTGTGTTCAACTGGGAAACTGGTCATCATTTCTTCAACAAGGTGGTTTGTTGTTGGAATGAACATGTACAAGACACTATTAAGGTAAAGAAGTTATGCTACAAAAACATACCTTAGGTTGGGACTCAATGAGGATGTCAGAAGTACAGACAGTTGAAGTCAATGGCAAAAACAGAAGCGGCAAAAGTGAAAGAGGACCACTACAAGGCTGTCTACAAGCAGCTGGACACACCAGAAGGTACTAAAAAAAATCTATCAGCTACCACAGGATATTGGGCACATCATGACCATAAAGGATGAAAAACAGAAACTACTGTGAAGCCTAGCCGAAATCCTGAGCCGCTGGAGGAGACATTTTGAGACCATCTGTACCAAAGAATTTCTGCATCCACCAATACCAATGGTCAAACCTTGCTTGGACCAGCTCCAATCATCACTGCTGCAGAAGTTGCCACGGCTATTAACAAAATAAAAAGTGGAAAGGCAACCGGACCAGATGACCTTCCAGATGAGAGATAGAATCTGCTTGAGCCTGAAGCACCTCAGTTTCTGGCAGATATGTTCAACAACATTACTGATGAAAATGAAGCTCCTGTCATCTGGCTTACCAGCATTACAGTTTCAATATGGAAAAATAAAGGTGATGTCACCAGTTGCTCCAGTTATAGACAATCCACCTGCTTTGCCACACAATGAAGATTTTCAAATGTGTCCTAGATGCACGTCTTCGCGATATTGTTGATGTCGCTCTGAAACAGTGTGGTTTTGTGAAGGGTAGAGGAACGGTTAACGCATATACTGTATGCCACATGCTTCCTAATGGAATGTCACCAAGAGAAATGGAAACCACTCCACATGGCATTCCTGGATCTTGAAAAGGCATTTGACAAAGTACCACATGATCTCATTTGGTACGCACTCAGATTGGACAATGTACCAGAACTTTTCATTCGATAAATCCAGCTTCTGTATCAGAATGTCAGCAGCTATGGCCGATGTACTGCAGGAATATCTGCACCATTCAATAACCATGTCGGCGGCACCTGGGATCGACTTTATCTCTGCATTTATTCATCCTATGTCTGGACACCATCACTGCAGAATTGCAGACACCACATCCTTAGACTCTTATTTATGCTGATGATATCATGGTCTTCTGTGAATCTTGGCAAGAGCTACAACAGATATTCCAACACTGGAAAAGTCATATGGATAAATATGGACTGCGACTTAACCTCAGAAATACGAAATACTTGGAGTGTGGAGAGCAACAAAATGGGTCCATCAATATTGACAGTGTTGATCTTCCTAAAACAAATCGGTTGAAATATTTGGGATCAATCATTGTTTCAGATTGTGATACACTGTCAGATATGAGGAAAAGAGTAAATGCAGCCTGAATGAAGTGGAGATGGGAGTCCTTTTCGACTGGAAGATCCTGTTGTACTTAAAATCAAAGATCTATAGAAAGGTCGTTCATCCTGTAGCACTATATGGGACAGAATGCTGGCCAGTTCCAAAAAGACATGAATAACATCTCCATGTCATGGAAATGAGGATGCTTCGATGGCCTCTGCGACTCAGTAAATTGGACCATGTAAGGAATCAAGATTCCAGAGTGGCATTTTGAGTGGCTCCAATTACTGACAAAATGTGGGAGACTTGTCTAAAATGGTATAGTCACATACTGCGCAGCAGTAGTGCCTCAGTTGCGAAGGTGGCACTAGATTTGAACCCCGAGGGCTGTCAACCATGGGGATGGCCAAGGGAGAGATGGCTTGACATGTGCTAGGCGGGTGTTACTCCAGCTTACGCCAAGGACAACTCGTATACTGTTGGCATATTTCAAAATATATACAGTCTATGGAAGCTAAATAAATGAATGAATGAATGATTAGAAGTGATGGAAAGCGAAGTGCAGAAAAGCGGACCCTGCAATTATGCGGGATAAATGCTATGGGGAAGAAAAATAAATTAATGCAAGTCCGAATCCAAATTTTGCTATACAAACTATATCTCCAACTGTGAACAAAGTATTTGTTCCAACCTACAGAAATTGTGACAGTATCTAAGTTACAGACTATGAATCTCATTGTTAAATCCGTATTGATGGTTGAACTTCTTACAAAATTGTACAAACCTATTTTAAACCTCCTAGTCAATACTATATATATTTACGTCCAATTATTTATGTGTGACAAACTGAATGATTATTTATGTGTGAACTTTCATCTTAATTGGACGTAAAAATATATAGTATTGACTAGGAGGATTAAAATAGTTTTGTACAATATTGTAAGAAGTATCTAAGTTCTAAAAGGTCATGTAATAATATTCCTTCATCATTTAATCTTAAAGAAGGCACAGCAGATACTGGTGAGAAAATTGTATGATAAATGTTTTTGCTCGATTGCCAAATGGACTTTTACCATCCTTGAGAAATCTGACTACCTCTGCTGGGTTTCGACTTGCAGTGAATGAATGGGGAGTAACAGACTCATTTGTAAGGGATGAAGTTAATGTTTGGACTAGGTATTTAATTTTTCTGGTTTGAATGGAGGTTCATATAATAATAATAATAATAATAATAATAATAATAATAATAATAATAATAATAATAATAATAATAATAGTAATAATAATAATAATAATAATAATAATAATAATAATAACAACAACAACAACAACAACCTCAGCCTTTGTGGGTGAGGTTAACTTCCAAAAGTAACCAGGGGAACCAGACCCCTACAGAGCGCATCCCTAGGTGGCGGATAGGGGGCCCCTACAGTTTGTAGGGCTGGTTGAAATACCCAACACAACCCGCGGACCAACGGGTAGCCCAATTCCTGGGGGCTTTAAAGTACTGGGACACCCTCTCTCCAGGGGTCATAAATATGGAGGGCCCTTAGCCTGGGTTATAGGTGAAGTCCTCAATGGCATCTACGGCGGAGAAGATGACCTTCGGTATGGTGGAGATGGTGGAAGGGGCAAACCTTGCTTAGGGTTACTAGGTGAAAACTGGTCAACAGTCTCGATGGTGGTTGAAGAGAAGAATCTCCCAACGGCAGAGAGGGTGGATGAGCTACCTCCAAGAATTGAATCTTGGTTAAAGAACATAAAATTCCCCAGGCGTCTGTTCCCAGATTGGGCGGCCTTAGGTCAGCGTCTGTACCTCAGATTAGGGGTGGCTGGAAGAAACCTCCAGGGCTCACAACCTTGGTTGTAAACTGGTGACTCAAGTAGTTATCCCAAACTCATGTTTATCGTTCATGGGAAAGTGTAATGTGAAACAAATTACCTCAAGCAGACATTCGGATTCTGGGGAGTCTGCAGCATTACACAGAGACGAGTCGGAGCGTCTTGGAACCTCAGACAAAATCAAATGCAAATACCCGAATTTCATAGCCACCTTCAATGCTAATTCTCTTCTTAAAACTGGAAAGTCAAAACACCTTACGGACACTCTCAGAAATCATTGAATTATCATAACGGCAGTTCAGGAGACCAGATATATAGATGAAAACAACTTTGATTCTGAAGGGTCAGGATATACAAGGGAAAAGTTGGTCAAAGAGTCATGAAAAACATGTCACACCTAGGAACTGGCTTCATAATAAACAAGAATGTCCTGGATTCCATAGTCCAGTTTGAGTCCCAATCTGAAAGACTATCAACTTTCTACCAATAAAATATACACTATTGTGAATGCCCATGCCCCCATAAATGAGGACAACAGAAAGAACAATGAGAAAGTGGAACTCTTTTGGGATCAGTTGGACGATGTCATCTAAAGGGTACCTGAAAAACGCATCATCATACTAATGGGAGACTTCAACGCCCAGATAGGGAAGGAGAGAAAGTATCAACATGTAGTCGGGAAATACCCAGCGCATAACAGGACCAATCAAAATGGTGTCAGACTTATAGAGTTGTGCCAAGCCCATGGTATGATACTGAAATCCACAGCTTTTAAAAAGCTTCCTAGAAAACAAAAAACGTGGATCTCACCAAATTCTAACTTGGGTGAATTTCAACTGGACGATGTGGCTATTAGATGGAAGTTCAGTAGGGAAATACAAAATGTCAAAGTTCTCAGGGGAGCTTATTTAGACTCGGACCATTACATCTGGTGTGGATGGAGATAAAGATAAAGATAAAGATCAAAATCATCTCCAGAAGGAGAGACAAGGTCCTTATACACACAAACAAACGATATGACCTGGAGAAAATTTTAAATTCAAAAGAATACCATCTTGCGACAAAGAATATACACAAACAAAATTGGGATCAAATAAAACAGAACTTATTATCAAAAGCCAAAAAATTTGCCCCTATAACAAAAGTTAAAAACCATGCTTGGTGGTCGGAAGAATGTGACGATCTACTGAAACAAAGGAAGGAAGCATGGCACAAATGGCAGTCGTAATGAACGGAAAGCAATAGACAAAATTTCTTGAATATCAGAAAGATGGTCAATAAAAAATTCAAAACAATCAAAAAGACTTACGAAAACCAGATGCTTATTCAAATAGATGACGACTTTACCAAAAACAAGACAAGAAGTTTCTACAAAATCTTTAAACAGAGAACAACGAAGTACAAGCCACCGACTCTACAGTTACAGGACAAGGATGGAAATATAGCACATAATAATACTGATAACTGGGGGATACTAACCAACTACTTTGAAAATCTCCTCAACTGTGAAACGCCAGTAGGAAAAATGACATTTAATGTTCCAAAAAATACCAATCCTGACTCACAGCTGCCAACCTTCGAGGAACTAAAAAGATAATTTCGAGCCTTAAAAACAACAAAGCATCGGGAGAAAACCAGATCACAGCCAAACTTTGGAAGAATGCCAACAAGGAAGCAATAGAATCCCTACAAAAAGCTTTTGAAGAAATCTGGGTCAAAGAAAGAATTCCAGAAGAATGGAAGATGGCCCTCATCCACCCAATCCACAAGAAGGGGGATAAAATGAACCCCAACAATTATAGAGGCGTATCACTTTTGGATATTACATATACGATATTCTCAAAGGCCTTACTTCATAGGACAGAACCACAGTTAGATCATCAATTGGGTGAATATCAAGCGGGATTCAGAAAGGGAAGATCCTGTCCGGAACAAATCCTGAAACTTAAAAATCTCATAGCATACCAGAAATCTAGGGCAAAAACATACGTCATCACCTTTATTGACTTCCAAAAGGCGTATGACTCACTAGACCAGGAAAGTCTCCTTTCTGTACTCAAAGAATTCGGCCTAGATAACAAAACAACAAACCTCATCAGGGAAACTCTCACTAATACATTTTCCAAAATCAAATTCGTGGGAGAATTGTCGGCTCCTTTTGAGATCAAAACTGGTGTCCGACAGGGTGACGGACTGTCCCCCATACTGTTCAATTGTGCCTTGGGGAAGGTAGTCAGAGAATGGGAAAGACAACTAGTGGTGGAATTCGATTGGGATCGGTAAACAAGGATATCAAGATCAAATGTTTAGCTTTCGCAGACAACATGGCCTTTAGCTGAGACATGGGAGGAAGCGAAGGAGCGGTCCTTCGAACTGCTGAAGCAAGCAGGGAAGATAGGTCTCAAAATCACCTTTGGAAAGTCCAAAATAATAACCAACATTAAGAATCCTCCAAAATATTTGAAAGTCGGAGAACAAAAAATAGAGATCATCACAGATTTCAAATACCTTGGTGAATGGATCAGTTGTAATGGTCTTGAGAAGAAAGCAATGGAATCTCGACGAACCAAAATAGAAACAGCTTTCCAGCTTACGAAAGACACCTATAACAAAAAATCCCTCTCATGGAATTCCAAGATCGGATATTATAATAGAGTAGTCAAGCCTGAAGCCCTTTATGCTGCAGAAACTATCTATAACTACACATGGTCCAATGGAAAAATTGGAGATAAAGGAAAGGAAAATACTACGAAAAATTCTAGGCCCCAAATTCCATAATAACAAACTTTCACACATCACCAATGAAACCCTGTATAGGAAATCAGAAAGGATTTCCGACACAATAAGGAAAAGGAGAATTGACTTCTATGGCCACATCCTAAGAATGGATCTGAAAAGGATAACTAAAAGAATCTTCGACTATTTCCGTAATAAGAAAACCAAGCTGAACTGGTTTAACCCTCGAAGTGCTATCGTCTCACTACGAGACGATTCGGATCCCAGCTGAAGTGCTATCATCTCGCAGTAAAATCGATATAACTCCTAAAATCGGTATAACAATCAATTTTAGGAATATTCTCGCTGCAAAATTAAATTCTTACGAATCGTCTCACTGCGAGACAATAGCACTTCGAGGGTTAAGGAAACTGAGAAGGACCTATGAGAATTCCAAATTATAGAAGAGATGCTTGTAGATGGATCTGCAAAGAAAATAACCAAAGATAAAATAAAGAGGTTTCAGGACAGGGTGAAGCCCAAACGACTATATAGAATTTCTGAAGAAGAGAGGAAGGCAAGATCTGAAAGAATGAAAAAGTACTGGGAGGACAGGAAAATATGACTCACTAACCATTGAGGGTGAAACAGATAATAATAATAATAATAATAATAATAATAATAATAATAATAATAATAATAATAATAATAATAATAATAATAATAATAATAATAATAATAATAATAATAATAATAATAATAATAATAATAATAATAATAATAATAATAATACATATGATTATCCATTTTCAGTTAATCTGTCAGTTATCAAGATCAGTAAGGCAGAAATTTACAACAAACTTGTATGTCTTGAATTAAAGAATGCTGTAGGACCTGATGGTGTTTCAATTTATCTACTCAAGAACTACTCATTTATTTTATGTGAAGCACTCTTAATCTTTTATCATTAAATCAAGGTGTTTTCCCAGAGGAACGGAAGAAAGGATTCATTAGTCCAGTATCAAAAAATGGTGATAAAACTGACATAAAACAATATACAGTAGACCAATTACAATTTCTTCTCATATTTCCAACATTTTGAACTCAATACTTCTTGATGAAATCACATCTCTCTTTAGAAATATTATCATTGATGAGCAACATGGATTCATTTCAGGATGTTCAACTTGTAGCAATGTTCTTTTATTCTATCACTTCCTCTTAGATTCAGTAGAGAATCACTTTCAGGTGGTCTGCATTTATACATACAAAAAACTTTTGACACTGCTGACCACAAATTCTTGGTGCAAAAACTAACAGGTTATGGGTCTCTCCTCACCTGGTCTGAATCATATCTTAAAAAGAAAATAAAAAAATAAAAATAAAAAAAAATAAAAAATAAAAATAAAAATGCAGATTGTTAAAATAAGAAATTGTTTTTCTGAGCCTCCTATTGTTACCAGTGAATTTCTTCAAGGATCTCACCTTGCTCTCTCACTTTTTACTCTCTGCATAAATGACATTAAAATATACTACAGAATTCAGAATTGCATTTGTTTGCTGATGATGAAAAAGTGTTCATGAAAGTTAATTTTTCACTTGATTATTTTAAAAAACCTCAAGAAGATTTATATCATCTGGAAAAGATCTGTATGCAAAATGGGTTGAAAATTAATCATGACAAATATAAAATAATATATTTAAGAAAAGAAGAAAATATAATTTCCATACAAATTTAGTGTTAACATTCTATCTCCTGCTTCACAAGTTAACAACCTGTCATTTAATGAACATATTGGAAATATTTGTAAGAAATAATTACAAAGACTGGGTTGCATTACTAGATATTCCAGAGAATTTTCCAACTAAGCTACCTATTGCTTGCTATATATTTCATTACTGTACATCCGTATAGAAACCTTCTCATCAGACCTCTATCCAGTACACCATTCATTTCTTTGTTTAAACTCATTTAGAGCAGAGTTCCCATATGATAACGTTGATTTTACAGCGCTACAACTGTCATTAAATCTTCATAGTCTGTCACAATGCAGTGAAATCCTGCGTACACTTTTCATTTTTAAATTGTTCGACTCCTTGGTGAATTGCCCACAAGTCGTAGAAAATTAAACTTCCATGTCTCAAACAGGCACACAAAGTTTTATCATACACTGACCACAAATTGGCATAGAACTAACTATGCATTCCATGAACCAGTGAAAAGAATGTCAAGATTACTAAACAAAGTACATATTGATGTATTTAACTGCTCATTGTCAAAATTCATAAATCATGTACATAATCTCCAGAAGTGACTATTACTTTTCTGTGCTTACTTGTTCTAATAATAATGGCGTGTGGCCTTCAGAGAGGCCTGGTGCAGGTCTTATGCATTGACGCTGTATAGGCAACCTGCATGTCTATCAGGATGTGGCCCTACCTATGATAAATTCTAATGAGGAAGACACACGCACACCCATCTGCCGAACCATTGGAATTAATCAATGAAGGTTAAAATCCCCAACCTGGCCAGGAATCGAACCTGGACCAAAGGCCAGCATGCTTACCATTTAGCCATGGAGCTGGACTACTTGTACTATAATCAATGTATATACATTTGTTTTTCTTCTTCTTAAACTCCACTGACCCTTTTGTTTATTTTTAGTTTGTGTTGCCTTTTTCTCTTTCTATTCCTCTCTTGTGTTATAAAATGGTATTGCCATCGATGAAGTATTATGATGATAGCCAAGCCAATAGCTTCTCACCAATGTAGCTGTGATTTGAATTCTAGCCAATGCACACCAGATTTTTCAATGAAAATTTATGCTCCAAGATTTGGATTCCATGGCTATGATGGTATTATCAACAGTCATGTAAAACTATAAAAGTACTTAGATTCTAGAATAAGCTGAATCACTAGAGAGTGTGTGCAAGTACATGCATCTCTTTTATACACTTATCCATTTCTCATAAATATTGTTTCCTGGAGTAGGATACTGTAAAATACCAATACCCAAAGCCTCTTAACTAACACTGTAAATAATGTTAAAAATCACTATTAAAGGTCAGTTCAGGAACTGGGGAAATTTTTCAATCTTAGTTCCAATTCATAGAAAAGGCACTGGAGAAATTTTTCAAACTTAGTTCTTTTTCATAGATTAGGTATTGTTAGAAACCAGTTCATAGAATGGGAAAAATATATTTCATTCATGAAATGAGTGATTACAAATATAGAAAGAAAATGATACTGTCATCATTCTGGCAGACATCACCAAGTCCAAACAAAAACTACATGTAGAGATGCAGTAAAGAACCACTTTCAAGTGAACCGAATTTACACAGACTTCTCAAAAGCTTTCAACACTTGCTAATCAGATGCACTCCTGTTGTGCCACTGAGGTAAGAAATGTCTGCCTGACTGATAAATTGAAAATGTGGACTTAATTAATTAAAATTAAGTATAACTTCACCCAGTGAGTTCTCTTTATCTCTGACTAATGCTTTTGTAACACAGTACTATATCTCAGTTAAGCCAATTTTGGCTTTAATGACTTTTGCCAGAATGACGATGATATACAGGTAAAAAAAGACTTTGGAGAAGTGCATGTTTGTGAATGGCTGCTTCAGTTTTAGCTTTTTGACTTAAGAGTATCAAACTTAACTTGGTAATATTGCTGCTGAGTGTCTGGAAACACACATTTGTACAGACTTCAGTTCCTTTTTGTTCTGAAAGTATCTAGTGGTTAGCTAAGGAGTGCATAGCCACAATGTTCCTGTCCAGGAGTTCACCATCGGGACTCTTGCCACAGTATACCCTGCATCTCAGAGGACACTTAGAGCCGCACCACTGACTTGTTCCAAAACAATCAGACCATAGTCCTGAAGGTATCACGAGATATTCTCTGATCAGCTTTTGACTATACTAATTTCTAGGTTTCAAGTCAAGTCATATACAATGATAGCAATGTGAATAGGAATGTATAATAAGGATAAACACAATGACAGGTCAGCATCGGAAGAGGGAGTAATAAAAAGAGGAGACAAGTATGTACATGAAAACACTAAAGGACAAGGACAATCTCCACATCCTTATGTACTTCTGTCTTCAAATAGATAGGCTCTGTCCTCATTGGTCCCTATTCTTCTACATCCATTTCTTCTTGGAAGCCAGGCTTCAACACTCACTGAGAGGCTGTTTTGACAGATCTTCATTCTTGATGTGGGAAATGTAGAATGAAAAGAAAGCTGGATAAACACAGGAAAAGGGAAGAGACCAACAAAGTGCAATTGCTAATCAGATGCACTCCTATTGTGCCATTGAGGTAAGGTTCAAGGGAACACCAAGAGAACTATTTTGCACTTTCATTCATCAGCTATTTAACACATTCTTAATACAGCGAAGAAAAAAAAAAAAAAAAAAAAAAAAACCAACAGGTTAGATGATGAGAGTCTGTCTCAGTACTTCTTTACAGTTTTAGATGGTAATTTTCTAATAAGAGATACTGTGAGCTATTTAGCTAACATGATGATTAAATATTGCAGCTGTTTGCTCTTTTGTCAGTGGTTGGTAATCCATTTACTTTCCTGATAAAACAAAATAAAACAATTGGCTCTCTTTGCATTCTCTTGCATTTACAAAAAGTAGCATGCCTGACTAGCAATTCAGTACACTCAGATTCAAATCCTGAGGCACTCAGCATTTTCAAAACTGAGATTTTGTAGACCAGAAATTTTTCTTATTACTTCTGTAATTATTACTTTTTATATAAAAAAATGTGTCTTAAAGTTTACAGAAATTAACTTGTTGCAAAATTTCCATGGACCAGCTAAATGAGAATGGTGGCATTCAAGATCAGTGGGAAAGAAATCATCATGATTGCAGGTAATTGAAAATTCTAGTAACAGCTTTACATGTGAAAAAAAAAAAAAAGTCGGGAATTACAGGTAAATATTTTCCCTTTAAATTTTCATCCAAAAATCAGGCTACATCTCATGATCCAAACTGTACGCTAATGCTCTTGAATACATACTGAATATTTTATTTTTCAAAACTGCCTTCCAACAAATATAGCCATATAGGCCTCTGCATACTTACCAACATACATTTTGTATAACAGCTACAGCAAATCATACTCACAAATCTCATTCAGCCACAAATCATATGAAGAATGTTTTTAAAGTAAGTACCATTTTTAAATATTGCCACTGCAGCGCTTCGATCGTCTTCAGAGCATGCACGCTCAGTATGTACATCTGTAGGCTAGCCACAAATGCCATTACGGAAGCATTTGCCTGTATTTATGTTTGTTTGTGCGTGTTGAAAATGCCTCTGACAATTAACGGTCCCGCCGAGTGTGAAGTATGTGCTGTGATTCGATTTATAAATGGAAAAGGTGTGAAAGCTGTTGGAATTCATCAGCAGATTGATGAAGTGTACGGAGAACACACTATGAGCAAAGGAATGATAAAATGGGTTAGAGCATTTAAAGAAGGGCGAACTAATGTCCACGACGAGAAGTATCTGTCAATACTGAAGACTTGGTGCAAAAATTTGATGCAAAGGTTCGAGAAAACAGATGCTTTAAGATTTTGTAATTAAGTTATGAGTTGCCTGAAATGTCAAGGAGTGTTCTTTATGAAATTCTGTCAGGATGCTTCAATTATCAGAAGTTGTGCTCACGCAATCCAAAACAAACAGCTTGTCATGCTCACAAGGTGGATTCTTTTGCTTCATGACAATGTGTGATCTCACACGGCTAATCAAACCCGAGACCTCATCGCTTCAAATCACTGGAGACAATTTGATTATCTTCCATATAGTCGTGACCTAGTGTCTAGTGACTACCACTTGTTCCTGCACCTGAAAAATCATTTAGGAAGTTAATGCCACGACGACGATGATGACGACCTAAAAGGGACTGTGCAGCAGTGGCTGGCACATCAGGCGGCAGATTACTATGCAGATGGAATTCAGAAGCTGGCTTCACGATATGACAAGTGCCTTAATATGCCTGGAATTTATGTTGAGAAGTGAAACCAAGTATGACAATAACGTGAATTTCGAGATGATATCCATGTAAATGTAAATGCTTATCCACTAATCCAAGAAGAGTTCATTCATTCAAATACATGATGATTTGATAATGAGAAAAGAAATTTACATGTAAAAAAAAGAATTGTTAAAAAAATTGCATTACTTTTTTCTATATCAAAACAGAACTTACTTAAAAAACATGCCTCGTATTTAACATATAAAGAATTATAGAAAATATTTTAACCTATTTACACAATTAAAGCTGGCTGGTTTATCCCTCTTGAATGAGAAATTCCAGTGGTCACTCACTAGAGAAAAAAGATAAAAAGAGCTCTGCCCCAGGAATCTATTAACAACCAGTTTTACTTCCCCTGCAATTCATGAAAACAATTATTTGAAGTTATATCCTTCAGTATCTGTTTATAAGTAAGTGTTAAGTGTGTTTGACTTTCCACAGTTCCAACTTCCTTTTCAAGCAGTGTTGGAGCTCTTCTGTGAAACCATGTATGACAATAACGTGAATTTCGAGATGTTATTCATGTAAATGTAAATGCTTATCCACTAATCCAAGAAAAGTTCATTCATTCAAATACATGATGATTTGATAATGAGAAAAGAAATTTGGTGCACGATATCGAATGAATTCTCGAACAGTTTATCACTGTGGAATATTTAGCTTGCATGACTGCATTGTACTTGAGATAGACTTTCAGTTTGTTAGGCCATGGTGAGTACATATATAAAGTGATCGGATGTCCTGCTTTTTGTACAGATGTCCTGTCGTCCCATAAAACAGCTTAATTTTCCTGCTTTCATAAAATTCAGTTTAAATTCCTGCTTTCCAAAAAAATATTGGGAGTGATCAGAGTATGTTGGCAACCCTAGTTAGACAATCAAAGCCTCTGGAATCTTTACAATATTTCCAGTTTCTTGTTTCCTTCCATGTTACTGTCTTACTGTGGAATGTTTCCAAGGTACCTGTAGACAAACAGTGGACTGAGTTATTTGTGTACCGTACCAGTATCTGAAATTTAAAAAATGTGAGACATGACAGTATGGTCAGTATTGTGCAATACAATCTCTATCTCCCAGGTAGTAATATTCCTGTAGAAAGTGTTTCTGCTAATTATTGAAAAGTGGACACCTGAAAAGAATAGAATCTTGCTGCCTACCCTGCCTACTGATGACCAAATTACATTTCATGCAGAATTTCATGATTTACTGAAATTGAAAATATACTTGAGATAGAAATCAGCATAACAGGTGAAATTATATGGGACAAGGCTAGCTTAGAATTTTGGTGAATAAACATTTTTGCTGAAAAACCCAAGATGAGAACTACTACTGTATGGACGGAAGAATGGAAGGAAAAACACAGCAAGAGGACAAAGAGATTCTGGGAAGAAAAGAAAGCAAATTCATCTGCTAAATAAGTTCAATCATGCACCTTAGTTGGGCCCAATGTTGTGAGAAAAAAAAAAAAAAAAAACACTTGCTCGAGCTAATACCATCAACGATAAATATAACTTGTAAAATACCTTAATAATGCAAATTAACTTTGTGAACCATTGTATGTTGTGTTGTAGTTAGTAATCATTTGTCTATTTCTTTCCTACCATATGCTAGAACTAATGTACAAAGAAGCCAATTTGCTACGACAACTTCAACACTTAGACTTCCAGAATTTCCAGCAAAGTAAAGTAAACTTGTGTCTTTGTCCTGACGTGGTGCATTTCTTCCAGGCACACCCTCAATGGAGGTGAATTGTATGTACCTTTTGAACCATACACCAGTCCTGCCAATCTTAACTTTCTGGCAGTACTGGGAATCGGACCTGGACCTCTAAGGACAGCATCTAACAGTGCTAACCGTTACACTATGCACTAGGACCTAAATTTCGTGTCACTTTAAACATGTATTTCATGGTGAAGAGATGTTGAAATGTACAGAACAACAATGGCCAACTGGACTCCAGAGGGAACCATACCAACAACCTTCAGAATTTGTGTCCGATGCTAGGTCTCTCTTGGGATCTGAACTACAGGTCTGGAACAACCCACAATCATTACAGTATAAACTCCAAGACTTGTACCACAAAAAACAACAATCTAAAGTAAAGGTAAACAATGTTGTCATAAAGGGATAAATCATTCATGCCAACAAAGCTAAGAAGCTAAGCAGAAAACAGTCTAAATATAGGAGGAAAATGATATATTATATAATTAGATAGCATACAGCAGGGGTGCGAAATTTCCTCTGGAATGGAGAGCCAGCCCAAACTAACATGAATCCCACCAACCTGATACTTATAAATAATAGAGTTGCACTATTTAGCATTGACCTCGGTATGTAGGTTTAGGAATTGTGAAGAACTGTCAAATTAGTCTGGTTTGATTGGTCATCACTAGAGCCCAGATTTCCATGCAAATGCATGTTTTTAAATAAGCTAGCTACACTTCTCAAACTTTGCAAATATTCGTTTTATGGCTTAACAATTCCAAATAACCGTTCTTTTTCCGTGCATGTTTGCATGTTTTGGCATTTTTTGGAGAAAATTCATGCATAATGCATATTTGGAAGATTTTGGATTTAATAGGGAATATTTGAACGTTTAATATTGCATAATATGACTTTTATTCTGACTTTGACGCATATATATTGTTAACTTGCATCATAGTGCATTTTCTGAATGTTAGTTTGCAGAATTTGGGACAATTTTTCACGTTGTAGGCTACAGTATGTCTATTACTGAGAGACGGAGAGAATGTATTCCTGGCATCCTATGTGACAACCATAGTTAGTAGCCTACATACGGTACAGGTCCTACAGTATAATGCAATTAACCAAACACTTTCTTATCTGTTGCTTGAGAAAACAATGACGTAAGTCGGAAGGCCCCACGTCGAAATCTAATTCTTAGGAATAAGGTGTCCCAGTTTTACAGTTGTATATTGCTATAAATTGAACCGTAAATTGTGCATTAATCATTGACGGCTCATTTTTCGTCTGTTAGACGAACAAAAGAAAACTTGTATCGCACTTCTGTGGCGCCACGTTACTGGGATAGCAGCTTACAAATTCTGGTTTTTCATTGAACCCTCTACCGTTGTTATCCTGGAATGTCCTACCCGGAACTCTCAATCGTTACACATCTGTGTTATCGCAGCAAGCAATTGTTACCACTTATTGAGGACATTCAAATGCGTCTGCAATCATCGCATGGAGAAGCAGCTGCCGCAGATAGAGATAAGTTGAACAAACTAATTCGTTCAAATCCTGATTTTGAATTCGTCAAGCTTATAGAAGACGTATTGTGGTGAAAATGCAAAAGACGTACAATTTGCCCTCACTTTGTCCAAATGTCTTCACTGAATTATGCATCTATCACTTCTCGTGACGTAAAAAGATAATTTTCTGTGCTTAAGTATGTGCTGAATGATAAACGGATGAGCTTAAATCAAGACAATTTGGAGAAATTAGGGTAGTTTTTGTTCATGTTTCAAAAGGAACTGAATTTTGATAGTGCATATTTTCCAGTTTATTGTGCATGTTTTGCCGTATGATAGTGCATGAGTGCATGCATATTTTGAGATTTGATAGTGCATGGAAATCCGGGCTCTAGTCATCACACTCTGGTTTCTTATTGCTTCTCATGTTTGAAGGCTAGCACAATATTAAACACCTGCGTAAACACACAATTTATGATTTACAGGCCAAAGCCCTGCATTGATCAAAACATGAGTAATAACAAAGGACACGCATACAACCACTAACATGTTAACACAGTACCACAGATTCATTGTCCTTTTGGCTACATGTGACTATGAAGTAATTTGTTCTCAATTTTTCCACCAAGGGCTCAGCTGCTCTGCCAACTGCATCATGCATATCGACTATCCACTATTGGTAGTGCAAAGTCTCTGGTTCTTGGATATACATTGATGGTCATGTGCAGAGAAATATATTCTCTTTGGTCTCGCAGTTACCAGTATTTATTTTCAAGAAGATCATGGCATGGTTTTAAGCTTGTTGAGTGATATCACGTTACATGTCACGGGGCTTTTGTTGCATATTGATGGGTAGTAGAAGAAAGTATGAAAAAACAGAAAACAGACTTTTTCAGGGGGCCAAAACTTAAGGTGCCAGTAGCAAAAACACAGTCGCCACGACAACCTGGTGCCCAGGATTTCTGCACCCCTGGCATAGGGTACGTCCCCTTCAGCCTACGGTCAGCCCAACTGTTCAGTACACGCTAGTCACTAGCAGTGGGCCAATTGAGTTGAATATGTAGTTTTGACGACTCCATTGCACTTAAAATAGACTTTCAGCTTATTAGTTTGTGTTGAGTACATACAGTACATGTAGTACATGTAGAAGAGTTGTTAGTTATAGAACAAAAATGGCCAACTGGACACCATTGGGAACCAAACTCATTAGAGCAAAATTTGAGGGTTGTGGGTTTGGTTTCCACCAGTGCCTTATTGGCCATTTTTGTTCTGTGTCTTAAATTTCTTCAGCATGTACTATATGCAACTGTGTTACGAGTCTGGTGCTGCAAGTCTCTTAGTACAACGTGTAATTTATCATCACGCGTGCATACATAGTATTTTCATGTGCAGTTAAGGTCTCCTGTGTGATGTCATAGCTTCTTTCCAGAATGTCAGCATGCAGTGACAAAACAATTAATAATAATAATAATAATAATAATAATAATAATAATAATAATAATAATAATAATAATAATAATAATAATAATAATAATAATAATAATAATAATAATAATAATAATAAGAAGAAGAAGAAGAAGAAGAAGAAGAAGAAGTTGGAGAAATGGGGAGACTGACCTTCGTCAACCTTAGAGGTTGCCTCATGATGTTTTCTGGCTAAATTACAGAAAGCATACTGAATCACTGAATCGCATATAACAAAAAAATCATTATCTCAGGAAAAAAATAAGACATTATAATATAATAATAAAACCTGAAGCATTATATGCATTGGAAACCTTAAACATTGGTGGTAGATCACTCATAAAAGATATAGAAAAGCAAGAAAGAAAAATTTTACAGAAAATTTTTGGCCTTGTCTGCACAGAGGGAGTATGGATGAAAAGGAAATCTCATGAAATTTATTGCCATACTGACAGACACTATCAGGAAAAGGAGGTTGAAATTCTATGGTCACATTCTCAGAATGAACAATGATAGACTGACCAAAAGAATTCTAAATCTTGCCCTCACACTGAAAGTCAAGAACAATTGGCTAAATGAAGTAGAATCAGATCTTCAGAAAATCAATATCAACCAGGAAACTGTGAAGAACTGATCTGCTTGCAGAACACTGATTAATACTCATGTTTTGCAGAGCCAAAAGCTAGAACTAATAAAACCTGGACAGAAGAACATAAGAAGAATTTCAGTAAGATGAAGAGATTTTGGGAAGACAAGGAAGCAAAATCATCAGCTAAATAAGTTCAAGCGTGCTCCTTAGTTGGGCACAACGTTGTGAAATAAAAATAATAACATTAACACTGATGCAGGTCTTTGAGTTGATGCCCATGGAGACCTGCACATCTGTGAGGTGGGGACAGACCTAGGATGAAATCGAATGTTTAAGACGGCACAAACACTTAGTCCCTGAGCCAGATGAATTAGCCAATGAAGATTAGAATCCCTGATCTGGCCAGGAATTGAACCTGGGACTCCTTCAATCACAGGCCAGCATGTTAACCAGATAGCCACGAAGCCAGACTTGTGAACTTAACATCATATAACATCAATCTGTAATCTTTTAGCGTTTGGTAGCATACATTATGGATGTCCCCCACCCACTTCGGCTTGCAATTGCTGAATGAGGAGCTACTGGTGGTTGCAAAATATAGTGATTGGCACATGTTGCTTTGGATTCATGCTGAAAGTTGAGACATAATTCTAATTAACAACTTCATAGTCCTCCCCTGTGAGATTAGCACAATGCAAGTTACTGAAATGGATGGACAACAGTGTTGTCCTCACTGATAAAGTTTAGGACTTCAAAAGTTCTTTTGTATCAACTGACCATATTCTCATCTGATAGATCGTTGCTCTTCGTCTATTTTCATAACTGCTGCCATCGCATATATTCCAGAGGAGTGTTTTGTAATAGTCATAGCATAGATTACCTCTTGAACTTCCTTACCTATTCCTTGAGCCACTGGAAGATTTCCTGAACTTAAGTAGTCTGACAAGCCCATTAAAACTTCTTACCTTTTTCGTGCTCATACTACTTGAGTACCAGTATTAAGAAAGAAGTACGAAGAGAGTCTAGGAATTTAAAATGAGTATTTTGTACCTGCATGATAGCAATAGCTTTGAAGCATCACCTGTTCAGTAACATTTAAGACCAACAAATGTTATTACCGTAGCTAAATGTTACATGTCTAAAACAAGAAGCCAGACTTAGTCTTCAGTTCTCTTGGAAGAGTAGTTAGTTATCTTTGTATAAAGCTGACTCTTACTTGTTAGAGCAGTTTCCTCCTGCACAATCATACCTTCTTCCTTTGAAATGTTAAATGGAATTTCTCCCCTGCTGTCACATTAATTTGAGCAATATTTGGAAAAACATTCAACATTAGGTTGTCCCCAAAAATGCTTCTCATTGGGAGGATACTAGGGGGGTAGGCCACTTGGTTCTGTCAGATGACACAATTTCTAGCTGAAGATGTGGCCTAAAAGAGAAAAGGAGAGGTGGAGAAGAAAAATATATTAATGTGAGGAGGCATACTAAAATGACTTAACTGTCCACTTAGCAATGGTAATAAATAAAAAAATTTCATGGTCTTCATTCAGATTAAAAAAAAAGATGTTCTAAGTAGAAAGTAGGGGAAAGTATAATGTCTTTTGTCATATCAGTCACAGTACTTCAAGCATTTTGCTGAGATTTACTACCAAACATTCTCATCATACTCTATCATGCGGTTGCACGTTGCACTGTTTACCTTTCTACACATTTCTTCTTCAGAACAAGGTAGCTTATTCACTGAGTAAGAATACTGCAGTTTAGAAACAAATATCACTGTGTACTAAGCAACTTAACTGTGATACAAAGATTATTTTATACTAAAGAATACAAGACTTCACAGGAGTCTGTAGTTTGGCTCTAAGTGTTTCTTGCCAACTTTACCACCAAATGTCCAACATTATAAAATAATTTGTTAAAAACAAACTTGTGGTCGAGTAGCACACTGCCTATATAGCAGAGAAGATGAAAAAAGTGTTCGAGTCCAATGTATTGTCCAAGTTGGACCCTGATGGCTGACTGAAACTGGTCCTTCCTCCTGCAGCTTGCCACACTGAAACAAGATGCAATAGTCACTGATTGGAGGGGATTCCATGACGATGTGGGGTGGCATAACTTCAGTTAATCATACCAATTTTGTAAAGGTATTTTTAATCATTTTCCAGCAATTCAATATTTCATCTTATTCCTTTCCTTTCATTCTTTACTTTTCTTTTTCTTTTTGTTATATTGCTTTATGTCACTCATTCTTTACTAAGGTTGAGAATTTTAGTAGGACTGAAACAACTGAGAAAGGGACCTTTCTCATGCAAAGTACCCAGCCCTCCAAAAAAGTAACACTTGATATTTGGCAGAAAGCCCAGTTAAATTCTGTACTGAATATGATTACCATAATTTTTCCAATATTTATTGATTGGCTAGTGTTCTATGAACATTAGTGAAGGAGAATTAACAGTCAACAATGAATAACAACAGAAGGCTTCTTTTTTATTTATTTATTAGTTGTTTTATATTGCACCGACACAGACAGGTCTTATGGCGACTATGGGACAGGAAAGGCCTAGGAATGGGAAGGAAGCGGCTGTGGCCTTAATTAAAGTACAGCCCCAGCATTTGCTTGTTGTGAAAATGGGAAACCATGGAAAACCATCTTCTGGGCTGCCGACAGTGGGGTTCGAACCCACTATCTCCCGGATGCGAGCTCACAGCTGTGCACTCCTAACTGCACAGCCAACTCACCTGGTAGAAGGCTTTTTACTGCATTATTTTAACCCATTCAAATAATCAATAACAACAACAATCACTACTGATCTGCATTTAGGGCAGTTGCCCAGGTGGCAGATTCCCTATCTGTTGTTTTCCTAGCCTTTTCTTAAATGATCGCAAAGAAATAGGAAAATTATTGAATATCTCCCTAGGTAAGTTATTCCAATCCTTAACTCCCCTTCCTATAAACGAATATTTGTCCCAATTTGTCCTCTTGAATTCCAACTTTATCTTCATATTGTGATCTTTCCTACTTTTAAAGACGCCACTCAAACTTATTCGTCTACTAATGTCCTTCCACGCCATATCTCCACTGACAGCTCGGAACATACCACTTAATTGAGCATAGAGTTAGAGGTGAGTCCGTCCAGAGATTTCTTATTAATTTTGTGCCAGTTATGAAGACCATTATTTCAGCATTCTAGTTGCTCTTGTACCTTTGATACTGATTGACCAGTACCTGAGCATTACCTGAGGGGTTTTACAGCTGTAAATAACTCATCAACATACCTCTAAGTCCCATGGACTTGACAAAAGCAATTGCTTTGATGACTGATGGCCGTAGCTACTGCTATGTTGCAGAGGTTTTAAATAAGTCTCCTACAAGCATTCCTTGGGCTGTAAAATATTTTCAGAATCATCATACCTTACCATAGAAAGCCTGGTTCAGGCTATTCTAGGTGCACTTCTGTCTAGCAAGATCTCTTTTTTGAGGCTACAAGTGTTGGTTGAGGCTTGGAGTAGTCTGATGCAGGTTTATACTGTAGCTGTGAGTGAGAACACAATCAGGAAAAGACTCCATGAGGCAAATTTAGCATCTGAAAAACCAGCCTTAGGACCAGCACTTCTACCACAACACTGAAGAGACCATCTTCGTTTCATGCAGGGGCATGCACACTGGACTGAGGATCAGTGGGGACATGTACTCTTGAGTGACGAGTTCAAATTCAACTTGAGGTCACCTGACAGAAGAGAGAGGATGTGGAGAAGGGCAGGAGAACACCTTGCCCACTGTACCTTTGCTGAGATTACACCATTTGGAGAAGGTTCCGTGGTGGTTGATGGTGTGGGGTGGAATAACTTCATACCAATCTTATTAATTTTTTTTGCTAGTTGCTTTACGTCACACCGACACAGATAGGTCTTATGGCGACAATGGGACAGGAAAGGCCTAGGAATGGGAAGGAAGTGGCCAGGGCCTTAATTAAGGTACAGCCCCAGCATTTCTCTGGTGTGAAAATGGGAAACCACGGAAAACCATCTTCAGGGCTGCCGGCAGTGGGGTTCGAACCCACTATTTCCCGGATGCAAGCTCACAGCTGCGCGCTCCTAACCGCATGACCAACTCGCCCGGTACCGATCTTATAATGATTGAGAATGGCTTTGTCATGGCATATAGGTACGGTATATTGAGAAGATTCACGTTAATCATGTAATGTCATTTGCATTCGCTTTCAATGAAAACTGTCCTTATGCACGATAATGCAAGATCCCATGCTGCTCAGTGCATCACAGAGTTTCTTCCGGAGGTCAACATTCCCACTCTGGATTAGCCAGCCAGGAATTCAGACCTCAACCCTATTGAGCATGTGTGGGACATGACTGGTTGTTGCCTTCGGCGTCAAGTTTTCAACAATCTGGCTGAACTAAAGGTGGTGGTGCAAGAATGGGAGAACGTACGACAAGCGGACATCCAGGGCTTGATCATCAGCATGTCCAGAAGACTCGTGGTAATAATTCCAGCCAGGGGTGGCACTACCTCGTACTGATCATGCAATCAACATCCAACAAGTTCCCAGTACATTTCCTTAAACTTATGGAATTTAAATCAATGATTTTGTCAGATTCTGCATCTTTTAATTTAAAGAACCCTATCTTCTTAAATTGAAATTTTTTGAGCATTGTTGTCTTTGGAATGTGTATGAAAAATTCTTTCTTTTATTCTGTAATGATGTTTTGAAAATAAAAATACATTTTTCTGCCTTAAACTGAGATTATTTTTAAAATATCAGGTGTTAAACTATTTTTGGAGGGCAGTGTATTACAGTGGATAAACTTCTTATTCTGTTTTCTTACAATGTCTGTCAAGGAAGATAAGATTTTTTTTTTCTGTTATTATAAAATGATACAAATACTTTAGAAAAGAAATATACAGTAGACTCCTGTTTGTCCAGTCCAAATGGGACCAGGTCTGATCTAGGTGACCGAAAATCCAGATAAATGAAAAAGTAACATAAGGTAGTTTATATACATTTCATTGCACATTTTATATACTTTTACAACACAGTTAACAGTACAAAGCAAAATATGTATCTAAATATATCAACAAACACAAATACAGTACATACAGTGCATTCAAGTACTGCACATTATTTCAATAAAATCTGCAAGTTTCTTTTGTTTCAGCTTAAAGTGATGAATACATGCTGCCTGGTCTCACTCATAGATGCTTCACCATCATGAGTTCAGTCAGTGTCATGTTCAGTTGCTTTGTTATGATTGAAACGTGCAACCAGAGCCATAGCTAAATGATGCCCTGGGAAAAATCTTCCCCCTCTCCAATAAAAAATAATGTGAAGAATTTTCACAATTTTTTTCCTTTTATTTTAGAGCATTATATGTTATTTAGTGTGTATGGCTTAAAAGGACCACCTAACAGGGGCATAATGAGGCATTAATGTGGCTGCCCTAAAGGCATCTACATCAGATCATAAGCAGTGCCCTGCATTATATTTAATCAGGTCACTATAAGGTGTGCCTATAAAAGCATACTACAAATATTTACAAGGTTCTAGTTACAGACAAGGAATAAGTTGAATCGAATGTACTTTCATTGACATCACGATTACAACTGCATTGTCATCAGTTGAATAAGCCACAATAATGTCTTCGTTTAGGGGCTGAAAGTTATTTCAGAATATTTCAGAGTATTCCAGAATAATTGTCTAAGAATTAAACAATCTTTGTTTTGCCAATGAAATCCTTTAAAATTCAAAAGTTTGTTCATCTTAGATTTGAGATAATTATTTTTAATGGTGAGGTTAAGGTAAAAACATTATCTACATATCTAATATTCATATTAACAGGATCTGAATAAACAGGGTTCTACTGTAGATATTCCTTGATGTTACATCAAGGCACATATTTTATTGTTATGTACATCTGAAGACAGGAAGCTAGAAACAAGAATAGTAAAAAAACTCACACATACATTTATACACCAGAAATAATAATAATAATAATAATAATAATAATAATAATAATAATAATAATAATAATAATAATAATAATAATAATAATAATAATAATAATAATAACAACAACAACATAAATGATAAAGTTTATATACATTTCATTGCACATTTTATGTACTTTTACAACACTGTTAACAGTACAAAGCAAAATATACATACATACATACATACATACATACATTATCACTATAGACTGTTATGCCTTTCAGCGTTCAGTCTGCAAGCCTCTGTGAATTTACTAAACGTCGCCACAATCCTCGATTTGCAACTAGTGTTGTGGCCTCATTTAGTTCTATACCTCTTATCTTTAAATCATTAGAAACCGAGTCTAACCATCGTCGTTTTGGTCTACCTCTACTTCTCTTACCCTCCATAGCAGAGTCCATTATTCTCCTAGGTAACCTATCCTCCTCCATTCGCCTCACATGACCCCACCACCGAAGCCGGTTTATGCGTACAGCTTCATCCATCGAGTTCATTCCTAAATTAGCCTTTATTTCTTCATTCCGAGTGCCCTCCTGCCATTGTTCCCACCCGTTTGTACCAGCAATCATTCTTGCTACTTTCATGTCTGTTACTTCTAACTTATGAATAAGATATCCTGAGTCCACCCAGCTTTCGCTCCCGTAAAGCAAAGTTGGTCTGAAAACAGACCGATGTAAAGATAGTTTCGTCTGGGAGCTGACTTCCTTCTTACAGAATACAGTCGATCGCAGCTGCGAGCTCACTGCATTAGCTTTACGGCACCTTGATTCAATCTCACTTACTATATTACCATCCTGGGAGAACACACAACCTAAATACTTGAAATTATCGACCTGTTCTAGCTTTGAATCACCAATCTGACATTCAATTCTGTTGAATTTCTTACCTACTGACATCAATTTAGTCTTCGAGAGGCTAACTTTCATACCATACTCATTGCACCTATTTTCAAGTTCCACGATATTAGACTGTAGGCTTTCGGCACAATCTGCCATTAAGACCAAGTCGTCAGCATAGGCCAGACTGCTTACTACATTTCCACCTAATTGAATCCCTCCCTGCCATTTTATACCTTTCAGCAGATGATCCATGTAAACTACAAACAGCAAAGGTGAAAGATTACAGCCTTGTCTAACCCCTGTAAGTACCCTGAACCAAGAACTCATTCTGCCATCAATTCTCACTGAAGCCCAATTGTCAACATAAATGCCTTTGATTGCTTTTAATAATCTGCCTTTAATTCCATAGTCCCCCAGTATGGCGAACATCTTTTCCCTCGGTACCCTGTCATATGCTTTCTCTAGATCTACGAAACATAAACACAACTGCCTATTCCTCTCGTAGCATTTTTCAATTACCTGGCGCATCCTGAAAATCTGATCCTGACAGCCTCTCTGTGGTCTGAAACCACACTGGTTTTCATCCAACTTCCTTTCAACGACTGATCGCACCCTCCCTTCCAAGATGCCATTGAATACTTTGCCTGGTATACTAATCAGTGAGATACCTCGATAGTTGTTGCAATCCTTCCTGTTCCCTTGCTTATAGATAGGGGCAATTAGTGCTTTTGCCCAATCTGAAGGTACCTTACCAACACTCCACGCTAATTTTACTACTCTATGAAGCCATTTCATCCCTGCCTTCCCACTATACTTCACCATTTCAGGTCTAATTTCATCTATTCCTGCTGCTTTATGACAGTGGAGTTTATTTACCATCCTTTCCACTTCCTCAAGCATAATTTCACCAACATCATTTTTCTCCTCCCCTTGAGCTTCGCTGTTCACAACACCACGAGGATGATTTCCTTTTACATTGAGAAGATGTTCAAAATATTCCCTCCACCTCTCCAATGATTCCCTGGGATCTATTATGAGTTCACCTGAATTACTCAAAACACTGTTCATTTCCTTTTTCCCTCCCTTCCTAAGATTCTTTATTACTGTCCAGAAAAGTTTCCCTGCTGCTTGATCTAGCCTTTCCAGGTTGTTACCAAAATCTTCCCACGACTTCTTTTTGGATTCAACAATTATTTGTTTCGCTCTGTTTCTTTCATCTACATACAACTCCCTATCTGCCTCGGCCCTTGTTTGGAGCCATTTCTTATAAGCCTTCTTTTTACGTTTACAAGCTGCTCTCACTTCATCATTCCACCAAGATGTTCGCCTTTTCCCGTCTTTACACACAGTTGTTCCAAGGCATTCCCTGGCTGTTTCTACTACAGCATCCCTATATGCCACCCATTCACTTTCTATATCCTGAACCTGCTTAATGTCTACTGTTCAAAACTTCTCACTAATCATATCCATGTACTTCCGTCTAATTTCCTCGTCCTGGAGATTTTCTACCCTTATTCGTTTGCAGACAGATTTCACTTTACCTTAGGCCTAGAGATACTTAGTTCACTACAGATCAGATAGTGGTCTGTATCATCGAAAAATCCCCGGAAAACTTGTACATTCCTAACAGATTTCCTGAATTCGAAGTCTGTTAAGATATAGTCTATTATGGATCTGGTACCCCTAGCCTCCCACGTGTAGCGGTGAATAGCCTTATGCTTGAAGAATGTATTTATAACAGCTAAACCCATACTAGCACAGAAGTCCAGCAAACGCTTCCCATTCCCATTAGCTTCCAGATCTTCCCCACATTTACCAATCACCCTTTCGTATCCTTCAGTTCTATTCCCAACTCTCGCATTGAAATCGCCCATTAGCACTATTCTATCCTTGCTGTTTACCCTGACTACGATGTCACTCAATGCTTCATAAAACTTGTCAACTTCATCCTCATCTGCACCCTCACATGGTGAATACACGGACACAATTCTAGTCCTAATTCCTCCAACTGACAAATCTACCCACATCATTCGCTCATTTACGTGCCTAACAGAAACTATGTTCCGTGCAATGGTATTCCTGATAAAGAGCCCTACCCCAGACTCTGGCTTTCCCTTTCTAACACCCGTCAAGTACACTTTATAATCTCCTATCTCTTCCTCGTTATCTCCCCTTATCCAAATATCACTTACTCCTAGCACATCCAAATGCATCCTCTTTGCTGACTCAGCCAGTTCTACTTTCTTTCTTCCATAAGCCCCATTAATATTGATAGCTCCCCATCGAATTCCATTTCGTTCGCCAAGTTGTTTCCAAGGAGTCCCTCGCCTGTCAAATGGGAGTGGGACTCCGTTACTCCCATAGGTCCGAGGCTTGCTTAAAATGTTCTGAGCTTGGTCGATTCATGAAGCAGGATGCTGCCCTACTTGCACATAGTCCAAGTGAGGATCTCTCCTCTAACGGGTTATGGACCACCGGTGGATTGTATAGTCCTAGCCGCCTGAGCACAAGGAGGACCACGACTCAGAATATGTCCGAGATGCCCACTCCCATTCCATAGCAACTGGTATCCCGACTCTCAGGACCACTTACTAGGCCACTCAGCTGTTGCCCATGGTTCACGAACTAGGACGTGACTACAGTAGCCCACAAACATGAACCATAAAGCAAAATATGGATCTAAATATACCAACAAACACAAATATACCTAGTACATTCAAGTACTGCACACCATTTCAATAAAATCTGCAAGTTTCTTTTGTTTCAGCTTAAAGTTATTATTATTATTATTATTATTATTATTATTATTATTATTATTATTATTATTATTATTATTATTATTATTATTATTATTATTGTCATCATTATCATCATCATCATCATCATCATCTCTGGCCACTTTAGCATTGGGTGGATTGAGTAGCTTAATGGTACTATTGCCAGTCCCAAGCTCGGGTAAAGGAGGAGGGTTGACATAAGGAAGAATATTCTGCCATAAAACTATTACTAAGACTATCAAGGTCCTCTGGGGCTAACAACCTCATTTGTACTATCAGGAAGAACTTGCTTTCCAACCAAAATCTAAGCACATTTTTCAACCGCTCACCTTCAAGCAGGATGGACAACTCAAATGAAAAATCTACCCCAGGTGGTAACCAATACTCTGGTCCTCAGGGGGCTGCATGCAGACCAACAGATTCTGGGGAGTCTGCACCCATATGCTTAAAGGAGAAGTCAGAGTATCCTGAAATAACTGACACGCACAAATTCAGTTCCAAGCTACCAAATTTCTTTACAACCTTCAATGCCAATTCACTCCTCAAAGTAGGTATTGCGCTGTTCCCGCGTCCAGGTAAGGACGCACAAGATCCAGGCTAGCTCAAATTAAATAATAATTGTCACTATTTGTCATTTACGGGCTATGAGTTCCGATTGAGAAGAAAGAACACCGAATTATGTTCGAGGAAATATCTAACTCACGTAGAAGGACGTCTCCTACTTGCATATTAGTTAGGATTCCCTATGGTTTACCAGATCGCCCCAAAAAATAAAATAAAATATATATATAAGTACTTACAACTAAGTAACTACTCCAAAAACCATTAAAAGAAAGGTTGATATTTTAATGTATTACATTTATTATAAACTCAGTTCATTCCGTAGAAAGAATAACATAATTTCTCCTTTTGGAATAAAGGTAATGAGTGTTGGGCTATGCCTTTATCTAAAAATTCATTTCTGGTAACATTGAGTTAAGGTTCTTGAAAGAAACGAAATGTCCAGTTAGGATGCTTGAAAAATAAATGATCATGATCTTAGAAGATCTCAATCGAAGAACTACTTGTCTGGAAAATATCTATTTGAAAAGGAAAGAAACTAAATTAAATGATAGTATTGGATAAAGAAATATTGGGTGATGACAATATTAAGCAATTAACATATCAGATAATTAAAATACTAAATGAATAAAATATTGGATAAGTAAAATAATTAGATGCATCTAATAAAGAAAAATAAAGTTTACATCACAACATAATATGTACAGTGTTGTAGATTGAGGGTGGTTCTAGAAAATGTAGGACACTGGTTCATATTTGGCAGTAACCTTCTTAAAGAAAAAAAATAAATTGGAATCACATCTTTTCTACATGAAATCTCACAAAATTAAATCCAAATGTTCTGTTTTCTCTCGTCTTATTTACGCTAATTTACGGAAATGCAATAACTTCTCTTGATTCTAATTCTTTGTGTCTAGATACACAATCAAATTAACCTAGGAAAATATCCGCATAGTATTTATAATATTTGACAGATGTTGTATTTCAAGTAATGCTCATGTTTCTTGACACATCCTGTTGCATAAACATCAATAAGTCCCCTTTAAATTAATGTATACTCCCAAAAAGAATGATCAAACATCACATCTAGAATATTAGGTAAATTACTCTTTTAACTCGAGATTATTCATAAATTTAAGTGCGTATCCATGCTATTACACTGTATTACCAAGTGTATGTAATCATAATTCCATTAAAATATATGATAATTATGTGGTCTACCTTGTGCGAAGACTCTATCTCAAGTTAATAACTCTTATTATTTGTGCAGTTCAGTCACCAGTGATACTAGGTAATGCCTTACAATTAACTTCAAAGTCTGCCTAACACATGAGAAAAATCTTATAATTAGAAGATATACACGGGTGTTAGCTAATTTAAATTCATCCTCCTCATTATGAATCATTTGGTGATTTTGAATATAAATGTCAACATACAGACGGCACTGTGATCACATTCTATCCTACCCTTGGCTTACTCATGGATAAATAATTGAATGAAGACGGAATAAATTCACTAATCACTTCAAAAATATGTAACTTGGAACATTATGTCCACAACAACACAACCATGACTATATTCGCGAAGAACAACAACTACCACCAATATTAATTACCATATCTCATATCATTACTCACATTAAATAATCATCATTTCACATTTCAAATAAATATCACATTTCATTCACCGTATATGCCTTATCATATTCTAACTGTACGTATTTCTTACCTTTTTCATGGTTCGTGAGCTTATCTACTCTGTCATAGCTTTAATCCTTTCATAATTCCAAATGATATTACCACATTCTTACATATATGGTAAGCACTTCATACATACGATCTCCTTCCTACAATTATTCAGTCACATAAGTTCTCACATATGCCTAATTTCTATTTCAACGTCGTATGAAACTCACCATTACATTAAAAATTAGCCTCCTCTCACATTATATTGACAGCATTACGAACGAAGGCTTTATCATCACTGGATGACTGTTCCCTACATATGGATTTGACATTTAAGGTTTGAAGAATACCTAACATCCTTTAACCTAACTTTGGTAACCAACTACTCGTATTTAATATCGCACTTGCAATTGGAACAGAATAATACATTATTTCGGTCAATGTCGTCATCTTATAGCTATGTTCTATTACTATTTGCCTATGATGAATAAACGTCATTCTTGGAAGAGTTGATGTCAGAAATATTTAACAGTCTGGGATAGGTGAAGGTAATTATTCCACTCAAAATGTGAAAATTGTGTTTTATATATTTTCTTTCTCAATGTTCTTGCTGAAGATAGAATCCTTTAGCCGCTTTAAATTGGGAGTATCGGCTAATACGTCGTCTAAGGAATGTAGTGTGACGTATCACCGTAGAATCTTCTATATTTTTAAGAGTAATTTAATTTCGCGGAGCGAAATAATTTATCCCGCTAATACTGTAGAGTATAGCCGTAAATAAAGTCTTCCTTCTGTCTTCAGAGTGGAATTCCAATGTGCAGATATCCTTCTTCTGGTAACCGACTATTGTTCTTCTCATAAGCAGGTTGAGCGAATGAGTGAAATTTTCTTTCTAATTTTTTTTCATAATAATAGCTCGTAACAATCTTCTTACTTCGTTCTTTTTTCACTGCCTTCTATGTTTTGTTCTTTCGCCGAGCGCTTGACGAAAATATTACTATCTCGGCTTGTAATAGTGTCCGACGTTTAAATATCATCGTTTTGACAATTTAGACTCCATTTTTGTTCCGGTTGTATCTTTGAGTAACAGTGAAATGGCACAGTATATTCAAACATCTAACAGATGTACTTAAAAAACACTTAGTATCAATAGCTGCGATTCAAGAAACACTTTACTCGGATGACATACTATTGAAACCCAACGTTTCAGAGTATTAAAAAGCAAAATAGATAAAAGAATTCTCAAAGGAGCCCCACATCTTGGTACTGGTTTCATCGTAAATTGCATGGTCCTTGGATCAATCATCAGCTTTATCTCTATCATCAATAAGTTCTATACTCCTTCAGTTAAATGTGCCAATAAAGCATACACCTTGGAAAATGCTCATGCTGGGACAAACCAGATTGTCATCTCCAAAATTCCAAAGTCTCGCACTACAATTATCTTGGGTGATTTCAACGCCCAAATCGGCAAAGAATGGAAGTATGTAGGATGCTAAAGGGTTTATTATGTGACCTATTCCACATGCTTAAAGGAGAAGTCAGAGTATCCTGAAATAACTGACATACACAAATTCTGTTCCAAGCACTCAAATTTCTTTGCAACCTTCAATGCCAGTTCACTCCTCAAAGTAGGTAAAGTATCGTAACATAGTCAGTGATTACCTAGCACATCTCAGAATGAATCAAAATGGAGAAAGTTTAATTGAACTCTGTGTGAGGAACAAGGTTCTACTAAAAATTCACATTTTTTAAGCACCTTTCATGGAAGCAGAAGACCTGGACATCTCCAAACCCATTACTCGGAGAGTTCCAAATTGACCAAGTTGCCATCTCTGCAGAGTCCTCTAAAGAAATTCAGAATGTCAACGCCCTTGTTATTTTATTTTATGTTATTTTATGTTATTTTAAAGAATAACAAGTGAAATGAGATTCTTTAAAATAACATTTTCTTAGGATTTCGCCAAAAGTGATCTTTGCTCCAATACGGCTGATGATGACCCCTAGATGGGTCGAAACTAGTACCGTGTAATTTATAATTTTGTGAATATATTTTAGTATTGAAAAGGTGGAAACGTTTACGTTGTTATTGTTATTACTTATATATTATTCTCAGTTCAATACAGACCAAAAACATGAAATTCATAACCATTAATGGGACAGACAAGCCTGGCTACTTTTGAAATCTCATAAGACACAGCAGACATATCAGAAGTTTCTCGAAACCTGCAAGAATACCCCCAAATCATTAGGATCACCAAAAGAACTTTCTATAAGAACAAACTGACCAACATTGAATCCAAATTCAGAAGAATAATAATTTGAGAAATTTCTACTACACATTCAAATGGAACCTAGCCAAATACAACCCACCCCCCACCCACAACCCATGTTTTCGTGACCCAACCAGGTCACCCACAATGATGGATAAAACTGTCAGATCTTAGCAAAATACTTTGAGTCCCTTCTCAACTGCGATCCACCACAATCGACTTTAATCCCAAACCTGAATCCAGTTTCAACCAACCCTGATTCTTCCCCACCAGACATTTCTCAACTTTCTCAAAAATAATAATGGTCTGGGTGCAGACTCAGAGACTGCAGAATATTGGAAATTACTGGATGACAATATACTACAACCCCTCCTCCAAACTATCCAACAGATTTGGAAGATCACTCAAATATCTTCCAATTAGGTCACAGCTCTTATTCATCATCTTCATAAAAAAGGTGATAAATCAGATGTCAGTAATTACCGTGGCATCTCTCGTCCTCCTGTTACTTATAAATCTTCATCAAAGCTTTACTCATTAGAGCTATAGAACAGCTTCACTCACAAATCGGTGAATACCAAGCCGGATTCCGAAAATCTAGATCCTGCGCTGAACAGATCCAGAATTTAAAAATGTCTATTGCCTACCTGAAACTCAGAGCTATTTTGTCACCACTTTTGTAGATTTCCAGAAGGCGTATGAGTCGATTGACCACACAACCCTTTTCCAAGTTCTCCAAGACCCAGCAGTTCATCCTAAGTACACTCACTGGTACGTCTTCCAAAGTGAAATTCGGATCGGAGATTTTTTAAAAATATGTGTTTAACATTGCACTAACACATCAAAGGTTTTCAGCAACAGAAGGATGGGAAAGGGCTAGGATTGTTAAGGTAATGGCCATGGCCTTAATTAAGGCACAGCTGATGCATTTGCCTGGAGTGAAAATGGGAAACCACGGAAACCATCTTCAGTGTTGCCGACGGTGGGATTCGAGCCCACTACCTCCCTAATGCAAGCTCACAGCCACGCAACTCTAACCGCATGGCCAACTGCTCAGTATTGGAGATTTCTGAAGCCTTTCAAATCCAAACAAGAGTTTGGCAAGGAGATGGACTATCACCACTACTTTTCAACTGTGCTCTCGAGAGGGTCCTCCAGGAATGGAGACATTCTAAAGGAATTCCTAATGGAGTTCAAATAGGACAAACTCATAATTGTATCAATATTGATTGCCTTACTTTTGCAGATGATCTTGCTCTCCTTATTTCCTCTCCTGAACTAGCTACTCAACAAATCAATTACCTGCATGAATGCGCAGTTAAGATTGGCCTCAAAATCTCCTACACCAAAATCCACTTCATTTCTAACATAATACATGCTCCCCCCACAGAGAAGTTCGCCGTCTTAACACGGGTCAACAAATTTGAAACAGCCTTCCGACCTACTCAAAATATATATAACAAAAAGTCTATCTCTCAAAATGTATAAATTAGACATTATCTAACTGTAATTAAACATGAAACATTATATGCAACAAAATATTTAACACTTTGAACACATAGCCTGCTTGAAAAACTGGCAATTAAGGACATTATCCAAGAACGACTTGCATAAGCAGAAACATATTGGGAATAATAATAATAATAATAATAATAATAATAATAATAATAATAATAATAATAATAATAATAATAATAATAATAATAATAATAATAATAATAATATTATCCAAAAAATTCTTGGTCCCAACCTCAAAGATGGAGCAACTTAGAAATATACACCCACACCAAAAAGATATCAAGCATAATTCAGAAAAGAAGGGTAATTTCTTATGCTCACCTCTTCAGATTGCCAGCTGAAAGAATCTGTAAATGTTCGTTATCCTACTTCAGAAGTCTCAAAACAATTCCTCCTTGCTTTGTGGAGATCGATAAGTATCTTTTAAAATATGGGATCACAGAAACAGACATTCAACTCCACGCACCACTCAAACACAAACTTAGAGACGTTCATCAAGAAGAAGTTCGAACTTGACTGAAGCACGTCCATTCTGGTGAATGGAAGAAAGCACACACTGAAAGGATGAAAACCTGGTGGGCCCACAAGAAGACAAAAAGTTGAGATCTCATGGTCCTTAGTGGCCCTAACAATGAAGAAAATAATGATGATGATAATAACATGTGCAGGCATTTTGATTTGATGTCATTTAGCTGCCAGAATATCAATTCTGATGTCTGTTTTACTTTACTAGATGAGAGAGAAGCCAGAACTCCATTGGTCTACCTATGGCTATAATTTTGTCACATAACACAAAATATATCTCTAGAGATCTTTTACATACCAACGTTGTATGATATAGAGCTGGGGTTCTCAAACTTTCTTGGTTCATGGCACAATATCTTGCTGTGCAGAATTTAGCAGCACATCCCCAATGTGGAAAGAACCATGCCTGGTTTAGAGGAATTTAGAACTCTACAGAGCAGTCCCCAAAGATCAAGAACACCAGCAGATGATACACAAACCATTGGAAAGCTCGCAAAACAAGTCTATCATTCCCAAACCCTAGCGCAGAATATTTAAACCAATGTACAGTCACCTGCAGTTCAGTAATCAGTTAGATAAGGAGAGGTTTACATGTAGTGAAGTACATAACTCTGTGCAGTTGATTTGCTGATAGTCACGATATTTTGTGTTGTTATAAAGCTGAAATAACTGTAGATTTTATGGAATATGGAAAAGTTTTTAGTTGTTAAAAGATTCAACATCATTGAAGAATGTAGTGAAAATAGAATGAGTACTGTAGTTCACCCGGATCAAGTGCTACCATGCTACTTGTGCAGAGAACTTCCTCACCTAGTGCAGTACGCAGGTATCTGAAAATCTGAAAATCGTGAACTTGCTCATTGTGTTGTATGCAGTCAGAAATTGAGCAATGAGTGTAGTTTATTGTAAGTACAAATTCAGTAAAATTTATATACATCCTTTTATATTTCATATAATGTGACTGCTTTCATATAAATTTTACTCTGATGTGACATCTGCTGTTTGTAAACATTATAATCATTCCAAACATTAACTTAACAACTAGGAAGTATGCTACACCAATTATTAAGGAAATATTCTTCTAGTGAACTGACAATTGTTTGGTACAATATTTCTATTAAGACATGATTCTTCTGCTTTTATTTCAATAAATTTACATTGGAAGAGAATGGGAAATTTGTTACAGGAATATTGTGAGATTTAGTATATAAATAAAGGAGAATGAAGGCCAGCAAGGAATTTTGTGGTTTGTGAAATGTGTCATCAAACTGCACAGTTACTGGTAGTTCCCATTTTTTCTTATTTAATGGATTCAGAGTGATCAGATTGGAACTGCTGGCCTTGGTGCTTTGAACTGAATCATCATTCAAAGTGATCAGCTGTACACAAAACTTGAACAGAACAGAATTTGACTTGGATGGCTAGATATATAGGAGGCTTTGTTGATTGCTTCTGCAACATAATTTTGCTTATATAGGTTATTTTCTTGACAAAACAACTTTGGGGATAATGCAAATATAGGCTACTATTAAGATGACCACACTGTTATTGCAAAGTATTATATGGTTTAGACACAAGGCACTTGAGTAACACCTGTTCACTGGGCAGTCCAGGGAATTCCAAGTATCTTCATGTCATTATCGTATTTCCAAAGCAAACTTAGTCATTCTTTCTAAGCTTTTTGAAAATGTTTAAGAAAAAGCTAGGTAAACAACTGATAGGGAATCTGCCACCCAGGTAACAGCCCTAAATGCAGATCATTGATGAATGATTTGATTCCAGGCAAACTGAGACACACTTGACAACGA
Source organism: Anabrus simplex (assembly GCF_040414725.1). Lineage (NCBI taxonomy): Eukaryota > Metazoa > Arthropoda > Insecta > Orthoptera > Tettigoniidae > Anabrus > Anabrus simplex. Next base: position 1,093,798,533 of record NC_090265.1, on the reverse strand, counting down.
ACACAGTCATTTAGGAAATAAAGATAAAGCCTATTTCAGTCATTTACTTTCTTCTCAAGTTAAAGAAGCCCAGGTAAAGAATAAAATAGCTACAACTTCAGAAAAAGCACTAAGAGCTAGTTATAAAGTAGCAGAAGTTACTGCAAGGAAGATGCAGTCATACACAGCTGCAGAAACTTTGATTTTACTTGGTTGTAAAGAAATAGCAAACACCATATTAGGGGAGGCTGTCGAGGGGTAGATTCAAAAGTACTTTTGTCAAATGATACTATTGCTCACTGCATAAAAGTCATGTCAGCAGATATTCAGAAACAAGAAGCAGAAAAATTAAATGATAGTATAAAATTTTGCACTTAAGCTTTACAAATTAATAGACATAAGTAAAAAATGCCAAGTAATGAGCTATGTAAGATTTTTAAACAGCAAACTGCTTGTTGAACAGTTTCTAGCCTGCAAAGAATTACCTCTGATGTCAACAGGATCAGACATCCAGATTGGAAGAGGATGGATTGTGTTGGGAAAACTGTATTTCAGTGTGCACTCATGGAACTCCATTAACTGGTCGAATGACAGGATTACTGGAAGATTTTTAGATCAGGAGCTTTGGTGGCAAAAGCTATTCCTGAAGGCCTAAAGAGTGTAATGAACTCGGTTGTTGAAATGGTTAATTACATTGAAAGTAGAGCTCTGAAAATCCGAATTCTCAAAATCATGTGCCGGGAAGCAGGAACTATTTACGATATTCTGGTTCTTCACATTGAAATTCGCTGGCTGTTAAGAAGAAAGATACTCTCTAGATTTTATGAACTTAAAAATGAATTGTTACAAATGTTTGCTGCAGAAAAACCTGAGTTCACTGCCCTCATTAGTGATGAAACATGGTGCTCCGAAGTTTCTTATCAAGCTGATATTTTTGGGCATTTGAATAATCTTAATGCTAGTATACAAGGAAAGGAAGAGAATATTCTTACAAGCTGAATGGTTTCTTACGAAAAATGGAACTGTGGAAGTCAAAAGTTGATAAATGTGAACTTTATTTTTCCTCTACCAGCTGATTCACACATTCATTCCTGTCTGATTTTAGAACGTCTTTCTGTGCTGGAGGATAAAATGAAGCATAATTTTCCTTCCCTCAATGTGAATGAATGTGACTGGGTTTTCAATCCCTTTGCTGTTTCTACTGGAGACTCAAAACACCTGACTGAACTTCAGGCTGGTTGAACTTTGAATCTCAAATTTAGGGAATAAATGCTATTTCAATTCTGGATTTTTGTGGAAAGATGGTTCCCATTGTCATCAGAACATGCCACTTCTATTTTGAACAACATATTTGTGCAGACAGGGACTTCTGACACTGATTAACATAAAAAATAAGAGACATAAGCAACTTCTTTCTTTAGTCCTAGAATTGCGAATGTGTTTGCTATTCTTTCACACATTGAACAAGTGTGCAAAACTAAACAAACCCATGTTTCACACTGCAACACTAGTGTAATAGTATTGACATGGCATTCTCAATTTTTCTTTTGTATTGCAAGTATTTTCAGTTTTCTAAGATTAATGAATAATACTACTGAAATATTTAATACAAAAACCTGTTTTTATGTGTTTGCACTTACCCAATAACTTTTCTCTTGGCACAGTCTAGAAATATCATGGCAACTAGTGCGCTGAGGCACACCCTTTGAGAACCCCCGATATAGAGTGATGCATTTCTGACACGGGCAACCTCTATTTCAATCCACGAATGCTTATCACCTTTTGAAAATATGCTTTAGAGCGGTGAAATTGACACTGTTCACTTCAATGCCACACAGTAACAACACTCCCAACCGGATGCCCGTCAAATAGACATTGCACATTGAGAACAGCGCCCCCTGGCAGCTCTCACATCCCATTTGTGCACGCCAGATCTCCTGCGAGTGTCTGCACTACGTTGTCATTACTTTCTTTACAGCCCTCATTTGCTTAACCTCCCGTATCTGAAATATTGCTGGAAACTTTTCCTGCAAGTTGAGCCTCACTAGAATAACAGTTCCTCAACCTGAAATGCTGTCTATCAAATCAGTTTATAATTTTGCAAAACATGTCTCATATAATTAGATTGCTTTCCTAGAGGTTATATGCAACACCTGATTGATATATATATATTTTTTACAAGTTGCTTTACGTCACACCGACACAGATAGGTCTTATGGCGACGATGGGACAGGAATGGGCTCGGAGTGGGAAGGAAGTGGCCATGGCCTTAATTAAGGTACAGCCCCAGCATTTGCCTGGTGTGAAAATGGGAAACCACGGAAAACCATCTTTAGGGCTGCCGACAGTGGGTTTCGAACCCACTATCTCCCGAATACTGGATACTGGCTGCACTTAAGTGACTGCAGCTATCGAGCTCGGTACATGATTGATAAGGAGAGAGACCATCTTGTGAAGACAGCAGTATATGAAAATATAGAGATTTTCCTTGTCCTTTTGTGTTTTCATGTTTTTTCTTGTCTGCTACACTATCGCTCCCTCTTATGATGTTGAATGGTGATGTGTTTATCATTTTCATGTGCCTATATTTCTATTATATGATTTGATTTGTTTGTTCCTTTCCATTACTAAAATAATTTATTACAATATGCTATTAACTTTATTTATGGAATCATAATTCCTATAATTTGTAATGATGCGCAGAGGGGCTAGGTTACTAAAATAAAATGCCAATTTTACAAAAAATCTTCTTGCACAAGTTCCCAAATTCCTTCAGGGGTGATGCTAACGGATTGTATTCCAGTGTCTTTTCACATGAAATTTTTTCTATAGGACAATGTATATCTACTTATTCTTAAAAATATTAATGTCAAGTTCTCTAACAGATGGAGTTAAAAGCTAAAAGAAAGGTAAATTCTTGTCCTCATCTTAAGGTAGTGCAGCTCTTTTCACGTCCACCCCCAATGGAGATGAGCTGTACGTATCATTTCAACCACATACTAGCCCTCCTCCCAATATTAAATTTCTAACAGTACTGGCAATCGAACTAGGGCCGACATGGACGTAACACAACCTAATAGGTTGAAAGTCGATTTCGATTACAATGTGGTCATGTTATACTATGAAGGTGGAAAGTTGAAACCTGCTGCTACAAGGTCGTATCAAAACATTCCCTGGCTAGCTCTGTAGTGTGCCAACAGATGGCAGCACAGGGTCGCACTAGAACCTTCAACCTTGATAAGGTAGTGAGCCAGGAGACATCACTGTTAATATTAGGAGTTCTTATAGTGGTGTCTTTGTGAACACCTGTGTGTGGTAGTCTGCAATTACGTCATGGACAGAAATATAGAACAACAAGTCAATGTGAAATTTTGTGTTAAACTGGGCAAATTGGCCACAGAGACATTGAACATGTTTCACCAAGCATACAGCGATGGTGCAATGAGTCATGTGTGATGTTTCAAGTGGCATAGGTGCTTCACAGGTGGAAGAACATCCCTTGAAGACAAGGATTGATCTGGAATACAATCCGTTAGCATCACCCCCGAAGGAATTTGGGAACTTGTGCACGAAGATTGTTGGAGTGTGATCAACGACATTATGACCTGGGCCACCGTAGCTCAATTGGTAAGCAATATTCATTGACTTGGCCCACAATGGGCGACTTGCATCACTCTACAGTGTGATGGCAGTAGTGCCAGACCTGTAGCTTAAATCCTTTCCAACAGAACAATGATGACCTAGGCCACCATAGCTCAATTAGTAGAGCAACCGACGTGAAATCAGAGGTTGTGGGTTCGGATCCCACTGGTGTCTGGTTGGCCATTGTTGTTCTGTACTTAACTTCTCATCCCCACGTACTACATGTATGTAACATGATCTAATAGGTTGAAAGTCAATTTCGATTTCAATAGGTAGAGAAAATTCAGCATTCATTACTGTATTTCATCGCGTAATTGTCACACTTCTTACACCAAAATTTAAAAAAATAATAGGGTGCTATCATTATGCAAAGAATATTTTAATACCAGTATTTGTATTACTGAGAAAATTAATTTATAACTAAATTGTATTTTATACAAGTTTAAGGTGCACGTAATAATCATGTATATAAAAACAAACAAAAACAAACCCCATGGCACTACAGCCCTTGAAGGGCCTTGGCCTACCAAGCGACCGCTGCTCAGCCCGAAGGCCTGCAGATTGCGAGGTGTCATGTGGTCAGCACGACGAATCCTCTTGGCCGTTATTCTTGGATTTCTAGACCAGGGCTGCCATCTCACCATCAGATAGCTCCTCAATTCTAATCACATAGGCTGAGTGCACCTCGAACCAGCCCTCAGGTCTAGGTAAAAATCCCTGACCTGGCCAGGAATTGAACCCGGGGCCTCCGGGTAAGAGGCAGGCACACTACCCCTACACCACGGGGCCGGCAAATCATGTATATACATCAAAATAATTAAAATAGTCCAAAACAAAATTCATAATTTATTTACAACAGTTTGGCATGTTTCTCCAATCTGAAAATAAAAATGAACTTATTAATTGTCATTAATCGGAGCATTAAAGTTAAAATATTACACTAGCAAAAATATGATTGCATTATTGTGGAATACGGACTTCCCAGTAAACAATTTTCTCAAAATCTTCTGTGTCGCTATCGCTGGTTTCGTTATCTGATGTGCTGTCCTTGCCGCTGTTCATACCAGTATCAAATTCTTCATTACTATGCCACACTGCATATTCTTCGGGTTCGTCTAGAGCGTTTGAAACCCATGTCTTTTTGAAGCTCTTGGAGACTAGTTCAGGTGGTATAAGGTCCCAACTTTTCATTGCCCACAAGCATAATAAGTCGAAGGATGGATGCCTAATATTTCCAATCAGCATCAATTGCTGATTGCCGCTCATCATCCACTGGTAAAATTGATGTAAATGTTTTTAAATACATATATGTCCAGTGGCTGCAAAATAGATGTTAGGCACCAGGAATGACTACCTGCTGTGCGTTATTTTCATTGAGAATTTGCTTCACTCCGTTCACAAGGTGACCTCGGGATCTATCTAAAATACGCAGAGCTGGCTGTTTCACTAGTGCACTGGGTCTTCTATCCAACACAGTTTTAATCCAATCTAGCATTAGTTCTGTGACCATCCAACCCTTTAGTTGCACTTGTACATGAATTCGATTTCCTCTTTCTGAGAAACGATAAAGAAAATTATGTAAGGCAGCCAACTTTCTTCAGTCAGCTGTGCATCGTAATATCTCACTACCACTGATTTTCATAAAATATACACTCCGGGATGCTTTTAGCACAATAGGGCTGTTGCGAGGCATATAAAAAATGGAACCTGGTCAGCATTACCGATTTGAGAAAGTAAATATGAAGTTTCCTGGTGCAAACATAATACAAATCAGTGAAAATTTACAATCTTGTCCATGTAATCAGCAAGCAAACTGTGACATTGTGTTGTTCTCCTTTCGCACTGATAGATTGTATCGTCGCATTAACCTCATAACCCACCCATGACTTGCCTTAAACTGAGATGTGGCAATGTTGTGTTCGCACGTTACCTCCCGTGCATTCACTTCATAATTATGACACACTGCAGCCATTGTTACGTATTTCATTGACGTACACAAACACTTCTTTGTCAATTTTCAGACACTTTCTTGTTTCTGGACATCTAAATGTACTTCTAGAATAGTTTGCGTTTGTTTAGCTTATCTTTAAATTTCTGCCAGTCACACACTAAGTTTCCACTCTCTGAAAATTTTCTTTCCACAGCTCTGTTACCATGCTGTTCATTGAAGACAATTTACCTTTAGCTTAAAGGCCGCAGAATAGTTTCTATAATTATCCATGATTACAAATATATTCTTCACACGTCAGTTTGTTGCTACTTAGGTCTAAATGACTGTCCGTAACTGTTCAAAGAACATACCAGATGTATCAGACTCAACCAACCTGATAAATCAGCTGTTGCTGATCATGCCTTAACACCTGGTCATGATGTCTTGTTCCAAGAAGTGGATGTTCTTGCCTGTATAAAGCAATATTGCCAAAGAATTATCAGGGAGGCGGTTGAAATACGTAAACATCCAGATAATTTCAACCGCGATACAGGTTACAACCTCAGTGAATCATGGCTACCTATGATCAGAACCATTAGAGAGTAATGCTTTGCTGTTACTATTCATTGTCTCTAGCGTTGGGCTAAAATGGTGTCCCCTTTACATCTTTGGGCACCATTTGAAGCTTCCTTGTTGCTTTCTCCTAGCAACCATCTATACGTCGTTTCTTTTCTGTTTTGTCTCCTGATGAAGAAAGGCAAGGTTCCTTTTGAAACGTTGAGTGTGTTTATAATTATTTACACGGCATAAGCCCAAAAATTATAACTCATGAAAAAATTTCTAAACCACCTCAAAAACAAAATAAAATCTCTCTCTCTCTCTCTCTCTCTCTCTCTCCTTTTCGTCGATACTTCTGTGAGATGGGAAAACCTACATACCTCCGTAAAGTTGAGAGGTCCTCTTGAGGTGAAGTACAAGGATTGCAAGCAGGACTGTACCTACTCGTAAATTTCCTGGTACTGGAATGTTCGATTGTGTATTATAGCAGACCACAAGAACATGACAATGTTATGAAAAAAGAACACATTCATTCTGATGTGTACCATTGATAAGAGCAAATATTAACTTAATTTTTTGTGAATTAGATTTTCAAGGACTGATTTTGTCATCGTTTGCCTGCACGTTCCGATACCAGTGCAACCCTGATTGCAAGGTTTTGGAAGCCGTATCACCGGGCAATTTGGCTGTGCGGTTAGGGCTGCACAGCTGTGAGCTTGAATCTGGGAGATACTGGGTTCAAACCCTATTGTCGGCAGCACTGAAGATGGTTTTTCGTGATTTCTCATTTTGACATCAGGCAAGTGCTGGGGCTGTACCTTAATTAAAGCTACGGCTGCTTCCTTCCCAGTCCTAGGCCTTTTCTATCCCATCGTCACCATAAGACCTATCTGTGTTGGTGCGACGTAAAAAAGAAAGTAGTACTAGAAAACAAGTGTGCGATGCTGGTATTTCCCAGTGACGTTGCTGATAAGCGATAACTTGCAGCCTTTCAAATAAGAACTTATAATATGTCACTGGTGAATAAATTGTACCTTGTCTTGCGACCACATTTTCAAACTAGCCATAAGCCATGCATCGTGTATACCGTATTATTTATTTATATGTTTTACGACATCTTGCAAACGTGACTGTGTTGCCAAATTTCTGATAAGCCATATACATATTCATACTCAACTTACATTGCAGTTTCATTTAAGTTTTAAATGGATTGATGTACAAAATTTGGACGAGCAACAATTATGTGATGAAATTTTAAAATCTGATTTTTGTATTGAAAATAAAGGATGCGACGATTATGTGGTGGCGACGATTATGCGGTGAAATATGGTATTTGTGTGTCTTTTGGGTCAGTACAGACAATCCTAACATTGGAACTGAACATGTGGCTTGTCATTTCCAAAACTCCTGACTCCTCAGGAGAAGATGCATCATGTTGCAGTGTGCCAAGATCTCTGAAAGGTCACCTTTCACACCACTGCCGAGATACAGCATGAATCACAAACCAAACTGGACATGCTGATTCAAAATTACTTTTAGGCTGCATTCTAGCAGTGGCAGAAACAATGGAACCAGTGTACTGCTGCTCTAAGTGACTCTTTTGAAGGAGATGTTTTTCAAACTTAGATACATAATGCAGTATTTTATCAACAGAGACAGTCTAGGAAATTTTTGATCCAGTCTTGTATAATGTGAATATGAAGTTCACCTGGTGCTTCTAGAGTCCAGTGGCGATGTGTGGTTTGGCCGTAGTGGAGGCGATCTCAGACAGTCGCACGTCGATGGGGATGCGGTCGTCGTAGAGGGTGGGGGCCTGGAGGATAATCCCTGCAGTACCCACAAGCACTGCTAGGGTGAAGATCCAGAGGAAGAGCCGGTCCAGAACCATGGCCACATACTTCCAGTCCTCTTTCACCTGCAAGATATTGTTCAGACTTGCTACAGCTTGGCAAGAAACTATACTGACCTTATTAGATACGAATTTGCATATCATAATGTGACTTACAACCAAAACTGAGTGGTATGTTAAGACTAGTTGTCAAATTGGATATATATTACTGTCAGTGTTTATGTATACAAAGACATGCAAGGATAAAATCATTCTTAAAAAAAGTCATTTCACTTCGTCTATCTCTTACTACCACTGTTGTTTGTCCTACACACAAAGATCAAATTATTTAATCAGTAGTACAAAACTTCATGGTGAAGCATGCACTTAACAAAACTACTTGCCCTGGTGCAAATACACTTACACCTAGGGGAAAATTTATTCATGATATCAAACACACTCAAACCAGAATAAAAAACATAATGATCATTAGCATTATAGCTTAAGTTTGAGCAAACTGTAGATAACAGTAGTTATTTTGACATGCATTGCATGTAAGCTTTGGGAAAGCATTCTTTCTGGTTATATTAGATATGTTTGCAAAATTAATAACTGGTTTGATAGAAGGCAGTTTGGGTTTAGGAAAGGGTATTCCACTGAAGCCCAACTTGTAGGATTCCAGCAAGATATAGCAGATACCCTGGATTCAGGAGGTCAAATGGACTGTATCGCGATTGACCTGTCTTAAGGCATTTGATAGGATAGATCATGGGAGACTACTAGCAAAAATGAGTGCAATTGGACTTGACAAAAGAGTGACTAAATGGGTGGCTCTGTTTCTAGAAAATAGAACTCAGAGAATTAGAGTAGTGAAGCTTTAATTGTCCCTGTAATAATTAAGAGGGGAGTTCCTCAAGACAGTATTATTGGACCTTTATATATATATCAATGATGTGTGTAAGGAAGTGGAATCAAAGATAAGGCTTTTTGCAGATGATGTTATTCTGTACAGAGTAATAAATAAGTTACAAGATTGTGAGAAACTGCAAAATGACCTCGATAATATTGTGAGATGGACAGTAGGCAATGGTATGATGATAAACGGGGATAAAAGTCAGGTTGTGAATTTCACAAATAGGAAAAGTCCTCTCAGTTTTAATTACTGAATTGATGGGGTGAAAGTTCCCTTTGGGGATCATTGTAAATACCTAGGCATTAACATTAGGAAAGATCTTTATTGGGGTAATCATATAAATATGATTGTAAATAAAGGGTAGAGATATCTGCACATGGTTATGAGGGTATTTAGGGGTTGTAGTAAGGATGTAAAGGAGAGAGCATATTTATCTCTGGTGAGACCCCAACTAGAGTATGGTTCCAGTGTATGGGACCCTCACCAGGATTACTTGATTCAGGAACTGGAAAAAATCCAAAGAAAAGCAGCTCGATTTGTTCTGGGCAATTTCCGACAAAAGAGGAGCGTTACAAAAATTTTGTAAAGTTTGGGCTGGGATAACTTGGGAGAAAGGAGACGAGCTGCTCGACTAAGTGGTATGTTGATTTCCATAGGGAATCTGAAATATTTGTTCCGAATGAGTAAATTTATAATAAACTGAAAATGTTAAAGGTCCACTTTTTCAATACCATGAATGTTTATTGATGTGAATATATATCACATAATGTTTAAAGAAGGTTGGTACTAGTTTCGACGCTCATTACGCGTCATCATCAGCCAACAAATCAATTGAGCAAAATGCAACTTATCGAATAGCAATATATAACACATGATAGCACCTACAAGACAAATGTTAAACATGTTAAACTGCATAGGCTAATTGTAGCCACCCTCCACGGTATGCACTAGCCAGCGTCTTGCTAGGTGTGCTAGGTACCAACTGATAAGCCCAGCCTAGCACATGAGGGCGAAACGCTGGCAACCAGGAGTGAGTTAGCTGGAAAATTTATAATGTCCAATAACGGACCATTTATATTGATAAGTGGTATGTTCCGAGCTGTCAGAGGAGAGATGGCATGGGAGGACATCAGTAGACGAATAAGTTTGAGTGGTGTCTGTAAAAGTAGGAAAGATCACAATATGAAGATAAAGTTGGAATTCAGGAGGACAAATTGGAGCAAATATTCGTTTATAGGAAGGGGAGTTAGGGATTGGAATAACTTACCAAGGGAGATGTTAAATAAATTTCCAATTTCTTTGCAATCATTTAAGAAAAGGCAAGGAAAACAACAGGTAGGGAATCTGCCGTGTGGGCGACTGCCCTAAATGCAGATCAGTAGTGATTGATGATGATAAATTTGGCTAAGCATTGGTTGTGGCAATTTCTAACAATGTACCCAAAATTCTCAATCAAATCATCATTGATTTGCATTTAGGGCTGTTGCCCAGGTGGCAGATTTCCTATCAGATATTTACCTAGCCTTTTCTTAAATTATTTTGAAGAACTTGGAAATTTATCTAACATTTCCCTTGATAAATTACTCCCCTCCTTACTTCCTCCTCCTATACATGAATATTTGCCCCAATTTGTCCTCTTGAATTTCAACCTTACCTTAATATGTGACCTGTTGTGCAGAAAGGGACCCGAACCTCTGTTGTTTTTGTTGTTGTTTCAGTCAACAGTCCATTGACTGGTTTGATACAGCACTCTATGCCACCCTATCTGTGCTAACCTTTTCATTTCTATGTAACTATTTCATCCTATATTTGCTCTAATCCACTTTGTCATATTCATACTTTGGTCTACTCCTACCATTCTTACTGCCTACACTTCCCTCAAAAAACAACTGATCGATAGCTTCAGTCGCTTAAGTGCGGCCAGTATCCAGTAATCGGGAGATAGTGGATTCGAACCCCACTGTCGGCAGCCCTAAAGATGGTTTTCCGTGGTTTCCCATTTTCACACCAGGCAAATGCCGGGGCTGTACCTTAATCAAGGCCACGGTCACTTCCTTCCACTTCCTAGGCCTTTCCTATCCCATCGTCGCCATAAGACATATCTGAGTCAGTGCGACATAAAGCAAATAGCAACTAACTAACTAAAACCAACTGAACAAGTCCTGGGTGTCTTAAAAAGTGTCCTATCATTCTATCTATTCTTCTCGTCAAATTTAGCCAAATCAATCTCCTCTCACAAATTCGACTCAGTATCTCTTCATTCGTGATTCGATCTATCCATCTCACCTTCAGCATTATTCTGTAACACCACATTTCAAAAGCTTCTATTCTGTTTCTTTTTGAGCTGGTCATCGTTCATGTTTCATTTCCATACAATGCCATGATCCAGATGAAAGTCTTAAGGAACATCTTTCTAATTCCTACATCAATGTTTGAAGTGAGCAAATTTCTTTTTTTTAAGAAAGCTCTTCCTTGCTTGTGCTAGTTTGTATTTTATGTCCTCCTTACTTCTGCCATCATTAGTTATCTTACTACCCAAGTAAAACAATATTTATCTACTTCCTTTAAGACTTCATTTCCTAATCTAACATTTCCTGTATCACCTGCCTTTGTTCGACTGCACTCCATTACTTTTGTTTTGGACTTATTTATTTTCGTCCTTTACTTCTTACCCATACCAATCAGCAACTTCGAGATATTCTGCAGTCTCAGATAAAATAACAATATCATCGGCAAATCTCAAGGTTTTGTTTTCCTCTCCTTGCAGTGTGATTCCCTCTTCAAATTCCTTTTTGATTTCCTTTACTGCCTGTTCTATGTAGACATTGAAAAGGAGGGGGGACAGACTGCAGCCTTGCCTCAATCCTTTCTAGATTGCTGCTTCTTTTTCAAAGCCCTCAATTCTTATCACTGCAGACTGATTTTTATACAGATTGTAGATAATTCTTCGTTCTCGGTATCTGATCCCAATCACCTTCAGAATCTTAAATAGCTTGATCCAATCAACATTATCAAATGACCGGGCGAGTTGGCCGTGTGCGTAGAGGCGCGCGGCTGTGAGCTTGCATCCGGGAGATAGTAGGTTCGAATCCCACTATCGGCAGCCCTGAAGATGGTTTTCCGTGGTTTCCCATTTTCACACCAGGCAAATGCTGGGGCTGTACCTTAATTAAGGCCACGGCCGCTTCCTTCCAACTCCTAGGCCTTTCCTATCCCATCGTCACCATAAGACCTATCTGTGTCGGTGCGACGTAAAGCCCCTAGCAAAAAAAAAAAAAAAAGAACATTATCAAATGCCTTTTCTAGATCTACAAATGCTGCCATGTAATGCAGGCTTGTCCTTCTTAATTCGATCCTCTGAGATCAGACGTAAAGTCAGGATTGCTTCACGTGTTCCTACATTTCTTCTGAAGCCAAATTGATCTTCTCCCAATTCAGCTTCAACTTGACTTTCCATTCTTCTGTAAATAATGCATATTAACATTTTGCAGGCATGAGATACTAAACCAATGATGCGGTAGTTTTCACACTTGTCAGCACCGGCTTTCTTCGGAATAGGTATAACAACATTCTGCCAAAATTTGGTTGGCACTTCTCCTGTCTCATACATCTTGCACACTAAATGGAATAACCTTGCCATGCTGTTTCTCCTAAGGCAGTAAGTAATTCAGAGGGAATGTCATCAATTCCAGGTGCCTCGTTCCTATTTAGGTCTCTCACAGCTCTGTCAAACTCTGACCTCAAAATTGGGTCTCCCATTTCATCAGCATCAAAAGACTCTTCTTGTTCCAAAGCCAAATCATCTACAACTTTACCTTGATACATCTGTTGGATATGTTCCTGCCATCTTTCTACTTTGTCTTCTTTCCCTAGAAGTGGCTTTTCATCTGAGCTCGTAATATTCATACACCTAGATTTCCTTTCCCCAAAGGTTTCCTTGATTTTCCTGTATGCAGCAGCTACCTTTCCTAGGACCATACAACCTATGAAATTCTTGCACTTCATGATATAAATATTGATTCCCACAGGGAACCTGAAATATTTGTCCCGAATGAGTAAATTTATAACATCAATATAATTGGTCCATTATTGGATATTATAAATTTTTCAGCTGACTCATTCCTGGTTGCCAGTCTTTCACCCCAGTGTGAGAATGAGACAAAGTCTCTTACAGTGCATTGGCAGCTGGTGGCTCCAAGTTGCCTACGCAATGGCCTCCACGGTATGCACTAGCCGTGCATTTTGGTAGGTGTGCTATTTACCAACTGATGAGCCCAACTTAGTACACTGGGGCAAAACTCTGGCAACCAGGAATGAGTTAGCTGGAAAATTTATGATGTCCAATAATGGACCAATTATATTGGTATTATTCTTGCACTTCTCCTTCAACCATTCTTCCTTAGCAACCTGGCACTTTCCATCCACTTCATTCTTTAATCGCCTGTATTCTTTTCTGCCATCTTCATTTCTAGCATTCTCATATTTTTGTCGAGTATCTCCTGGGTTATCCACTGATTCTTAGTTGATCTTTTCTTCCTTCATAACTTTTCTTCAGCGGCCCTACTGACTTCATTTTTCATGACTATACACTCTTCCTCTATAGGGTTTCCTTCAGCCTTTTCGTTTAGTCCTTGGGCAACATCTTCCTTGAAACAATCCTTCACACTCTTTTCTTCCAACTTGTCTAGATCCCATCTTCTTGCATTCGTTCCTTTCTTCAATTTCTTCAACTTCAGATGGCATTTCATGTCCAACAATTTGTGGTCAGAGTCCACGTCTGCTCCTGGGAAACTTTTGCAATCCAACACCTGGTTTCTGAATCTCTACCTAATCATAATGAAGTCTATTTGATACCTTCCAGTGTCTCCAGGTCTCATCCGCATATACAGCCATTGTTTGTGGTGTTTGAACCAAGTATTAGCAAGGACTAAATTATTATCAGTACAGGATTCAACCAGCCGACTTCCTCTTTCATTCCTTTGTCCCAGACTGAATTCTCCTACTGTATTACCTTCTCTTCCTTGGCCTCCTCTGCATTCCAATCTCCCATCACAATTAGATTCTTGCCGCTTTTTACATATTGTATTAAGTCTTCTATGTCTTCAAATATTCTTTTGATTTCCACATCATCTGCTGAACTAATAGGCATATAGACCTGTACTATTGTGGTGGGCATTGGTTTGGTATCTATCTTGACAACAATAATTCTTTCACTATACTGGTCATAGTAACTTAACCGCTGCCCTAGTTTCTTATTCATTATAAAACAAACTCCTGCACTTCCCCTGTTTGATTTTGTGTTGGTAATTTTGTAGTCGCCTGACCAAAAATCCTGATCTTTCCGCCAACGTATTTCACTTATACCAACTACATCTAACTTTAGTCTATTCATCTCCCTTTTCAGATTCTCTAACCTACCACAATGATTCAAACTTCTAACGTTCCACACTCTGACTTGCAGAATGTCAGTATCCATCTTCCTAATGATAGCCCCCTCTCGTGTAGTCCCCACCCGGAGATCCGAATGTGGGACTATTTTACCTACGGAATATTTTACCCGGGAGGAAGCCATCATCAGTACATCATTCATACAGAGACAGCTGCATATCCTCCGGAGTAAGTTACGACTGTAGTTTCCAGTTGCTTTCAGCCGTGTAGCAGTATCAACACAGCTAAGCCATGTTGAGTATTATTACAAGGCCATATCAATCATCTAGACTGCTGCCCTTGCAACTTCCGAAAGGCTGCTACCCCCTTTTTGATGAACCATTCATTAGTCTTGTCTCTCAAGGATACCCATCCGATATGGTTGCACCTTCGGTTCGGCTATCTGCTCCAATGGGACGCGCAAGCCTCCCCACCACAGGAAGGTCACATGGTTGCAAGTGATAAAAATCATTATGGTTCCGTATTGAAGATTACTATACTTGTAGGTTGATAATTAATTTATTATTAAACCACTTATTCAATACATTGTTAAACATTTTAAACATTTTAAAAATAAAAATTTTTAAATATCCATTAATTGATATATAATGTGCATCATAAATAAACTCAAAACTACACTCTTCACTTTACAGTCTTACTAGAATGTCAGTGTTGTACTGAATAGGTGGTTTAATAATAAATTAATTAGCAACCTACAAGTAAGGTCACATGGTTTGCAGGGGAGGACTGAACCCTTACCGGTACTTCAATAAATTCACTGTTATATCTGAAATCAGCCTTGTCAATACTTAATTAATTATTTATTATCACATAATACACCATACATGTTTCAAGGACCTTAGTGTCCTTTTTCTGAGTGGTTTACTCAAACTACCAAATATCTCTTGGACCTATTTACTTTTAATTATTATTAAACATAAATCACATTCTTAACAAGTCCTCTTATAATCTGTACAACATATTTAATTTTAAACATCTCTTAATTGATATATAATGTGCATCATAAAAAACCCCCTCAAAACTACACCCTTCTCTTTACAGTCTTATTAAAATATCAGTCTTGTCTATTACCTACAAATAATCAATTTATTAAAATCAGTGTCTCTTAAAAATTACTTAAATTTTCCAACTATAGTTTACGTCTGCTAAATGTTGTGGCTATTTCCGTATTATAATCATCTGTCTTTGAACACTCCCCAGAGGACAGATAGTATCATCTTCAGGCTCTTGCTATACTTTCCTCCAATTTCTCAGTTTCAATTTACAAACCAGAGTGACGGTGATATTGAAGTCAATGGTGAAAACCTACTGAAGACCAGTACTTTTTGTTTCTTAGGATTTTGTTTATGTAGTAACACCAACATTAACGTTGAAGTGTGAGCAAGGATAAATGGTGGATGGCTGTGATGGAGGGAGGTAATGGGAGTGCTCTGTGGCAAGAAAATGCTGATACGACTGAAGTAAAACATATACTGTACTGTTGTTCATCCAGTCACTATCTATGGAGCTGAGTGCTGGCCAGTTATGAGATGAGTAGAGCACCAACTTCACGTTATGGAGACGTATATGTTGCGACGGTTGATGGGAACCTCTCGCCTGAATACATTACAAAAGACACTATTTGGAGGAAGTTTGGCATCACTCCAGTAAATGAGAAAATATATCAGAGACGTGTCCAATGGTATGGCCACATCCTACATGCAGCACCTCATACCACTGCCAATACTGCCTACCACCTTAGTGAGTGGAACTTGACCAATTCGAAGGCCAAAACAACAATGGCAGGAAGCCATTACTGCTGATATAAGGGCACACCACCTACAGAGTAATGTTGTTTTCGATCGCGGGAAGTGATAGAAGAATAATAATAATAATAATAAGAAGAAGAAGGTGCGGCATCATATATTTTGCAATGACGTACGATGTCTCTGAGGATGTTCTTAGTGTTTTCTTAAGAACTGTACCATGCTCTTCTAGGAATCTGACATTTAATTTTCTGTGTGTGTGTGTGTGTGTGTTTTTTAACAAGTTGCTTTACTAATTCTAAAAGAATTTAATTACCAGTATATAAAGTCCACCTGTTCAATACACTTCTGCCATTTAATAAATGGTCTGTTTAAAATGTTAGATACGGTAGTTGTTTAAAAAACTACCTAGGACATGTTTCGACCTAGCCTAGAGGTTAGCATAAACTAAAATAACATACTGTAAGCAAAATTCTTTCAAGAATAAAATTTACTGTATCCACCTATTCAATACAATTATATTCTGTAGTGATTAAATCCTACATGAATTACATACTTGTAACATATTGTAAGGCCAAAAATTTAATTCCTCAAATATTTATGTTATAAATACTATGTAATTTAAGTTATGCCTTTATAGAATTAAGTTTCTGATAATTTAAGTCTTATACATTTTTACCGTACCGGCTATGATAACAGAGATACAAATTTGTATTTTTGTTGCTAAGTCCATATCAATGCTTAGCCACGAGAAAATGGGTAAACAGAATTTAATGAAAATTGGTATGTAGAGTTGAGGAATAAGAAACTACAGTCTAGGCTACAAATAATTTTATTCACCCTTGATGAAATGGTAGTTTAGGGGAAGGTGCCTAAAATTTCATTTTTAAATACCTATGTTATTGGTCCTATCAAAAAATACTTACTACATAACAAAAGTTATAGAGAATACAATTTCCGATCAGTTATGTTTTATTCAGTTGAACCATACCGACAAATGTATGCCATGGTTCATTTCTTCTAATCTATGCAAGTGCAGTCGTGGAATCACTCCAAAAGTAACCTTTTACATTTTCTAAAGAAAGGGATGATATGACTAATGGAGCAAGACGACTTCCTGTAAGGCAACCTAACAATTCTAGTCAAGGAATAGTGACACCTTGAAAGGTGCTATTCGAGCTTTAGCTAGTACTAACTGAATTGATACGCCCTCCTCATCCTCGGTTCTGAGATGCACTACAGTTCCGTAGGCATGTTGACTGGCATCAACAAAAGTATGCAATGTCCAAGATTGTCTTATCTGTTTTTCTGCCAGTTACTAGTCTTTGTATCTCTTAATTCTTCTTAGTGGCCAATTTCACAGTAACACTGGTTGAACTCCTTCGTGCCGGGCTGAGTGGCTCAGACAGTTGAGGTGCTGGCCTTCTGAACCCAACTTGGGAGGTTCGATCCTGGCTCAGTTTGGTGGTATTTGAAGGTGCTCAAATACGTCAGCCTTATGTTCGTAGATTTACTGGCACGTAAAAGAACTCCTGCAGGCCTAAATTCTGGTACGTTGGCACCTCCGAAAACCATAAAAGTAGTTAGTAGGACGTAAAGCAAATAGCATTATTATTGAACTCCTTCGACATTACATCAGGTAGAGGGGAGTCCCAATTTGACTTAAATCTTTTTTTACTTAATTTCTCTGAAGTTTCTATTTTCCATGACTCCTCTAGCAATAATTTGAGTGGAAGAAGTGCAGGGGTGAGAAACCCAATGACATCATCAATTTTCTGTGTCACTGAGAGTAGAATTCTTGTGGTAAGTATTTCTTGGGAGAATGGAAAGTGAGCAACGAAATAAATTGCAATGTGTCCAACCTCTTGTTCCACTTCATGCCCAAAACCTTTGTGACATATCCATTGTTATTAATATCTTCATTGTTGCCCTCGATCTTCGAAAGTTCACAATTTATTATTGTGGATTCCTAGCTTTTCAGCTCCATTTTGGTTTCAGCTAGAATCCTTGTACTTTCAGAATGAAACATACCGTATTCTTCTACAGAAGCAACTGATGTTACACAGTTATCTACATACACAGATTTCATCAGTTTCCATGCTATCAATAAGTTCATCCTTATTATTAACAGCTGAAAGGTGATGATCCAGTACAGCACCCAATATAAACGGACTACATGTGGCTTCAAAAATAATTCCTGAATGTCTATAAGTCTTCAATTTCATAGTTCTGAAATCCTTCCACTACAAAAATCGGAGATAGTCACGATCTTCAGCTCACACTTCAATCATTTGGAATGCTTTTCTTATGTCTGCAATAACACCCAGCTCTTTCTCTCGAAACCTTAAAAATTTTTTGTTTTAGACGAAGCATCAAAAACTTGTCGAACTGGAGTAGTCAGACTTTTAAGTTTGATTACAGGTCGGTGGGGAAGATAATGACAAGATTCCTGTGGCACGTTTTCAATAAAACCTTCCGTTGTCCAGTCTTCAAATATTTTGCCATATTGTGAGAGGAGACTTGCCTTTTGTAATTTCTGTGTAGTTGACTGAAGTCTTTTTTATGCTATTTCCTTATTGGACTGGATTTCCAGATGACCCTCCATCCAAGGAAGACCAACTACATAACGTACATCTTCTTTTTGTGTTAAAGTATTAAGTAGTTATTGCTTCACTTCTCGATCTTGTTCTTCAGTTGACTTGATTTCTACTGGATCCTGAATACCAATTGTTTCAAGATTCCAACTGTCTATGATTAAACCATTGCTGTAATCCATTGTGATTGTTGTATTTGCTGTATTCACATCAGGAGAGTTGTCAGTTAGTTCTCCACCCAACGTCTATCCTAGCTTTGTTTCAATGGCTGTAAGACAATTCTTAAGTCAAACAATATTTCCAGTTAGAAGTTTAGCATAGATATCCATTCCAATAAGGAGCTGAATTTCTGGACAGTTATCATCCACATTGCTGATCCATATTTTCTTCATTCTAAGTTCATGAAACAAGGTAGAGCACGCTTAAACTCGTGGACTGACTGGCAAATACGTGGCTAGTCCCTGACTTCGATCTCACAATCAATGTTACCACCTGGTTTTTGCAGCTTGATTATGTACTTCTTATGATTTATTTCTGAGGTCTTACTTCCACCAAACAGAACATGGGAAACCAATTCTTCAGCACATGATTTCAATCCAAGTTCTTGAGCTGTTTTCTTCAAGAGGTAGGATCGTTGAGAGCCACAATCCAAGAAAGCTCTCACTGTTTTCCAATTCCCATTTCTGTGGGCAGTAACTGTCAGTGTTTGTAATATTACTTAATGAACAGATGTATGACAAGCCATATTTGAAGTTATGTGAAGCTGACTGGCTTTCTCTCCTTTCTTCAATTCATTCTTACCTTTCTGCTAAAAATCAGGACACATAACCGTGGCATGCTTCTTACAACAAACCAAGCACCTAATGTTTGATTTACAGTTCTTTGACAAATGATTAGTTCACAAGCACATGAAACAATGCTTTTTTATCTAACCTTTGATCTTCTTTCCACAACTGTCATGTTTGTTGTTTTGAAACACTTCCCGCTGTCATGGGCCTTTTCATAAAAGATACATAAGTCTTCTGAAGTATTGCTAAGTGCTGCCACTGTAGGTGAACTC
Source organism: Anabrus simplex (assembly GCF_040414725.1). Lineage (NCBI taxonomy): Eukaryota > Metazoa > Arthropoda > Insecta > Orthoptera > Tettigoniidae > Anabrus > Anabrus simplex. The sequence goes on along the minus strand of NC_090265.1, from coordinate 1,093,778,836 downwards.
ATCTTATCTTTAATGTGCTTTCTGTCTATTTTTGAAATATATCTCTTCCTTTCAGTCTGTTATTTCACTTCTGTACTACCAAAACCTGACTGCACTAACAGGATTTGCTGCTCATTTAAGACTTCAGTCTTGACAAACTCCATTAAATAATCAAGTCGAGACATCCTAGGTTCCATTTCATTTACACTTTGTATTGAAATTTGACTCCTCTGCCATGCCCATAACGTTTCTTCTGGCAGACTTGACTCAACCAAGGGAAATAACCATGTACCTGGATCTGTGCTGGACAAGTTTAAGGTACTGAGTGACCATAAATGCGATTCTAATTTAACTGATAAAGTTGAATGGGGAAGTTTATCATTTTGAGTAGCATTTGAAATTACTAGTTTCAACAGTTCTCTTACATAGACTTGCATCAGAAGATCATCCCTACTGAATCATTCTTTTAATGCTTCAATGACTTTTGGATATTTTTCTGCTGTTTGAAGGCAACTAAAAACAATTGCCTCTGGTTCTGTGCCAGGTTTCATTGCCTGTAATAAATACTGAAACTTGTCACTGTTGTCCGAAGTATCATCTTCGTGTATCTTTCGGAACTGAGACCAAAAGCATAACCATTCCTTAAGATCTCCATTAAATATCTTTAGCTCAATTTTGGGTAACTTAAAGGACCTTCCCTCATTTCCGAACATCTTGCTAGGTGGTGAACTAATCTTTCCTGTGATCAAATTTTTTTTGTTTACTTGTACCTTAATAACCTCAAATTCGTCACTGTATATCTCAGTACTTTCTCTTTCAGATAAAATAACATTATCCTCCACATCATTGTCTGATAAGTGATCCATTATTTTCAAGTCAGTTTCATGAAGTTCCACCATTAAATTTTCCAAATGGTTAAAATTTGACTGCAGCAAGTAACGATTCTGCGAGGTAATTTCTGTTCAAGAAACTTGAAACATTGAAACTTCTTTGTTACACATTGTCTAATAGGTGTCCTACCTTTCATTAGCCATTCCATGTTGATTCCTTCTCTTCTTGGATACGAATAATTATTCACGATTACCCACAACATAAATTCCTCTCTCACCTGGGACAGGAATGTTCACAGTAAGTTATATACATCTCCGAGCTCGTCGGAGGTCACCAGATGTTACAAAATCTTTATCTGACTCCATATTTATATTAAAATATACTTTATTTTCTCTCATGCGAACCATATTGAAATCCATCTTCTACAATTTTATAAAATAAACAAGAACCACAAGCACATTATTAGCATATTACCCCATGATAGCTACTTACTCCCAAGAGCTCTGAATCAACAATCCAAAGGGATAACATATTCAAAGTGTACAAGCAAAGAAGTATTTATAACACCATCCTTCCAGGTAGCATCTCCAAGTATTGTCAGTTCCCAATGAGACGATCTAGAGTAGTTAAAGAAACAGGTATCTGAACTTTCCATTCAAGTGTCAAATTTAAGATGATGACTCCATCTCACTCCCGTCAATGTACAGATCAAATTAGAGCATGAGATCCAACAGCTGTAATTCCCATGCAACTCCAAACCTGTGGTATTACCACTCAAAGTGCTTATAAGTGTTTGCAGCCATGCAGTACGAGTGCAGTACTTCAAGCTTGACCAGGTAATCCAGAAAACTAACTGCCCATCTCTCCACTGCAACAGAGAGCCAGGGGCCCAGCTGTGTTGCCTATATGAAAGTGACAAGGAATAAGCAGCCCTCTTTCTGATAGGTACTGAAGCAGGTGTTTCAGTTGTTCTGCCTTCAACCAATGAAAAGCACACTGTAAGTAAACTCCTCAGACCGGGTGAGTTGGCCGTACGGCTAGAGGCGCACAGCTGTGAGCTTGCATCCGGGAGATAGTGGGTTCAAGCCCCACTGTTAGCAGCCCTGAAGATGGTTTTCCGTGGTTTCCCATTTTCGCACCAGGCAAGTGCTGGGGCTGTACCTTAATTAAGGCCATGGCCGCTTCCTTCCCACTCCTCGTCCTTTCCTATCCCATCGTCGCCATAAGACCTATCTGTGTCAGTGCGACGTAAAACAAATTGTAAAAAATATAAATAAATAAACTCCAACTCTTTACAGCTAATAACACTAAAATTAAAACATATGGTCAGAAGTTATTAAAGCTCGATCTTGGGTAATGCCAGGAATTCCAGTGGCCTTTCATTTTAGCTAATGTAAACAGGCCCATCATTGGAACTGACTTTCTTTCACATTTTAATCTACTAGTCGACAGCCAATGCCAATGGTTAGTTGATGGCAATATAATGATTATTAATTGCATAACTTACTGAAACAGTACAGAAGAGGTATGGAAACCCATACCAGTCCATTTTAAATGAATTTCCAGACTTGATACGTCCCAGTATAGTAAACAGGAAAATAAAAAACCACAAGATAGAGCATCACACCGAGGCTAAAGGTTCCCCTCTAGTTGCTAAGCCAAGGAAACTCACAACTGAGAAGATGAAAGCAGCATGACAAGAATCTGAATATATGCTCAAACAGGGCTTATACAGACTTTCCAAGAGTAACTGGTCCAGTCCCCTGCATCTAACAAAAAAGTTGACTGGAGACCTATTGGTGATTACAGGGCCCTCTACAGTATTACAGTTCCTGATAGATATCCTCTACCCCTCAGCACTGATTGCAGCCTGATATTGTCAGGAACCAAGATCTTTCCATCTATTGACTTGATCCATGCTTCCCAACAAATACCTGTCCATAAAGCAGACATCTCTAAAACAGCCATCACCATTCCATTCGGGTTATTTAAATTTTTTTTTTGCTAGTTGCTTTACGTTGCATCGACACATAGGTCTTATGGCGACGATGGGACAGGAAAGGGCTAGGAGTGGGAAGGAAGTGGCCATGGCCTTAATTAAGGTACAGCCCCAGCATTTGTCTGGTGTGAAAATGGGAAACCATGGAAAACCATCTTCAGGGCTGCCGATAGTGGGGTTCGAACCTACTATCTCCCGAATACTGGATACTGGCCGCACTTAAGCGACTGCAGCTATTGAGCTCAGTGTTATTTAAATTCCCATTCATGACATTTGGATTGAAAAATGCTGCTCTAACCTTTCAAAGGTTTATGAACATTGCACTGATGGGACTCGACTTCGTTTTCTGATACTTGAATGACATACTTGTTGTTTCACCTGACAAAGAAACACATCAGCGCTACCTTCACATTGTTTTTGAGAGACCTGATGAGTATAGTCTTTGTGTTAACATTGCAAAATGCAACTTTGGTGCAGAAGAAATTCAGTTCTTGGGCTACTTGATAAATCAAGATGGTCTGAAATTGCTTCCATGAAAATTAAAAGCCATAAAGATTCCAAGTCTCAATCAGCCACTTCATTACAGTGTTTACTTGGCATGCTTAATTTTTACCACAGGTTCATTCCAAATCGTGCAAAATTACAGCAGCCACTAACCACCATGTTAACAGGACACAAGAAAAACAGCACCAAAGCACTGGAGTGGACTGCAGAAAGAAGAAATGTATTGACTGCAGTCAAAGAGGCCCTTTGCTGTGTGACACTACAGGCTCATCAGCAACACCAACCTCCCCTATCACTGATCACTGATGCTTCGGACACTGCTATTGGGACAGTATTCCAGCAAGGATTAAATGGCGTGAAATAACCCTTACATTTCTTCTTCAGAAGCTTAACCAATACATAAATGAAATACAGTACCTATGACCATGAACTGCAAGCCATCTACATCTTAATCAAACATTTCTGATATTCATTAGAAGGGCAGAATGTCACAATCTTTACAGATCACAAACCATTAGTCTATGCATTCCAGCAAGACTTAAACAAGGCACCTCCCAGATAAGCCCAGCAATTGCAGTATATTGCAGAGCTCACCACAGACATCAGGCACATCTCAGGAACCGAGAATGTGGTTGCCGATTCACTGTCATGCATAAACACCATCAATTCACTTACATCCCTCGACTGTGATGTCATGGTAATAAACTGGAAGGTGATGATATAGAACTACTTAACCCACTGAACTCGGATGATGAGGCATGCCTGCTTGCGAGCACATGGTCTACAACTCCTTTGGAAGACCAAACAGCAGGAACTGTAACCAGAACCTTAATTTGGTGTTGATTTTCAAGAGTTGGTATACCACTCCGAATCACAACAGATCAAGGTCAGCAATTTGAGAGCAAGCTCTTCAAAACTTTTGCGAAGTATTTCGGTTCTCAGAGCAAAACCACTACTGCCTACCAACATCAGGTTAATGGACTAACAGAACATCAATACCGGACACTGAAAGCAGCACTTAAATGCTACCTGCTTAAATCACATTCTTGGGTGGAGTCACTTCCCCTAATCCTCTTAAGTATCCATACCACTGTCAAAGAAGACTTGGCACAACCATCCAACTTCCAGGAAAATTTCTGCCTGATGCCCCTAACATCACCCACCAAGACTTTGCGAGACGTCACTGAAACATGTTCCAACATCCAAACATGGGAACAGAAAAGTTTTCGTCTCCAAGGATCTGACATCATGCTCATATATGTTTATATACCAAAATGCCAAGACAACACCATTACAACCAGCTTACATAGGTCCCTACAAAGTGAAGAAGTGCAGCTGCAAGTATTTTGAAGTTGAGATCAAGGGAAAGTTTAAAAAGATCACCACTGATCACTTGAAACCAGCTTTCTTACCCAAGGAACATTTTTCAACACAGCACTTGCAGTCAAATACATGAAATACAACAAACTGATCACTCACCACCAACTCCTGTACCCATAGCATCAGAGTATCCTTTGAAAACTAGATCTGGTCGAACAGTTCATTTCCCCCGCAGATTCGTGGACTCTCTGGTGATTATTTGGCGGGGAGCAGTGTGTAGTTGAAGTGAATCTTATGACCTCAAGATGCATAGAATAATGACATTACCTTCATCATGGAATAATGAAGAATACCTTTTTAATTAAAAAAAAAAAATATTCATGTTGTTCTTTTTACCTTGCAAGTTCTGTGTAGAATAAAGTAAAAAATGGGACTAGCCTAGCGTGTTTCTTGAGGATAATTTATTATTTTTACCCACAGGTGTTTCATGCAAAATAATTCCTTAAATCAAGAAAATGTTTCTTACTCGGGTGGAGTCCTCTTCACGCTTTGTGTGGTCAGCGATGAACTTAACGCCGTCGATCGCCTTGTGCAGCTCAGGACAGTTGTGCCAATGGTGGAGACGGCGGCAGTCCTCAGGAACTCCTTCTTCGGCACACAATGGAGGCAGTGGAGGTGTGCCATGTATGCGACATCCACCACCTAGGCCTGCTGCTTCCAGCTCCCTGATTACACAATCCACCAAAGAACATTTGTACAGAAACTTTCAGAACATCCAATAGCACTTTATGATATGGTTTAAATTCCAGCCTACTGTATCAAAAGTATCAAATGAGTTGTATGAACTATTCCAAGTATAGCCGAGCTGAAAAAGAAATCTACAGATTTCTCTGAGTGATCAATCTTCCAATTTAATTCATATTTGAAGCACCGAAAAGTTACAGAAGCTGTTCTCAATGTCTTTCAAAATATGTGTACTTAGGACTACAGGCATTATTGAAATATCAGTTGTATCTGAAGTCTATAATCATTGATACAGTGCTGTCCAAGGTGGCTGCAGAGAACTAATTAAGTACAAAATTATGGGACATGGATAAGAAAAAAAAAACTCATTCATAGAATTTTCATCAAAGTATAGTTGCTTAAAAAGAAGAAAGAGTGCATGGTATTTTATGTTCTTCACATTTAGTATTTTATCAGATTTAATTTTAATTAATTAAAAAAAAATTCAATTTTCATATAGATACAAACCTCATGGATACCCACAACAAACATTACATGCAAGGAACTTATATAATACCCTGCACTCATTCTTCTTTTTCAAGCGACTGCATTTGTTCAGAGGAAATTTATGTGTTATAGGAACTAAAGATGTTCCTAAGGGTTAAGAATATATAAACATCTGTCTTCTTCTTCTTGGCTTTTCCACCCCTATTTGCTTTCTGCCACCATAGTGTAATAGTTAGCACTGTTAGCTGCTATCCTCGGAGGCCTAGGTTCAATTCCCCATGCTGCCAGAGATTTAAGAATGACAGGAGAGCTATATGCAGTTACAATGGCATGTGGAGCTCACCTCCAGTGGGGGTTTGCCTGAGAAGAGCTACACCACCTTAGGATGAGGACACAAGTTTACATTTTTACCCTATTTACAAGGGTCGGCAGTGTGATGTAGTTTTGACCCAGTTTTACAGTCAGATGCCCTTTTTGGTGGTAACCAAATGTGGAGGCCTGTATTCACTGTTTATTTCTGTGGTAGTTGTTAATGTGCTGTATTCAACCGACTGACTGAAAAAAGTTGATCTCTATTTAGGGCTGTCACTGAGGTGGCAGACTTCCGATAATTTTTTTTCTTAAATGATTTTTAAAGTTTCCTGGTGTGAAAATGAGGAACCACAGAAAACCACCTTCAGGACTGCCGACAGTGGGATTGGAACCCACTATCTCCTGAATGGAAGCTAAACAGCTATATGAACCAAACCACATAGCACTCACTTGGTAAATTAACTATATATATCACTATACTGTATATAATGTATGTACTAGTACAGTACTGTACTTACATTTTAAAATTAATTTTTCATTCCCCATAGTAGCTGAAACAAGGTAGATTGATAAGTTTTGCTCACAGCACAACCAATTACCGTGATTCTCTGAATCTTGCAGGAGTTTCATCAATTTTGAGTCATCGCAAGAAATAGCAAATTCTTGGAGTTCGTTCACATTCAATAATGCATGTTTGTAGCTGAATGTCTTCATCTTATTTGGGATTTCTTCTTCCCTTCCCTCTTGCTCTTCAATTGCAGTGTCAGTGTCTTCACATCTGCAGCTTTCCTGTCCAATTTTCTGCAGATCTAATGAGCAATAGATGTCTCCAGATCTAGTTCTATTGAAAACTCATTCTTGAAATTGATTATGTTCTCAGCCATAATTGATATATTCACCTCTTTTCAATTGTCAGTAAATAGCACTTAAATTGTTCTCAACTTGATCATGCTGGATAGAGGTTTCTTCACATGGGGATACTGGTTTTGAAGAGTAGGAAGACTTTCTTCATAGCTTGATGAATCCACTTTATAGCATCCAAAATATTTAATTTCCAACACATTTGTACAGTAACCCATCTTGGTAGCTAATGACTGTAACATGAACTTTCTATAGAATGATTTAAGGGTATAAATTACACTTTGGTTCATAGGGTGGGCGATAGTGATGTATTAGAGGTGAGAAATTGGTTTGATGTTTGATATTTTGAGTTTTGCACAATATATTGCATTATCCAAAAATAGTTATGATTTTATTTTTATTTGCATTCAGCCATTCTTCCATTACAGAGCTAGTCACTCAGGCCTTGTTATTATTTTTTCAAGTCACTGGTAGAGAAGAACAGTTCAAATTTCTAAATGCTCTTGGACATGTAGTTGTTCAAATTATGACATTTGAAAGTCATCTTCCACGTATGCACAAACAAACAACGTTCACTGTTCCTTGAACATTTTCCTCCTACTCCCTGTACAGCTACAGGGTTTGTTGGCAAAGTTCTGAAGGAAAGTCATCTCATTTCCATTAAACATATTTTTTGGTTCATATCCTTACATGAAAGCTTGTATTTGTCCTTCTACACTGAAATTGTTTGTACTGTACACTGAGTGGCCAAAAGTCACAGGAAGGAGTGTTCCAGTAGAAAATGTGCCGTGTATGACCCCTGAGCATTGCGGCTAGCTGCGGCGTAGCTGAGCAGTCTGTGACAGACACCAGTGTCATGAAGATGGCAGCATGTCACAAGTGAACCGACTTTGAACATGGGATGATCATCGGCGCATGGCTCATGGGTCATAGCATTGTGGAGATTACACGTGAATTCAGGTTTCCGAGGTCAACAGTGTCGAGGGTGTATCTTCAATATCCCAGAGAGAATGTTACCACCCGCGTAAACCGCCGCACAGGACGACCACAGGCATTTAATGAATGGACATCATGTCGCCTCTGCAGAACAATACTGGGCACTTGACGGGCTACTGTGAGTCAGATCACCGCTCAGTTGAATGCTGAGAGTCAGAAACCCATTTCTACCAAGACTGTAAGGAGGCAACTGCACCGCATAGGCTTTACCAGCCGATGACCAACTCGCATCCCTTTGCTGACACCTGGACACAGAGCTCTACGACGTGCTTGGGCCCGCGCATATCAGCAGTGGACCATGGAACAGTGGCGGTGTGTGGTATGGTCCGATGAATCCTGGTTCCAGTTATATTGAACTGTTGGGAGCGTGAGAGTGTGGCGTATGCCCCATGAAGCTATGGATCCTGCGTGTCAACAAGGTTGTGTCCAGGCGGGATGTGGCTCATTTCTGGTCTGGGTGGCCTTCTCATGGTCATAATTAAGCCCGCTTGTGTGGCTGCAGGGAGTACTGACAGGTGCTCAGAACATCTGCATCGCTTTCTGGCCCTAGAGTACCGTGATGGAGATGCCATGTTTCAACAGGACAATGCGCCATATCACCGCTCTATTGCGGCATGCAGGTGGTTGGAGGAGCACTCCAGTGAAGTTACGACCATATGGACTGGCCCTCCAGATCCCCCGATGTTAATCCATTTGGGCATTTATGGGATGTTATCGATGCTGGTGTACGCTCCATGATCCTTGCACCAACACCACAATAATCAACAACGGGCAGAAAATCACACAAGTTAAACATATTACCATATATCATGCATTTGACATTTTGACATGGAAATGTTTTATTCCAAACATAGAATAATGACCTGGCCAGGAATCAAACCCGGGGCCTCCAAGTAAGAGGCGGCACGCTACCCCTACACCGCGGGGCCAGCTTCTATGGATGTATAAAGCACATGAATTCAACCAGACTGACCAACAAGATATTGATGTACTAAGAGAAACTCCATCCCAACTATAGATTCACCAGATACATTGACAGAGTCAGAGGAGACTTAAACAATCTGGTAATACATAGAACATATACCTAGAAACAATATCCAGAAATGGATGATTGCTTGTGTACTCAAGAAAGGGAGCAGATGTGGAAGTTCTCTGCCAAACAAAAACAGCAGATAAAACAGCACATGAAAACTTACTGGTAAAAACAAAAGGAAGTCTAGTCCTTAACAGCCTGAATACTTAATATATAATAATACACTATATATAAATGAGTGTATACTTTTGATGGGAATCATGGGGACCATAGGTTTTTGAGAGGTGTAAAGGGAAAAGACTGATAATTTAGTGTGTTTAGATGAAACCTGGATGAATGCTGGTCATAATCTTAAGTATTGGACAGATGGCCACTAAAGATACGAAGCCAGAACCTACTAAGAAGGGAAGGAGATTCACCTTTTGTATAGTTATATTTCAAGGTTTCATTTCAAACTGTTTGTATCTGTTCCATTCCATGAGTACTTAAAAAATACGGTAATAATGTTATTGGTTTTATGTCTCACTAGCTACTTCTATTGTTTTTGGAATTTCTGAGGTACCAGAATTGTGTCACACAGAAGTTGTAAATCTACCAACATGAGACTGATGTATATGAGCACCTTCAAATACTGGTACCACAGGACTGAGCCAGGATTAAACCTGCCAGTTTGGGCTCAGAAGGAAAGCATTTCTATTGTCAGAATTTGACAGAATCGTTGAACAACAAAGATATGATACTTCCCCCAGTTACAGTGTAAACCCACACCCATCCACTGTATAGGTACTGCTTAACATAGAATCATAATTTGACATTTAAATATGTAATCCTAAAAAATGTTCAAGGAAAAATCCTTACCAATTAAAAAAAGCACAGTAAGCCACAGAAAACTGAAGACAAATTCATGAAGTTCTTGGTTAATCATGAAATCACAGTGATGCTGGAAATGAACGAATTGTGACTGTGAAGAATGTTAGCTATCCAATAAGATCTCATGTGTAGGGTTGCCATATGGTGTGGATTGCATGGACAATTTGTGATATTATAGAATAAGAAGAATGTCTGGACAAAAAGTACAAAAGTTTACAGTATTTTACTGTAGAGAAAATAAAACGTGCATATTGGATGAGGGTCTTCTATTTGACCAGGCTGTTAGAGTGTTGTGTGTGTTTTTGTGGTAGACAGTAAGGTTGAAAATTTTGAGAATATGAAGTCCAACAAGAAATGGAACAGTTGCACAGAGCTGCTGAAAATAAGATATTATTTCTATGTTTGTTGGCATACAGAGAATGTAGACAGGGTGTTTTATCTTAAGCCCAATGGACACAAGAATGGTACAGATTAACACTAACACCTGTAAGTGTAATGCTGAATGTATAATACATCTCAGTTGTAGCAAGTTTCATAGGCTCATCCAAAATCAAACAAAGTTCCTTCCTTCTGTTCTTGGCTCTGAGAAGTATGAGTGGTATATAAATGCTTAGTGCACAGTTTTGTAGTAGTCATCATTGAATAAAGGTGATACAAACATATTAATGTTATTTTCATAGGATAAATACTTCCTTATATTGACCGTACTAAAAGATAAAGTATGTTCTGGTTTTGGACTGTTGGACTATGGCAACCCTATTCATGTCGTATGTACATATCATTCAAGGAAGGCATGAGAGAGATCACCGTAAATAGCTTTTGTCTGGGAGAGACAGAATAAGCAGGAGACACAAACCTCGGAGCGAAATCGTCCCGCGAGTCGAGGCGGGGAAATAGCTCCGTCGTATGGGTGGAGTCCACCAGTTCGGATGCCGATGACTCTGCCAGCAGTGTCGGGTCTCGAAGCTCCAGCCCATTACACGTTCGGACCATTATTCTGTGCGAGGACCCAGCCAAGCTGAAAGAAGACCCTCCATGGCATCACCTCAAATTTAAAATAACATCTATGTACAATATCTGCATGGAAGTAACTGCCAGAGTATAAACCCATATCAATCCAATGCATAGTTGTTAGTTTATTTACACTACATTAAATAACTGTTTTCTTATATTTTATTATGAGATAAAATCTGCAGGATGAATTTGAAATAGTTTGGATTTTTCAGAGATGGTAAACTGTCAAGTGAAGTGTTCCTCCACGATTAGTAGTAACTGCTAAAATGAGTGTTTCAGTGTGTTCCAGTATGTAACCAAGGACTCATGGTTAAAGTATACAAACGTCTTTGTGTTTGTTTTTAGTTTACAGAACTGTAAATAATGTCATACATTTCTGTTTGAGGAGATTAATCTCTTGAGGACAATTTCATTTCCAGAGTATGTACTTGACTTCGAAGTTTGTTCATAAAATCATGGAAGCATGTTTCATCAAATAAAACCTGATGGCATACTAGGAAAATGAACACTTTTAAAATGCAATATAAATGGTCACATAGTTCAATGTTCAAGACATAGTATTTACAATGCACTATATCTTCTGATGTGGGCTGGAACAATTTGATTACTTTCATTGATTTGTCTCAGTCTTATCCTTGGCTTTGACAATATGAAAGTGACTGAGGTATGAGCGATGCTAGTAATGTCATTTCTTATGCAGCCAATCCCTGTTATGAATGGTGTGAAAATGTCACTCATATGGTCAGTTGGTGCGCGCATTTCAGTGGGCTTGGCAGACTGATATGTAATAGCAACTTCTTATTCAGTGAGGAAAGCAACAGGAAACTACCTCACTCCTCATTTCCCTAGTAAGCCTCTTCAGTGATGCCTAGACCATTTATGACAGCTAATGGTGGAGCTGTTGAGGATTCAACCAGCCTTTGGATTGAGGACTGGACATACATTACATTACATTACATACATACATACAGTTCAAGATTTGTCCAAGGATTCGAAATACATTAGAACATAATGCAGTAGTATGTATACTTTATTAAACAAATTTTGACATGAAAGATACATTTTAATCAAGAAGCAAAGTTTATTATATTAATACACAGTCATATTATATTGAGATGTGGTAATAATTTGTGAATAATATTTGTTTATAAGAAGAAGAATTAGGGATAGGAGTAATTTACCAAGGGAGGTGTTCAATATATTTCCAACTTCTTTGAAATCATTTACCCCTGTGGGTGGGGGACGCAGATGAAGACTACACCCACGGTATCCCCTACCTGTCGTAAGAGGCAACTCAAAGGGGCGACCAAGGGATGATCGAATTAAGAGCATGAGACTACTTGTAATCAGTACCACCACATGGGGAACATCATGGGTAGCTTTTACTTGCACGTAGTACCACTATGTTAGGTACAAAATAGGTTTGTGATTAGTAGCAACAGAGTGCGCTTTCGGCTTTTACAGTACCTGTGATTAGTACCACTATATGAGGGACACCATGGTTCTGCCTTGCCTATGATTAGTAACCACTCTATGAGGAACACCACAGGATAGTACGAGTCCCTGTGGTTAGTACACTTCTATGATGGAACACCATAGGTTTGCATTGCCTGTAAATGGTGGCGCAATGTGCGAAATACTATAGGTCTGTATTACATGTGCGAATTTCATTACCTGTGCGTAGTACCATAATGTGTGGAATACCGCGAGTCTACGCTACTTTTGATTAGTACCGCAACATGACAAATACCATGGTTCTACTTTCCCAGCGATAAGTACCATTATGAGGGGTGGATGACTTGGATTTTGGACCCCTTTAGATTGCAAGCATCATCAATTCAATAATATGCTATAGAAGCAGTCTCTTGGTCAGTAATAATCTTGTTTTATGTCAGCTTCTGTGAATGTGAGGCATTGCGGGTCGGATCCACTGATGGTTTTAAATTCATTTCCATCCATTCATTCTTCATCCTCACGTTTTAAATTCTGATCAGTGGAGGATTTCGGACTTTTAATTCGTCATTACATTTCCTCTCATTTCGTACTATTGGGGGCCGATGACCTTTAAACCTCAAGCATCATCATCATCATCATCATCATCATCATCATCATCATCATCATCATCATCACATGATTTAAAACAACAACGCTCCCGACTTCAGCACAGATATCCACAGCTGCAAGTCTTCTGTCTTGCCTGCTTACAATTACATTCTGTTTCTCTTCAGCAATAAATGTTTTCCTAGGACGTCCAATATGCACTTGATCTTTGTGAGTGACTGTCTCTTGTCTTTCCTTGAAAGTGGAGTGAATGCCAAATTCAGAAATCCCTAATTTTGCAGCAGTTTGCCAGTCTGGCTAACCAACTGTCTTGTAGGCACTTGTCATAGCATGCTTTTCTTCACTTATGGTAGCTTTTTTCCCCATTTCTGCAGTGAGTCTCTATCCTGAAAAAAATGGATCAGTACTGAAGAGAAGTCAGTGTTTGAAAACAGTCTAAACCAGGAATGTCAATTCAAGCACACATCAGGTGAACTGTGTGCAGTGTCTGTTACTAACGTGCAGTCTTGGCTGGCATATGCTAACTCGAGCGAAGAAATTCAAAGGAGATTCCTTAAGGGTGCACAATATTCTTTCCATTCATTGCGACTGAAAGGCACTACCTCTAAATGAGAGCTGCCCTTCATCAATATCATCAATAAGGCACTGTTTGTTAACTTACATGAGATAATAATAAACACATTATTGATATATGCAAAGACAATAGAACTGTACATAAATACTATACACATTAACCAAATACCGTATTAAATGAAGATTCAGAATCTGGTACGGTATGCAAGATATATAAATTAATAAATTAAAAGTAATTTTCTTTGACAGAATAAAGGTGGGATGAAATAACTTAAAAGCATTCTGGTGAGCGCTTGTCTACACCCTTCCCTTCCCTGAAAAAGAAAAAAAAAAAAAATCTTTTTCAAGTGCCAACTGATTCACTGATTCACAATTCACTGATTTACTGACCCCTGCTGACATTTGCTGGCAATAATTTAGTCAATGTTAAGTTTGATGGTACTGGCAGACACTCTTTTTTCATTCCTGAATTGAGATGCATGCCTGTTAACCGAGATTGGAATAAAGATTTGTTGATCTTTATCCTGGAAAAGAACTGTTCACATCTGTAAGTATCAGTACTTTCAAAGATTGATATGATTTCGACCACCAACTTTCAGAGTTATGGGAAGTGTAATGGAACAAGTTTGTACATGTTTTTAATAAAGGTGAAATTGACTAGAGTCCATAGATTTTAACTCAATATGCATGTGTGTCACTATGACCATATGCCTTCAACAGTGACAGTAACTCTAGTTCACAGATAGGATTAGACACTTAAGTAACATCTAGTGCTTTTAAAATTAAATAATTTATCCTTGATATATTCTTGTTATATAATATATTAAGAACATAAAATGCAGACTAGCACAAGCAAAGAAGGCCTTTCTTAAGAAAAGAAATTTGCTCACTTCAAACATTGATATAGAAATTAGAAATATGGTTTTGAAGACTTTTGTCTGGAAGTGAAGTAGGGGTGATAACTAGCTCAGAAAGAAAGAGAATAGAAGCTTTTGAAATGTGGTGTTACAGAAGAATGCTGAAGGTGAGATGGATAGACTGAATCACGAATGAAGAGATACTGAATTGAATTGGTGAGAGAAGATCATTTTGGCTAAATTTTATTAGAAGAGATAGAATGATAGGACACATCTTAAGACACCCAGGACTTATGCAGTTGGTTTTTGAGAGAAGTGTAGTCGGTAAGAATGGTAAGGGTACTGTAGACCATTGTATGAATATGAAAAGCAGATTAGGACAGATGTAGGATGCAGTAGTTACGTAGAAATGAAAAAATTAGCACAGGATAGGGTAGCATGGAGAACTGCATCAAATCAGTCTATGGACTGATGACTCAAACAACAACACATCTTTGTTTTCATTTTCTGCATTTCAATGGCTAAAGATGTCTTTTAACGAAGACAAAATGTGTACCATGATTCAATAATGTTATTCTGAAAGGAGTAAATGAATTGGTATTGTAAAGGTAGAATTTCCTCAAAAAAAAAGAACCATAACATTTGTTAAGGTTGACAATACAGGTTAAAAAATGAATTGAATTTCCTGTAATGACTAAATTATAATCGGTGCAGAATTCAATCAGCTGACTTCCTGTTTCATTCCTTTGTCTCAATCTGAATTCTCCTACTGCATAACTTTCTTTCTTGGCCCACCACTGCATTCCAGTCTCCCATAACAATTAGATTCTGGTGATGATGATGATGATGATGCTTGTTGTTTAACCTTCACGGAGTTGCTCACTCATTTGAAACATTAGTATTCGTGCACGTGTTGACAACACCCCAACTATCATTTCACAGTACAACCTACATAAAGACATTTTCTTTCCAAAAAATGTATTTTGTTATGTGTAATATAGATTACAAATGAGACTAGCACATGAAAATCATAAAATGGCAATATACATCTACAAAAATCCAAGCATACGAAAATATTGCAATTATTACTTAATTTCTGCATTTCAGTACAAAACAAATTAATACAAGAATTTTTTTTAATTAACTCAAGGTCAGAAACTTAGTCTGTATCACTTTGTGGTTCACCTGAATCTTGGTAACATTTTTCACACACATTCCTCATATGTTTCAGACACATCACTCTACAAAAGTGATCACAGTACGATTTAGTCGTTACATCTTTGTTTCTAGGGCATACTGTGCACCCTGATTGTTTCGGAGCTCATTCTCGGACGTTTATCGTCTTACTGGGGTCATCAGCACCAGTTAGTTTTGCCACTTTTTCCCAAATGGTCCTCCGTAGGCTTTCGGTATAGATTCTTTTATGCATTGTGGGATTCACTAATTCCCTTCCAAGTTCACGCAGGAACATTCGGCATACAAGTTTCTTCTCAGGGTTGTTTGAAGAAAATATGCTCTCAGCGTTAATTTGAGCAATGTCCAGAATTCTGTAGAATACTGTTAATGGCCAGCGTCTGCATTTCCATGATGTCAAATATGTGCCAGACATTTGATCCACTGTGTCCACTCCTGTTTTAGTCTTATTGTACATTGATGCAATTGCAGGTTTCTTTTCAACTCCTGTTCTAGTATCAATTTAATCATCAAAATGCATTGACGATAGGAGAACTACACATTTGTTCTTCTTTGCTTCTTTGGGACATAAGAGACAATAGTCATGTTTTCCTGAAACACAAACAGGCTACTTTTTATATCTCTGTCCTTCACACTCGTGAACTCCACTGGTAACTCCCTCTTATTACAAATTGTACCAACTAGAGTCAATTTCTTTTCATGAAGTTCTCTTGTAAGAGGAATGCTGCAAAACCGATGATGAGTTGTTATGTTATGCCCAGTCCCTTTAGTATGTCGAACTAACCTCTTTACAACTTCCGTCGGTGAGTTATTTATATGCATGGCCCCTCTGGTTGTTTGCCAACATAAATTTCCATTGACTGAGTGTACCATGTATTAGAATCGGACAGTGTCAATTTTCAAACCATATTTAGCTGGTTTGCTTTGGATGTACATTAGAAAACTACATCTACCTCTAAAAGGAACAAGTTGCTCATCAACAGCTGCATATTCGGAAAGTGTGTAATTATTCTCACATTTGGAGAGAAAAAGTTTGAAAATCTCCCTACCTGGGGCAAATTTATCAAGTTCCCTTCTCTGTCGTCAGTCCCTGATGTCATCAAACCAAAGAGCCCGCAACAAGAACAGGAATCTGTGTGGAAATATATCCACACCAAAACCAGTCTGATCCCATTAGTCTTTGAGATTTTGATGTCCTGCTAGTATCAGAATACAAATCACCATCAGTATGCTTAGCATTACGATCTCTCAAATAATTTCCGGCAAAAGTGTCTATGTAAATGTTTATGCAATTAGTAATAGTTCTGATCATTACATCATCAACTAATAACGAAAAACACTCGAGCACTGATTTAGCACTTTTAGCATGGACCTTGACACCAGGGAGATGTAACACTATGTTTTGTTGACGCATCCTAACGTTCCTTGGAGGGGGATCTTTCTTCCACTTAGTTTATTTATCTTTACCCAAGTAATGATTTCCTCCTTCATGGTGAATTGAATCATTATCACTCTGTCAGTCATTATTTTCTTCACTATCAGCCTTTGTATTACTGTCTTGGATAAGTTCCTCACAATTGTCGCTTTCTTCTGGATCTGACTCATCAAAATCTTCTTCACAACTTTCATCTTCTAAAAGTTTGCGTATTCTAGCCTCCTGTCGTTCATATCTACACATTTTCACAGAAAATGAGACTTGCACCACTCAAGCGAGTACTGAGCCGGAAATGTTATGATAGTGGCCGCGCGGCGGTATGACGACACTCCACGTGTGAAGAACGAGCGCTAATGCCTGTCACAGCAATTCAGATTATAAGCACTCCCTCAACACTTCATGGTCAAGATCACTTGGAAAGGTATAAGAGATTACAGCAAGCTAAATTAACTCGATCACAAGATTTAGCCTAAAAAATGAACGTGGGCTGTTATCAACATCCTGCGCGACTCTTTGAGGGTTAAAGGGGCCTAACATCTAGGTCATCGGCCCCTACACAATTAGATTCTTGTCACCTTTTAGATATTGTATTACATCTATCTCTTCCTACACTCTTTCGATTTCTTCATCATCCGCTGAACTAGTAGACACACCGACCTGCACTATTGTGATGGGTACTAGCTCGGTGTCTATCTTGTTAATAATAATCCTTTCACTATGCTGGTCACAGTAGCTTACCCACTGCCTTATCTTATTCGAAATCAACTCCGCCATTTTCCCTGTTTGGTTTTGTGTTATTCTGTAGTCCAAACACCAAACCCTATGGCACTTAACGCCCTTGAAAGGGCTTAGGCCTGCCCAGCGACTGCTGCTCAGCCCGAAGGCCTGCTGATTACGAGAATCCGTGTGGTCAGCACGACGCAACCTCTCGGCCGTTATTCTGAGCTTTTGAGACCGGGGTCGCCATCTCACTGTCAGATAGCTCCTCAATTCTAATCACGTAGGCTGAGTAGACCTCGAACCAGCCCTCAGGTCGAGAGAAAAATCCCTGACTTGGCCGGGAGTTGAACCCGGGGCTTCCGGGTGAGAGGCAGTCATGCTACCCCTACACCACGGGCCCGGCTATTCTGTAATCACCTGACCGAAAGTCTTTCTCTTCCTGCCAACATACTTCACTTATACCAACTACATCTAACTTAGTCTATCCATTTCCATTTTCAGATTCTCTAACCTCCCCACAACAAATTAAACTTCTAACAGTCCATGCTTTGATTCACAGAATGTCAGTATCCATTTTCCTGATGACTGCCCCCTCTCATGTAGTCCTCACCCGGAGCTCTGAATTGGAGACTATTTTCCCTCCAGAATAGATTTACCTGGGAGGAAGCCATCATCAGTACATCATTCATACAGAGAGAGCTGCATGTCTTTGGGAGTTAGTTATGGCTGTAGTTTCCCATTGCTTTCATCTGTTTAGCAGTATCAACATAGCTAAGACATGTTATTATTACAAGGCCATATCAAGTCAATCATTCAGACTGCCACCCATGGCTGTTACCCCCCTTGTGGTGAACCATTTGTTATGACATAGATGTTGATTCCCATAGGGAATCTGAAATATTTGTCCTGAATGAGTAAATTTATAATACCAATATAAATGGTCCGTCATTGGACATTATAAATTTTCCAGCTAACTCATTCTTGGTTGCCAGCGTTTCGCCCTCGTGTGCTAGGGTGGGCTCATCAGTTGGTACCTAGCACACCTACCAATACGCTGGCTAGTGCATACCGTGGAGGCCACTGCGTAGGCTTACTGGAGCCACCGGCAGTGCCAATGCACTAAGAGACTTTGTCTCATTGGTAGGTGTGCTAGGTACCAACTGATGAGCCCACCCTAGCACACGAGGGCGAAACGCTGGCAACCAAGAATGAGTTAGCTGGAAAATTTATAATGTCCAATGATGGACCATTTATATTGGTATTATAAATTTACTCATTCAGGACAAATATTTCAGATTCCCTATGGGAATCAACATCTATGTCATCTAATGGCCAAGCAGGCATCAATTTTTGATAATGAGACAAAGTCTCTTAGTGCATTGGCTCCAGTTAGCCTACGCAGTGGCCTCCACGGTATGCACTAGCCAGCGTATTGGTAGGTGTGCTAGGTACCAACTGATGAGCCCACCCTAGCACACGAGGGCGAAACGCTGGCAACCAAGAATGAGTTAGCTGAAAAATTTATAATGTCCAATGACGGACCATTTATATTGGAACCATTTGTTAGTCTGGTTTTTCGACAGATACCCATCTGATATGGTTGCACCTATGGCTCAGCTATCTGCTTCGCTGTGACGTACAAGCCTAATCCTTCCCACAACGGCAAGGTCACATGGTTCACAGGAGAGGAATTAAACGTTATGATAATGAAAAGCATTCATTACCTCTACACTTTTGATATCCATAAATATGCCAAGCTTTCCTGCTATTTATTTTGTTCATTGTGGAAATTCTGGCATTATGTAGGCACCTAGAAATAGCATACCTCACCTAAACAATGTGGTGTCTACCTCAATTACAGCTCTTTAGGTAAATCCCATTGTGATAAATATAGAGAACAAGCATGAAATATATTTTATGAAAATAGAGGTCTTGCTTTCAACAGCTGCAATTATCTAATTGATGCTTCCAGTCACCATGTATTACATTTGGAAGTACAACTCCAAACATTTGTTCAGACCATCCTGAGCAATCAGCTGGTGGGTTTGCATACAGCGTAGCTTCGAAGGGGTGACTTCAACGCTGCCGACAGTGGGGTTCGAACATCTTATCTCCTGAATGCAAGCTACCAGCAGTGTTCTACTACACACACACACACCAATTGGGAGAATACGGAGACTTCTCTAGAAACTATTTGTGAATAGATTCTCACTTGGACTCTAATCGGGAACGAAACTATTGTAAAAACTTCAAAAAGACTGGGATCTCGATAGCAGTGAAAATGACATCATTTGGAATGAAGACAACACCGGTAGCAGGGAAGTTGTCCGGTACAGATGACGGTAATTCAAATGAAATCAGTGATTACTATATGTGTCTGACGAGAAGTCGCGGCAGCTTGTATGTACGGTACGAGTAACAGATACTACACTCTTAGCTACAAACATCAGGCACTGCAGACAGTGTGAGCTTTCTGAATCAATGCATGTTTATTATCAAACTGTTCATTATGTAGTACTTACAGTAAATGTGTAACTAAGGCACAATTGCATTACTACTTTGAAACTTCAGAACAACATCTCAGTTAGCAAGAGTCACTGTGGATGGAACAGATGTTTACTGTCAGTCCTTGAGACTTGAGATAGGTGCATGCACGGCAGCCATGCTTGCCCCTCGCACCTCTTACCCTGCATCCACGTGACTTAATATTGCATAATACAATAAATACATACAACTGTACGTCCAGTCCATATCTCGTTTCTTTGTGGGGAAGGATATGAAGTGACATGAATCTTCGTAGCGAGTTTTAATGACTGGATGCCCTTCCTGATGTCACATCTCATCAGAGGAGTTAATGAGAGGAAATGAATGATGTGACATATGAGTAAATAAAACTGATATGAAAGCCTAAAGTCATGTGTTCATTAATAATTGTATTTGTTATTTTTTAACATTTAGAAACACTGCCTTCCAACGAAGGTTACCAGTGAGACTCAGAATACAATCATAAATTTATTAGAGAATAGTGTAGAATACACACACGGACAATGTATAGTTTTTTACAGACAGAAATCATGTGTTCACTGCATGAAATGGAAAGCTCTTGCATATCGGATCCCCTGTCCTTACCTTCTGTGGCTATAAAAGTGAATAAAAAGTAGGTCTAATATGCTAGAAAATATGGTTCTGCTTTTGTCCAATCAGTAGATACCTTAATAACATTCCAGGGTAAACTTAATAATCTATGAAGCCATTTTATTCCTGTCTTCACACTATATTTCACCATTTCAAGTCTAATTACAACTATTCCTGCTGTTTTATCACAGTGGAGTTTATTTAACATCCTCTCCATTTCTATAAGCATAATTTCACCAATATCATTGTTCTCAACCCATGAACTCAGTTGTTCGTGATGTCACCAGAAAATTTCCTTTTATATTGAGAAGATATTCAAAATATTCCTTCCACTTGTCTAGTATTTCGTGTCAGAGTGTTGAAAAAACTTAAAATATAAATAAGGTATTATATACAAATAAAACAAAGTACATTTTATCTCACAAAACATGTTTCACACAATGTCTGCCCAGAAATGGACAACAGAAATTCCCTCTTCAGTGGCTTGAATCAAGTCTTGAAGTGTATAACGAACAGAGCAGGACTGACAGTCACACAGGTGTTGGGTAGTTTGTTGCTCCCCACAATCATAGAAGTCTGACTGATCTTTCAGATAACCCCATTTTTTTAAGGTTATCCTTTGATTTACCTACTCCACTCCTCAAACGATTCAGTGCTTTCCAGGTTGTCCATTCCAAATGATGACAAGGGGGTGGAGATTCAGAAGGCACCATCCAATCAGAAAGATACTCCATTTTTGCTCACCACATATCGCAACGTGCTTTTCTTGTTGGTTTATCCAGAGCCTTGGAGACATTGAGGAAACTTTTCCTGGACTTCAGTCTTCTGGGTGGAGGTCGATGTCCAAATAACGGGTGGTTGCTTGTGAGATCCACCTTCGACCTCTCTTGCCTTGCAAACACTTCTCGCCGAATGTCTGGAGGAGAAATACCAGCCAAGCAGTAGAGTTTGACAGTAGGAGTAGGTTTCAGACACCCAGTTACTATTCTACATGTTTCATTAAGGACTGCATCCACCTACTTCGTATGTGCTGACCTGAACCATACAGGACATGCATACTCAGCTGCAGAGAAACTCGGAGCAAGAGCTGAGGTTCTTAATAAAGTTGGATGGGCTCCCCATTTGCTTGAGCCAAGTTTACGGAGGATGTGATTCCCAGGGATCTATTATGAGTTTGACTATTCATTTCCTTTTTCTCTCACTTTATAAGATTGTGTACTACTGTGCAGAATGGGTTCTCTGCTACTTCACCTAGCCTTTCCAGGTTATTACTGAAACCTTCTCACAACTTCTTCTTGGACTCAACTGTTATTTATTTATTTATTTATTTATTTATTTATTTATTTATTTATTTATTTATTTATTTATTTATTTATTTATTTATTTATTTATTTATTTATTTGCTCTGTTTCTTTCATCTACATACCATTCTCGACAGAGAATGGTATGTATCCTTGTTTGAAGCCATTTATGATATGCCTTCTTTTCATGTTTACAAGCTGCTCTCACTTCATAATTCCACCAACATGCTAATTTTTCCCTATCTTTAAACATAGTGCCTAGGCATTCCCTTGCTGTTTCTATTATAGCATCCCTGTATGCCACCCATTCTATTTCTATATCCTAAACCAGCTTAATGTCCATTGTTTGCAACTTTTCCATGTCCATGTACGGCTGTCTAATTTCGACATCTGGAGATTTTCTATCCTTATTCGTCAGCAGACAGATTTCACTTTCTCTGTCCTAGGCCTAAATATACTTAGTTCACTAAAGATCAAATAGTAGTCTGTGTTGTTGGAGTCATTAGTCCATAGACTGGTTTGATGCAGCTCTCCATGCCACCCTATCCTGTGCTAACCTTTTCATTTCTATGTAACTATTGCATCCTACATCTGCTCTAATCTGTTTGTCATATTCATACCTTGGTCTACCCCTACCGTTCTTGCCACCTACACTTCCTTCAAAAACCAACTGAACAAGTCCTCGGTGTCTTAAGATGTGTCCTATCATTCTATCTCTTCTTCTCGTCAAATTTAGCCAAATCGATCTCCTCTCACCAATTCGATTCAGTATCTCTTCATTCGTGATTCGATCTATCCATCTCACCTTCAGCATTCTTCTGTAACACCACATTTCAAAAGCTTCTATTCTTTTTCTTTCTGAGCTAGTTATTGTCCATGTTTCACTTCCATACAATGCCACGCTCCTCACAAAAGTCTTCAAAAACATCTTTCTAATTCCGATATCAATGTTTGAAGTGAGCAAATTTCTTTTCTTAAGAAAGCTCTTCCTTCCTTGTGCTAGTCTGCATTTTATGTCCTCCTTACTTCTGCCATCGTTGGTTATTTTACTACCCAAGTAACAATATTCATCTACTTCCTTTAAGACTTCGTTTCCTAATCTAATATTTCCTACATCACCTGCCTTCGTTCGACTGCACTCCGTTACTTTTGTTTTGGACTTATTTATTTTCATCTTGTACTCCTTACCTAAGACTTCATCCATACCATTCAGCAACTTCTCGAGATCTTCTGCTGTCTCAGATAAAATAACAATATCATCCGCAAATCTCAAGGTTTTGATTTCCTCTCCTTGGACTGTGATTCCATTTCCAAATTTCTCTTTGATTTCCTTTACTGCCTGTTCTATGTAAACATTGAAAAGGAGAGGGGACAAACTGCAGCCTTGCCTCACTCCTTTCTGGATTGCTGCTTCTTTTTCAAAGCCCTCGATTCTTATCACTGCAGACTGATTTTTATACAGACTGTAGATAATTCTTCGTTCCCGGTATCTGATCCCTATCATCTTCAGAATCATAAATAGCCTGGTCCAATCAACATTATCGAATGCCTTTTCTAGATCTACGAATGCCATGTACGTGGGCTTGTCCTTCTTGATTCGATCCTCTAAGATCAGACGTAAAGTCAGGATTGCTTCACGTGTTCCTACATTTCTTCTGAAGCCAAATTGATCTTCCCCCAACTCAGCTTCAACTTGTTTTTCCATTCTTCTGTAAATAATACGTGTTAAAATTTTGCAGGCATGAGATACTAAACTAATAGTGCGGTAGTTTTCACACCTGTCAGCACCGGCTTTCTTGGGAATAGGTATAACAACATTCTGCCGAAAATCGGATGGGACTTCTCCTGTCTCATACATCTTGCACACTAAATGAAATAACCTTACCATGCTGGCTTCTTCTAAGGCAGTCAGTAATTCAGAGGGAATATCATCAATTCCAGGTGCCTTGTTCCTATTTAGGTCACTCACAGCTCTGTCAAACTCTGACCTCAAAATTGGGTCTCCCATTTCATCAGCATCAACAGCCCCTTCATGTTCCAGAACGAAATTATCTACATCGTTACCTTGATACAACTGTTGGATATGCTCCTGCCATCTTTCTGCTTTGTCTTCTTTCCCTAGAAGTGGCTTTCCATCTGAGCTCTTAATATTCATACACCTAGATTTCCTTTCTCCAAAGTTTTCCTTGATTTTCCTGTATGCAGCATCTACCTTTCCCAGGACCATAGTCTGTAAGCAAAGCAAAGTCACCTCCGCACAGGCCATGAAGGCCCTTAGAGGAGTGGAAGGTAAAGATTTCCACCATTGTTAACCTCGGCATGTGATGGGGTAGAGTGGTTAGCTCTATGCCCGGCCGCCTTTGCCCCCAGGAATTAACCTGGTACTCATTTTTGGTGTAGGCTGAGTGAACCTCAGGGCCATATGCACCCCCGGAAGTGGAAATCTCGTTTCTTAAATTTTACGACTTCCCGACGGGGATTCGAACCCACGTCCTTCCGGGCGAACCGAGCACGCCTTTACCGCCTCGGCCAGGCAGCCCCTAAATAGTGGTCTGTATCATCAAAAAATTCCCAGAAAACCCCTCAACATTCCTAACAAATTTCCTGAATTCAAAGTTTGTTATGATATAGTCTGTTATGGATCTGATGCCCCTACCTTCCCATGTGTAGCGGTGAATAGCCTTATGTTTGAAGAATGTATTTGTAACTGCTAATTCCATACTAGCAAAGAAGTCCAGTAAATGCTTCCCATTCCTATTTTTTCCGTATCTTCCCTTCATTTACCCATCAGTTTCTCATACCCTTCAGTTCTATTTCCAACCCTCAAATTGAAGTTCCCCATTAACACTATCTTCTCCTTGCTGTTGATCCTGACTATTATCTCAGTGCTTCATAAAAATCAGTTTACCGGGCGAGTTGGCCGTGCGCGTAGAGGCGCGCGGCTGTGAGCTTGCATCCGGGAGATAGTAGGTTCGAATCCCACTATCGGCAGCCCTGAAAATGGTTTTCCGTGTTTTCCCATTTTCACACCAGGCTGTACCTTAATTAAGGCCACGGCCGCTATCTTCCAACTCCTAGGCCTTTCCTATCCCATCGTCGCCATAAGACCTATCTGTGTCGGTGTGACGTAAAGCACCTAGCAAAAAAAAAAAAATCAGTTTCCTCCTCATTTACAGCCTCACATGGTGATTAGACTGAGAATTCTAATTCCTCCAAATGCCAAATTTACTCAGATCATTTGTTCATTTATGTGCCTGACAGAAACTATGTTGCATGGAATAGTATTCGTGATGAGCAGTCCTGATGTAGATGTTGATTCCCATAGGGAACCTAGAATATTTGTCCTGAATGAGTAAATTTATAATACCAATATAATGGTCCATTATTGGACATTATAAATTTTCCAGCTAACTCATTCCTGGTTGCCTGCCTTTAGCCCTAGTGTGCTAAGTTAGGCTCGTCAGTTGGGACTTAGCACACCACCCAAGACGCAAGGCTAGTGCATACCGTGGAGGCCACTGCAAAGGCTATTTGAAGCCACCAGCAGTGCCAATGCACTATGAGAGCTATGTCTCATTTCCAAAAATAGCTCTCATAGTGCATTGGCACTGCTGGTGGCTTCAAATAGCCTATGCAGTGGCCTCCACGGTATGCACTAGCCTTGCGTCTTGGGTGGTGTGCTAAGTCCCAACTGACGAGCCTAACTTAGCACACGAGGGCGAAACGCAGGCAACCAGGAATGAGTTAGCTGGAAAATTTATAATGTCCAATAACAGACCATTATATTGGTATTATATTGGTATGAGCAGTCCTACCCCACACTCTGCGCTTCCCTTGTTAACACCCGTCAGGAACACTTTATAATGTCCTATCTCTTCATAGTTATCTCCTCTTACCCAAATATCATTACAGTAACTCCTAACACATCCGGATGCATCCTTTTTGGTGACTCAGCCAGTTCTACTTTCTATTGATAACTACTGATAATCCCCGTTGAATTCCAAGCCCTCGCCTGTCAAATGGAAGTGGGACTCCGTTACTTGCATAAATCCAAGGCTTGCTTAAAACGTTCTGAACGTGCTTGATAAACATTTTGTGAATCTGGATGCTACCTAATTACACAGTTCCCGTGAGGATCTCTTCTCTAACGGGTTAGGGACCATCAGTGGATAGTAGATGACTTAGGTGCCTGAGCACAAGGAGAGCAATATGTCCGAGATGCCCACTCCTATTCCATAGCAACATATATCCTGATTCAGGACCACTTACTAGGCCACTCAGCCATTGCCATGGTTTTGATCTAGAACATGACTACAGTAACCCACATTAAAAACCATAAAAGAAAGACATATTGGCATTAAATATCTCTAAAATTCCAACTATGTAAGAATGAGTTAATCTAAAGCAAAATGCAGTAAAAATATCATATCATCTAAATTTCTAATTGATGCTCTAAAACAGAATCAGTGTGTGTGTGTGTGTGTGTGTGTGTGTGTGTGTGTGTGTGTGTGTGTGTGTGTGTGTGTGTGTGTGTGTGTGTGTGTGTGTGTGTGTGTGTGTGTGTGTGTGTGTGTGTGTGTGTGTGTGTGTGTGTGTGTGTGTGTGTGTGTGTGTGTGTGTGTGTGTGTGTGTGTGTGTGTGTGTGTGTGTGTGTGTGTGTGTGTGTGTGTGTGTGTGTGTGTGTGTGTGTGTGTGTGTGTGTGTGTGTGTGTGTGTGTGTGTGTGTGTGTGTGTGTGTGTGTGTGTGTGTGTGTGTGTGTGTGTGTGTGTGTGTGTGTGTGTGTGTGTGTGTGTGTGTGTGTGTGTGTGTGTGTGTGTGTGTGTGTGTGTGTGTGTGTGTGTGTGTGTGTGTGTGTGTGTGTGTGTGTGTGTGTGTGTGTGTGTGTGTGTGTGTGTGTGTGTGTGTGTGTGTGTGTGTGTGTGTGTGTGTGTGTGTTCAAGCTACGAATTATGTTTATTAGGCACAAAAATACGAGAGTCATGCTGAAACTGAAACATGAAACTGGCAATCAAAATTTGCATTTCTTAAAAATCATATTAATCAACTATCTGAATTCAGATATAATTTCCACCCTGTTTTTCTATGAATCATGTATGTAAGCAAATTGCATGGAATTTAATTGTTATAATCACTTAGTTTTCCTTTCTTGATTCTTGACTCTAACATGAACTTTGGGTACCAGTACTCAATTATTTAGGTGGTGATAATAATAATAATAATAATAATAATAATAATAATAATAATAATAATAATAATAATAATAATAATTTTTATAATTATATTTTCTTTTTCTTTTCAATGTTTTACATTTCTTTTTATTTCCTGTGTTCTATTCCTTGTTGGTGCTAATTATGTATTACTTTTCCTTGTTTAGTTATCATTTACCCTTTCTTTCTTTTTCCCTTTGATTGTTCTGCAGTCCCAGGATTGCATGAACTAGTAGAATCATTTTTACAATATCTCTTGAAGATATTATGGATATGTTTCTCAAACCATACATTCATATGGGTTCATGAAGTATTTCTGTTCCTGTTTATTTTCTTCTTATCTGCCTTACTTGTTATGATGTGTTTTCACTTTCAGTTGTCATGTTGCTTGACTTGTAATGGAGACTAGATTAACATTACTGTTCATGAATAATCTTTGATTTCCCCCTGCCCCCTGTGTTCATTGCTCGTCAAGTCAGTTTAATTCCTGGTGGTCTTGTTTTATACTCTGGTTGTTATTATGTAATATTTCTCTTGTCCATTTGCCTGTTAGATACTCATTTTATTTTCATTTTTGTGCTCCTTAATTTTATTTACCTTTCATGACCCTAAAGGAATTTTCATGTTTCAGGAACACATCCTAATAATCAATTTTACTAACAAAATACTAAAATAAATTATAATGATTGTAAATAAAAGATACAGATCTCTGCACATGGTTATGAGGGTATTTAGGGGTTGTAGTAAGGATGTAAAGGAGAGGGCATATAAGTCTCTGGTAAGACCCCAACTAGAGTATGGTTCCAGTGTATGGGACCCCTCACCAGGATTACTTGATTCAAAAAAAAAAATGAAAAATCTAAAGAAAAGCTGCTCGATTTGTTGGACGATTTCTGACAAAAGAGTAGCGTTATAAAAATGTTGCGAAGTTTGGGCTGGGAAGACTTGGGAGAAAGGAGACGAGCTGCTCGACTAAGTGGTATGTGATCCAAATTCTTATAATTTTGTTAATTACCACCTATTCAATAACAAAATTATAAGAAATTGTATCACAAGTAGATCTTCAATACAGACAAAAAAATGGAATTTATAACCTGCAGTAGGTGGTATGTTCCGAGTTGTCTGTGGAGATGGCATGGGAGGACATCAGTAGACGAATATGTTTGAGTCGTGTCTTTAAAAGTAGGAAAAATCACAATATGAAGATAAAGTTAGAATTCAAGAGGACAAATTGGGGAAAATGTTTGTTTATAGGAAGGGGAGTTAGGGATTGGAATAACTTACCTAGGGAGATGTTCAATAAATTTCCAATTTCTTTGCAATCATTTAAGAAAAGGCTGCAAGTGAAATCGCAACCTGGCAAATAAAATAAAATACACTTTACAACGGTTTCTCTGAATTATTTCTAGATGAGAAGAGATTATCCCAAATAAATAATACATTTTTTATAATATTAATTTTAATGATAATAAGAGGATAAATGAACATAGCCGGCCGGCAGATTCCCTATCTTAGGAGTGAGTTTATGTAAACTTCTGACACTAAAGTATATATTATAACTATTGTAGTAGCTTAACAGAGTCCATCAGTTAAAGCTTAAAGTTCAGTGGTATAAAGAAATTCACTATTTCCTTGGGAGGTTTGGAATATGCTAGAACAAACTGACAATTTGGCATCATGTGACAAAGGAAGCTTACCTGCGTTTGTCTATCTGGTATTGCGGCCGCCGCATGACCAGCAGGCGAGGCAGGATGTGAATGAAGACTCGGCGAACCCATGGTGCCATGATGTGCGTCTGTGGCGACCGGAAGTGTACGTTAAGCACCACCACTGTCACGCAGATGCTGAACCAAGGGACATCTTGGAATTAATGAAATATAACAGAACAGAGAGGACCAAAGGATTTTGGGTATGGATTTGAATGACAGTTTTCCACATGGTTAGGATATTCCTGACAGACCTAGGACCATTTAAAACAAACACAAGCTTCTTGTTTTCTGGACACTTTAACCACTGTAGCAGAGTGACCATCTTGTAGAATTTCACTATGAGCACAAGATGTCATAAGAAAGAAACATTGTTAGGGACAAGATTATTATGAACTATTTATAACAACCAAAATGCAGAACACTCAGATTTACCTGGAACCATCAAAGTACAGAGTTTAATTCTGTTCAGAGCATTCTATGCTTGTAAGAAACACTCAGATCTTCTTGTAGTAATTTTATAAAGAAATTTATACAAATTTAGTCATAATCCCAAAATAGGTATAACTTGTACCTGGAGAGAGAACTCTGCATCACTTTCTAAAGTTCTACTTGAATGTGCACAAATTTGTAGTATAGCATTTCATTTAATGAGTGGTTTAATACACACATTCTGGTTTACAGGTCGAGAATATATTCTCAATGTATATCTGCAATATGTAACTTATACTCATTTCTAACATGCATGAATTCTTTGGCGGAAGAATTATAGAACTTACATTGTGGCTCTACTAGAAAAAAGAAGAATTTAATTACTTTTTTCATCAACTCTATACTAAAAACCACAACATCAAATTCAATTCTAATTATGCTTCTAACCCTTAAAACCCTGCAAAAGTTAAGTCACCGGATATCGCGCTAAAATCTAACAGAAGCTCTCATTGACCAGAGGTGCTCCGAGTGTATGCCACCATGTTGGCCACTGAGTAAACTACTTATGGGACCACCTCCCCACCAGAACTGTTCAAACTATCTTTGTCTCTCCTCCTTGCTCTGTGCTATTTTGAAGGCCTGCTGTACCAATTTGTCTGCCAAAACATTTTAAATACTTTAGTTCAAATTTATTTACTTTTAAAGACTCTTCAGAATGCCAAACATGACAAAGCATACCAATTAAGTTCTCTGTAAAAGTGCTCCAAAAAACAAAAAGAGGAAGAAAAGCATTCTATATAAGGTAGTACTTCTTAAATTTTAGAGTTAATATCACTGTCACTAGTATCAGGAGCAATTGTCCAACTGATTAGAATCATAAAATGTTTTAAAACTTAGCGTCCATCATATTTGACTGTAGTTTTGATTTAAACTTTTAAATACTGAGAAGCAACATTCACTTGTTTACATGCATGCAAACCTGGGTAACACTTTGGTCACTTCATTTGAGTTAAGGAATTCTGGTATTCAGCCAAACTCTGTGTGAGAAAAAATATGTCTTGATTCCAACTAAATTGAATATTGAGGATTTACAGCTGCATATTAGACTAACTTCTGTACTTAGGAGAAATTTTTTCACATATACATTAAACTGAGGATACCACAACTAGAATTTTTTATTTTCTTCCATCCATGTTGTGATCCAGGAGATGTAACAGCACTGAGCTCCACATATATAGTGTGCAGGGCAAATGGGATGTGACAGAGCACAGTTTGAGTAGCCCTGCTATAAAAGGTGGGATGAACTGACAGATGATCACTTAGGTGACAATGGCAAAAGTCACTGCACAGGAGAAGGCACGAGTAAACCACTCCTGTATCCATCAATGTCCCAAAGGTAGAAGAGGAGAGTTTCCCCAAAGGCAAAAGTGATGGACGACCTAGGAAGTCAACCTGAATGAAACCCAGATCAGGCAAACCTCTGTAAGCTGAAGAGAAAGCAGTTTGCCAAAGAGAAGGGAATTCCAAAATCAAACTTCAGCTCCATGACTACCCGTCACGGTTCCAACACTCTGGGAGTCTAGCTCTCTCTATTACCTTCCTCAACACTTCAATCCAAAACTATGAAAAAAGTACAAAATGGAAATAATATCATATATCTTTATGACGGAATCCAGGGTAATAAAACTTTTAATTTTTTCAGTCCGTCAAAACACTAAATATAGCACTTAGAACACTAGAATCATACCTGTAAAAAAATCCCCATCTATTAACAAGAAAATGACATGTTTTGTTCTAGAAGAACATCTCAGATTCTATTAATTCACTTTTAACCATGCATATATAATATATGTACAATGTTGTTTGTGTTGTATACACTTGTTGATGATTGTGAATTGGTGATATTATGAAGAAGTGTGTCAAATGGTGAAGGGGGTCGCTACACATTAAAAGTGTTTTACATGAAGATCAGTACTGGCAAGATTGTAAGACTGTAACTTATTTACATCATGGTTTGTTTATCTATTTTGTGTTTATGTTAACAGTAATGTTCCTTATTTCTTTATCTTCAATGTTTTGATGATGATGATGATGATGATGATGATGATGATGCTTGTTGTTTAAAGAGGCCTAACATCGAGGTCATCGGCCCCTAATGGTACGAAATGAAATAACAAAAAATTCAAATTTATCCACTGACCAAAATAAAATATAAAATGTTGTGAAGAATGAATGGATGGACATGAACCCTACAAAAAAAAAAAAAAAGACCTAACAAACAAAAACAGTGGATCAGACTAAAAAAAAAAAAAGGTAGTTAATTACAGTATTACTGACCAAGGGACCATTTATAAAGCTGGTAAGGTTCCTCCCCTAGGTGTACTAGTCATGGGCGTCGGTATTCCCGTGGTGTTCCTCACATACTGGGTACCAATCACAGGCAACGCTGACCCATGGTGCCGCTCATATAGCGATACAACTCACAGCCTACGCCCAGACCCGCGGTGTTGCCCACATGGGTACAACGCACGGGTACTGAAATCCACTAGGCCAGGCTTTTTACTGCAACTAATCACAAACCTATTTCGTACCAATTTAGTGATACTACTCGCAAGTACATGCAACCCATGGTGTTCCCCGCATGATGGTACGAATCAAGAGCAGTTTCATGGTTCTAATTCAATCATCACTTGGTCGCCCCTTGTAGTTGCCTCTTACGACAGGCAGGGCATACCGCGGGTGCATTCTACATGTGCGTCCCCCACCCACAGGGGGACGTCTGTTTGGTCCGCGAGAGGGATTTTATTTCCCTCAAGTCCACCGGCAAGTATCTTCAATGTTTTTATAATAAATAAGTGTTTATTATAAGTAGGTATTAACTAAATAATTCTTTGGTCGAAGTTTCGGCCACAAAAGTTCTTTGATCCACAACCTCGTAGGGTTCGTTCTGCTGTCTACATCCTGCTGTTAGTTTCTGTGTAATTTACCTTGTTTAATTTTGATTTTATGCACATCCTGCCATTAGTTTCCATGTAATTTACCTTGTTTAATTTTGATTTTATTGTATGGTTTTAATAATTCTAAATATTATTTAATGTTTCAAAAGTAAAAAAAAAAAAAAGTTGTTTCATTATAGCCCCAAGCGCCGCTACAGTTTTCTTTCAAGATTTGTTTTATTGTTTGTATTTCTTCATTGAAATCCGTTGTACTTATTGGTATGGAAGCTCTGTGTATCATTGTATTCAGTCCTGCGCGCACGTGTGGGTGGTTGGATTCGTTTGTATGACATATTATTATTATTATTATTATTATTATTATTATTATTATTATTATTATTATTATTATTATTATTATTATTATTATTATTATTATTATTATTTAATCTTCCTGCAACAGCTGCAGGTTGCCCAACGACAAAGAGTACCTTAACAGCAATAATGGATACAGATTGATAATGAGATAGTATGAGGTTAAGAATAGGCAAAAGATTGAGGCATGTCAAACATCTATCTGAGGTCTAAAAAGTTTATTTTCTTCTTAGCTTCTGGTTCCATTGTGAATATGAATGACTTGTATAAGGAATTTAGTGTGTTCAATAACTGTCGTGTGTTTGCAATGTCATTATCATCTACATAACTACAGCTCCAAGTATTAACATTGTAACCTTTCCCCTGTTCAAAAATTGTAACTACATTTACAATTTTATTTGCGCTATCATTCTCCTAGGAGACAATGTTAAGTTCTATTATTACTTATAAGTTTTGGGGTGCAGGAGATACGATTACTGAAGTAATGGCTTTGGTGATGATTGTAACTCATTTTGCCTATCCTTGAACTTACAATGTTAACACTTGGAGCTGTCAATATCTGCTCTAGTGTAAGATTCCTTTAGAACACTGGTTGGTTAAGAAATTGTTTTCAAAGTTATTTAAAAACATGTTTGCTATTATACGTGGTAATGATGATTCCATGGTTAAGCCTTCACTTTGGCAATAGATTTTGCCATTGAATGTAAAAGTATTTTGGTTTAAGGAAGTCAATTATTTCCTATGTTTCTTGTAGAAGGTTTTCTTTCATTTTAATAGTTTTTCTTTTGGTACATTAGTGTACATGTTGATGATGTCAGAGGATATCATCCTTGTGTTCTTTGTTATTTTAGTTTATTTAGTTCTTTGATTAGTTTTAGGTTATTTTTAATCGACCTATCTTCTTAGAATGAGATTTTTTCTTTTAATATCTGGTTGAGTAACTTGCTTATATTATATCTTGGCCATCTTTGAAATTTACTATTGGTCTAATAGGATATGAATTTTTGTGTATTTTGGTTAGGGCTCTTTGTGGGGAGTTTGGGATTTTTCATGATGTCTTTCTTTTGCTTGTTTTATCACAATAAGGTCTGTTTTCTTGATCACTTGTTTTATCTCGTTTTGAAATGTATTTGTTGGATCATGTAGTAGGGTGTAACTCTTGAATTCCATTGTTGTGATGAATTCCTTTTTTTTTTTTTCCCCCCTTTATGTACTCGTTTTTTTCCATTATGACTGTTGGGTTCCTTTATCTGCTTTTGTGACTATTAGGTTCTTGTTTTCCATTTTGTTCTTAATTGTTTATTATTATTTCTCTTTGTGGTACAGGTATATTTTTGCTAGCAATCTCTACATCAGTGTTTAGTTGTTTTATGTTAATTTTGGTATGATGTTCTTGGCAGTTTAACTTTAGCAGATTGATTTCTTTACTTGAAAAGATCATGTTTCATCTATTAATTAACCCAGGGTGAAAAATTATTGAGTTTGTCATGGTTATTGTTTTCTGGTTTAGTCTGTCTACATCTTAGGCTGCTGATTTTGTTGTCAATGGTCTTTTGTTATCTCATTACTTCATTTTTAAATGTAATCGTATAAAAAAATGAATGTAGGATGTCCATTGAGTGGGGTGCCAGAAGCTGATTAGGTTTAAGTGCATGCATAAAATTTGTTTGTTGATTTCCTGTTTCTTTCTTTAATTTTTTAAATCCATAATAACTATGATCAAGATGACATTTTACCTGATCTTGATGTGGGTTTAGTTTTTATGGGTATAAATTTGGGAATGAGCTTCAGATCTAGACATTTCTTATTAAATGCAATTGATTTGTCAATGATTACGATGTTGATTTTTAGTGTTTTGAGATTTTTGGTTTCGTAATTTACCTGACTGACTGAATAATTTGTTAAGAAGGAAGGCATATTTTCCAGTGTCAACTTAGTTAATGTAACTTGAAAGCTTTTCAGTCTCTTGGAAACATATAGCACATGTAACATACCTGTAAAAATTACACACTATTAAACAAATAAACAATGACATGTTTCGTTCAATAGGAACATCCTCAGATTGTATCAAATCACTTTAAATCATGCGTATTTATGGACAATATCGTTTACATTGCATAAACTTGTCAGTGGTTGAGAGTTTGTGATATTATAAACAAATAATGATTGTGGTAGTCTTCAACTGTCATCTTATTAACTTATAGAAATGTTTCTGTACTTATCTACGCTACTAGTCACTCGTCCATTACCTTCAGCAACTGCATTTGGACTGTGGTCAGTGACCTTGCCAAGCCTTGGTAGCTAAGTGGGGGAGGAATGAAAAATTCTGTAAGCAATGAAGTCTATTCCGTGGAGAGAGGAGGGGAAGTAAGAGAGTGTTATGTGTCATGAATGTGTTCACTGGGGAGGGGAGCAGGGGAATGTTGCTTCTTCATGTTATACTGTATTTTTATGAATTAGGGAGAAAATGCAAGTTATTAATTTTGATGAAATAAAAGTATGGAAATGAATTAAAGATTATCTCATAAGACATTATTTTTGTGATTAATGACTTGAAAAATCTCAAGTGGATAAAGATGCTGTGTAAATTCATAGAATTTACTACAGATAACAATACCCTAACCCACATTCCAGACATTTGAGTCAGAGTAGCCTCCTGTGGGATTAATTAAACCCTAGTACAAAAAGTGAGCTACTCAGCCTGGCAAGAGGACTTAAGAAAGAAAGAAAGAAAGAAAGAAAGAAAGAAAGAAAGAAAGAAAGAAAGAAAGAAAGAAAGAAAGAGAAAGCTAATTGCATTAGGGAAACCCAGAAAATGTACAGGGGCACTAATGATTCAAACTACATTAACAGAAATTGGGGTGACTACTTTATATGTCAATGATTTACATCTCTGATTAGCAGGAAATTTCAATAGCCATCCTGAGGTGTACTGGTGTATAGGGTAGAAGGTAACTGATGCACTAAATTAACGCAAGTAATAGATCTTGGAGAGGCAATCACAACATTGCAAGTTTCAGGTCTGTACCTTACACAATTATGTTATATCACAATTAAATCAGTGATATAAAGCATTAATGGCTCAAATCACAAGATGATGGAGTATACAAACACCTAGGAATAAGTGTCAGAACAAATGCTCATTCGTTATTTGTCCTGTAGCTTGATACATTTAGCAGTACAAAATTACAATTTTATGACTTGAATGGCACCAAAGAACATGTGGCAACACAAGTTATGATGAAGAGTATGGTACAGAAGTTTGGCAGCCTCGTTAAGAGGGGAAGAATGAACTGTGACATAATATTTACAACCCAGACATGACTAGCGTGCAGCTAGTGAAGGCATATCGTTTAGCCATTGTACAGTGCACATCGAGAGAATATTTGGACACGATTTGAATTTATGGTGAACTAGGACAGATTGCTGGTGCAGCTGCGGAGATGTATGCTGAACAATTTCCACAAAGAAGGGGTTCTTATCAGTGTATGATCAATCAGTCACCATTGATCTGCATTTAAGGCTGTTAACCAGGTGGCAGATTGCCTATCAGTTGTTAACCTACTCTTTTCCTAAATTATTTTAAAGAAGTTGGAAGTTTATCGAACATTTCCCTTGATAAATTACTCCACTCCTGAATTCAATTTCCTATAAATGAATATTTGCCCCAATTTGTCCTCTTGAATTCCAACCTTACCTTCATATGTGACCCATTGTGCAGAAAGGGACCTGAACCCCTACTCCAATAAATTCACTGTTATATTTGAAATTAAGCCTTGTCAATACTTAAAAGTTAATTAATTATTTTTTATCACATAATACACTGTACATATTTCGAGGACCTTAGTGTTCCCCTTGTCAGTGGCTTACTCAAACTACCAAATATCTCTTGGATCTATTTACTTTTAATTATTATTAAACACAAATTACATTTTCAACAAGTCCTCTTATAATCTGCTGAGAAGCAGACATGGCTTCAGGTTGTCGAGAGCTGTCCACTGTCAGCATTTAAAGATGGTTTACGGACTCTGCATGAATTGACACCAAGTGCAGTGGACTGTTTGTTGAAGCTGGACATTCTAGTTTAATTATTTCTGTATTTTAACTTATATATTCATTGTATATTTTTACACATTATGCTTGTAAATAATAATAATAATAATAATAATAATAATAATAATAATAATAATAATAATAATACAGAAGAACCTCATTTATCTGGCCCTCATTAATTCGGATCAAAAACAATAAAAAAGTATTTTTACTTGTACAGTATTTCTTTTACAGGGTCGATTCTTCTTGGAATTGGAAAAAAGTCACTGGCAGTCTATAAAAGGACTGTCCTGGCATTCGCCTTGAATTGAGAATGGGAAACCATGGACTCTTCTGAGTTCCTTGGCACATTTGCACACATTCTCGGATGCTCAGACATAGATGTGAACAATGTAAATGACTGGTTGAAAAATTACTGTAATTTAGGCTGCGGCATAATGACAGATGAATAAATTATTGCCTCTTGTTCCTTGGCAGGTAATGACGAGAGTGATGGTGAATTCGAAAATGAAACTGGTGCTCCATCAGAAGAAACAATAACTCATGGAGAGGCAACAATGCAGCTGGACAAACTGATGACCTATTTAGAATCCTTGACTGAAACTACATCCGGAGAACTGTTGTTTGTAAAATGTCATCTTGATCATGCTGCGCACAAATGCCATACAAATGTAAAACAGAAAAAGCTCACACATTATTCTCGTGCATAAAACAGAGTCGTAAATGTACTAAGAAAAGTGTTCTTATATGCAAATGGGAAACAACAGAAAACCATTTTCAGGGTTGCCGACAGTGGGATTTGAACCCACTATCTCCCAAATGCTGGATACTGGCCGCACTTAAGCGACTGCAGCTACTGAGCTCTGTACATTTACTTTCAATTGTTGCTTGTGATGCTTAAAAAATAAATAAATCGATAGCTTTACTCGCATGCTCTAGATGTTTTGTCTGGAAGCGTCTTGTAAATTTGACAGTTTTTAAACTACCATTGGCTAAAATATCCAAGTAAAAATCAAAGAATATACCAGGGCCATTCCTGGTTATTTACAAGAATGTTTGTGAAACCTAGTTTTAGATAATCATCTTGATATTTGCACACTTTTGCTTTTGTTGAATAATTAATATTACCAACTAGAGCTGAAACAGATGTGGAGGGTGGGACACAACTAAATATTCATTCTGTTCTTTATTTGGTATTTTTGGAAATACGTGATATGTTGTAACTACCGGTCCTCCCATGGTGATGTTCGAATGCATCTCTAAGGTTCCGTTCATTGGAAGCTATGCAAGTTTTAATTATGGATGAGCAAAAGTTGCATTTTTGGCATGCAATTTTACTTTTAATGACAGAAGAAGTTACCTACATTTTTGTTAATGTGAAGTAAAACAGGGCTTACAGAAAGGCCTTCCGACAGGGCTCTTCAAGTGACTACTATTGAATGCACATTCAGTACATCACAGCATGTGAAGAATTGGAAGAGAGTGCAAGAAACATTGAATTTATTTACACTGTTACAAACAAATATGGAGCAGAAGTTTATGCAGGGTTTGAAAAATATGAGGGTGCACTGGTGAAAATTGTTGCTTTAAAACTATTAATATTTGTTTAATTTTCACCTAAGAGAACATTCAGAACTTTCAAGAGAACTCAATAGGCCTCAGTCTAAATGAGCAATGTGTTATAACAATGTACTTACATCTTGTACAGAGACAAAAGAAATGCCAAACTGAAGAAAGGAGAAGTGACTGAATAATTTGCGATGAGAGATGAATCCTTTCTCATGAAGTTGTTTCAGTAGTTTATAGGAGCTGTTGAGCTACTACTCTTAGGCAAAACTTACAGACTTACCAATACACAATATTCAACTCACCTGAAAGTATCGAGAATCATGGTGAATAGCACGAACTTGCCGAGCAGTGGCACCACGAGCGATGTGGGGGGAATGATCTCGGCAAGTAGCAGGAAGAAGACAGTGAGTGACAGCAGAATTGAAATGGATAAGCTCACCTGTAAATCACAGAACCTGTTAGTTAAATTCCTCTAGAATTTTCTGGTTGTTGTACATAAAGGCATCAGAAATTCAAACAATGGAGACTCATAACAACAAACTCTAATTAATCAAAATAGACACCATTAGATAAAAGGTATTTCACCCAAAAGATAAAATTGCATTCATGCTCATCTCGTAGAAGTCCGACACTCTAGTCGTAAGAATTTCCTCAGAGTCATCATTGATAGGTGTTTTATTACTGCACTGTTTCTATGCAAAGAAAAATGATCCAAATCTTTAAAAAGGTGGTAGCTGGTTGACAGGTCTGAAGAGCATGGTAGATGAGGAAGGATCTCGTAGAGTACGTGTTGTAGCTTTTGGACTTTTCTTCAAGTATGTGGTTGCACTTTGTCACGAAACTGTATAACTCTATCTGTTGACCAATCCAGACTGCTTAAAGGGTCATTTTTGATGCATTTCATCCAGAGGTTCACTCATCAACATCATAGAGATGCTTGTTACCTCCACCAGAGTGCTGGGGCTCCAGAGAAATCATCTACTGGCAGTGCAGTGAGCACAGTTGTCAGAGGAAGAACAAGGTATGCCCCGTCAAGAGAGGAGAGAACTCGGAAGTGTGCTCGTCACCACCAGAGTGATGCTAGCTGCTGCCGGGACATTCCTGCTAAGGAAACATCCGCTGGCAATGAGGTAAGTGTGGACACCCTGGGAAACAGTGGAACCCAGACAGACAGCTGCCGAACATGGATGCTTGCACCTGTACAAAGCTACGTGCCTCTAGGAATATTCGATGTGACATTGGTGACCATGGAAACATTGCAATGCAGATGCCCTGACCAGTAGACCGTGTGCTGAGAACTGCACCAATTGTTAGAAGGTTGAGAGTCAGGCAGGTACAGTGGACATCCCCGTCATGAGCTCTGTGGTTGCAGAAGGCTGAGATTGCACTGCCCTGAGGAGGGAGCAGTTTGCGGTTGACGATGTTGGGCAAATCCTGAGGGGGGTAGAGTTGGGACAATGACTACCTTGGAAAGACATTACCGAGCGTAGCTCAATGTACAAGGCAGTGGAAAGTCCGAGAGGTCAACGATGATCCACTGACTCATGTATGGGACTCAGCCAATGGCAAGAAATAGGTCACCCAGTTGGTAATTCCTAGAAATAGAAGGAAGGAAGTGGTGGCTGAGCTATGCAGAGACACCATTGGAGTTGAAGGGAAGGAGACCTAGAGGAAGATCGAGGGACAGATGGCTGAAAGGTTTAAAGCAGAGTATTGAGGCAAGAGAAGGGAACTTGGATGACAGTGAGAGAAGAGAAGTGGTGAATGGACAGAAAACGATGGAGAGGCTTATTTATGTTCCAAGTAGACCCAGCCTGTCATTGAAAACTGTTCCAGATGATGATGATCATGATGATGATGATGATGACACCTTGGATTGAGCCTGATAACGCTATTACTGGGTGCACCTGAGGACGGATGTTGAAAGATTGTGTCAAATGTTTGATATGAGTGGCGCAAGTCAAGGCCCTCGTACCTAGAGTAGGGGTCAGATGGAACAGTACAACGATGCAGTGTCCTTCAAGGGGATATCCATCAACATCACAAGAAAATTTCCTGAATCATATGCCAGAAATCCTACCTCTTTCTAGCTGTGGACTATTTCGTCAAATGGCCAAAGGTCTACACCATTCCCGAATCAGGAGGCGTCAACAGTGGCTGATGCTATGGTGAAGTATTTTTTCTGTTGCTTTGGTGTTCATAGGGAGCTGCACAGTGACCAGGGCAGGAACATTATTGGAAGTAGTATCGGCATATCACAGGGACTGGAATGAGAGGATGCCCTTCTCCTTCATAGCCTACCATGCATCCACTTATGAGATGACATGCATTGTACCCACCAGTATGGTCTTCGGAAAAGAGCTACATCTTCCATGATAAAGTTTGGGATGGTCTCGGAGCACGACTAACCAGTGACAGGCTGTGTTTGGGAACAGGTGAACTGGTTCAGTGACATTATGAGTATACCTGATGGCACTTGAAGGTAGTTAGCAACTGGGTGAAGGTCCTGTAAGTGAACTCTATAGAATTTCAGGAGGGTGACCAAGTATGGCTATACCGACCTATGGGGACGATGGGGAAGTCACCGAAGCTCCTGTAGCTGTGGTACTATTCATTCTTAAGTGGAGGCAATTTCCTCTAAATTGAGCCTTCTCTATCAAAGTCAACAACACACACAGGGACAAACTTTACATCGATTTGGGATAAATCTCTTCACTCCAATGTTTACCCAGGGATAATTATGTGTAGCATTTTCTGCAAATCCATAGATGTAGAAGTACAACTCCCATCTAAAACTACACTCAGTTTGATTCATAAGGAAATGTTATAATCAGGGTTGGGAAGTAATTGAGTAAAAGTAATCAAAGTACTTGTAACGATTACATTGTTAGTAATTTTTACTCGCAATTGTTACTTTTTACAAAATGTAATTTTTACTTGTAATTTACTTCTTGAAATAAAATTTTAATCGTTACATTCTAGTGATAGTTACATTCCAATAATAGTTACATTTTGGTGATAGTTACATTCTAGTTATTAATATGTATCGTACGGAGGCAAAAAATGTGTAAAAATAGATTGACGAAGATAACTTTTCCAGTTCTACTGCAGCAGAACCACTAGGTTTACCATTTCAGGATGAGGTACTTTCTCACCTCTCAAGTAATTCCAAAGACATTCCAACAATGTTCTTAAAATTAAATACAAGCAATTGTTCAAGTGCCTCTCTAGGGTGTCTTTTCAGTAAATGCAAAGATGTACATACTCGCCCTCCTAAGATGTCTCTGAGCAGTCAATCTCCTCAACACTAGTAGGAAATTTTCTGTTGATAACATTGCAATTTCTGTGGACAGCTGTATACACTGTACAAGGGAACAGTATTATACAGCTTTTTCTTCCGTCTCTTACAATCAAGGGACCTGCAAAATTGACTCCAATAACTTCGAACACACCAGCGTCCCAAACTCTTTCTTCATGTAGTGTTCCAGGGATTGTTGGAATCCTTGTCTAACTATGATGACTGCATCTGATACATTTGAAGATGACCTTAAGAATTATTTTTCTTGTTCTCAAGATCCAGAAATTTTCTCAGAAGAATATGAAATCCTGCTTGATTTAGTTCCAGGTGTTGATCTCAAATCATTAGTTCAACCATTTTCTTATCATTCGGAAGGAGGATAGGAAGGATACTGGAAGTACTCTTCATCCTGTTGATTTGTTACTCTAGGTTTTACATGTAGTATACCCTCGGTATCCTTGAAAATTGATAATGTTTTCAAACTTTATTTCTATTTTGAGGTGAATGCTATTCCTTGTATGATTTTCACTATTGTCCTCTCTCTTTGTAGCATTCAATTCTTAGCTAACAACTCCTATTCCTTGTACACCTTGGTTCATTTCCGAAGCATCCATGCAAACATTCTCAGAATCTTAGTGAAAGAAGAAATATATCTCATGTACCACATCTCTTCTTGGACTCCAACTGTTAGCGTAACTACCACTTCCTCTTCTCCTTTGTTGATGATCACTTCTGATTTTAGTCAGCTATCTTCTTCCTGCCCAAGCCAGCAATGTCCCTCCCACCATCACGATTCCACAAACATGCTGACAATTACTCAACCTCCTGAAGGGAGGTCATCTAGGTTTTCATGACCTGGAGTATGTCTCCACTCCAAGGGTCAAAAATATCATGTGCCCAGTCACCATGGCACCTGAAAACTTTTACCTAGTACCTGAATTTTCAAATTCGGTTTTGAAAATTTATTTTTTGAAATCCGAAGTTCCCTTACATGTACATTCCAACAACTTTATAAAGTAACAAGTTATGTGGTGTTTTGATTGTTTTATGTAGCTCATATACAGTATTCTAATCTGCAATAAACATTTTCACTGCTT
The DNA here is from genome assembly GCF_040414725.1 of Anabrus simplex. NCBI lineage: Eukaryota > Metazoa > Arthropoda > Insecta > Orthoptera > Tettigoniidae > Anabrus > Anabrus simplex. The sequence continues at coordinate 1,093,735,940 of NC_090265.1, read as the reverse complement.
TTGACACAGTCTTGAATTCTGTATTTGGTGCTTCATACGTTGGTACTTGACGTTTCAGTTCTGCACAAGAGCTGCCTAGCGTTCATAAGACCTGCCAAACAAGTTGCCTTTCATGTGGACATATAACAAATCGAGTTCCATTACAGATGATCAGTTATCGGTAGGCGAGTACAAGGATCAGACAAGAGTTGTGGAGAAATGCAGAGAACCACTATGTTAAATAAGTCTACAAACACTACATTACCGGCTTCCTTTTCATGACTAGCCATTCCTAAACTATTGCCACCAAAGCAGTGCTGATACATTCCCATGGAATTCATTCTTCGTATTTAAAAGATACGGAATGGTGCATTTGTCAATTCTTGTATTTTCACTGAACATTAAACTTTTAATTTAATTACAACATCTTGGTATTGAACGGTTTGCACTTTAGAAATATGGTTGTTTTAATTCTTGTGCGGTTACGGAAAATTGGCAACTTTGCATCAGACATCGAAGTCCGTGAACTCGGAAGCCATTTAATGCTGGTGATTTATTGTAGTCTATTATGTGTTTTATGTTTCTGTATTATACTTGAGAAAATTGGCAAAATAAAATAAACAAAGCCGCACAAATTGACTGATGTAAGTAAAAAACAGTGTACTCTTTCAGATTTCTTCGTAACACAAAAGATACAGAAGCGAGTGAAAGTGAGAAAACACTTGATGGAGGTACTGATTGTAGTGTTAAGCACAACAATGACCAGTGTGAAATTTATGGTGTTCAAGACAATGATACGTCAAAGTCAAACATTAAAAATACATAGAAATTTCAATTATCAGTCTAATGGAAATTTCAGCAATCGTGGTTTGAATTAATACCGTGGCTGCGCTATAAAGAAGAAATTGCAAAGTGTGAATTGTGCAGTAACTTTTCTAGCATTGCCAATCAGAATTCTAAAGTTGTATCTGGATTTTCAGGACCATTTATAGTGGAAACTTTTAAAAAAGACAAAAAATCCTATCCTCTCTCGAAGTGTCAGGAGGCTGAAAATTTCAAGGAAAAATCCCGAATGTGCACCTTTAGCTAAGTGCATAAAGAAAATGGATGCTAATATGTTACAGCATATGAATGCATTGTTCATGGCATCTTATCATATTGCAGAAAATAACAGATTCTAAACTGATTTTGAAGGTTTGGTTGGATTGTTAAGCAAGTTGAATGTTACTGATTCAGAGAAGTATATGAATGATAAACAATACAGAATATTTATTTGCCTCAGATATTCATGAAGATTTGATATGCGAGATTAAGGGAAGTTCATATGTCAGTGGTTCGACTCGTTGGCTGAACGGTCAGCGTACTGGCCTTTGGTTCAGAGGGTCCCGGGTTTGATTCCTGGCTGGGTCGGGGATTTTAAACTTAATTGGTTAATTCCAATGGCATGGGGGCTGGGTGTATGTGTTGTCTTCTTCATTATTTCATTCTCATCACGACGCGCAGGTCGCCTAGAGGCGTCAAATAGAAAGACCTGCAGCTGGCGAGCCGAACCCGTCCTGGGATATCCCGGCACTAAAAGCCATACGACATTTCATTTAATTTCATATGTCAGTATCTTTCTCGATGGATCAACAGATAAATCTGATGGGAAGCTGATACTTTAAATTCATTTTTTAAAAGAAAATAAGGTGAAGGAGACATTTCTTTCTATTGTGTCATTGGAGGATGCAACAAGTGATGGTTATATGGAAGCTCTAGAAAGAGAATAAAACTTGCATATCTCAATTAAATGATAAGAAATATAAAATTGATTATATAATGTTACAACAACAGTACAGAAACTACCTAAAGAATGCTAAATGTTACCCAGGAGCAGACATTTATTCTGACCATATATTAGCTGTAGAAGAGGTACTAATTAAATTGAAAATAACATGGAAAGAAAAGAAGAGAGAAGAAATTAATATTGAGAAACTGAAAAACAAAGACAAGTGCTGAGAACTAGAGGATGAGTATTGTAACAATAATATGCTAGGAAATGAAACCAAAATTGTAGAAAGGAGATGAGAAACTTGTAAAAAATAGGATAAAAGAAGCAGCTAGAAAACGCTTGGAGTCAAGGAGAGGAAAAGGACAAAGAAGGAATGGATAACATCAGATATGATAATCAAAATGGAGGAATTGCAGGAAATGGAAAAAAGGAAAAATACAGAAGGAGGAAAGTATAACTACAGGAAGTTAAATAATGAATTAAGAAGAGAAACAGAAAAAGCAAGGAAGAAATGGTTGTCAGAAAAGTGTGATGAGATAGAGCAACTGGAGAAAGAAGGGAAATATGACTTGATGTACAAAGAAGCAACAAATATAGTATTCAAAGAAAAGAGAATGAACAACAGCAATAAGGAAATAGAGGCTACAGATGGCACAATGATATATGAACCCCAAGGAATACCGGTAATAAAAAGGTGGGAGGAATACATTGAATGGCTATATGATTGGGACAACCAACCAAATGAAGAACTTCAATTAGAGGAGGAAGATATGGTTAAAAGGGATGAAAAAGGGGAAACGATGCTGAGAATAAAGATTGAAGCATAACTAAACGAGATGAAAAATAGAAAAGCAACGGGAATAGATGAGATCCCTGTTTAACTGTTAAAAGCATTAAATAAGGAAGGAAGGAGTTGATTGGATTATATAATCAGATATACAAAAAAATGGCCAAAGGACTTTAGTGAAATCATCTTCATCCCTATGGAAAAGTAAAAGAACAGCAGAAAATCTGAAGAACATAGAACATTGAGTCTAATTTCACATGCAGCCAAAGTCTTACTGCAGATACTCAAAAGAAGGATATATTCTGTCATATGCCTTCTCTAGATTTACAAAACATAAACATAATTATCTATTCCTCCCGTAGCATTTTTCAGTGACCTAATGCATACTAAAAACCTGATCCTGACAGATCCTCTGTTGTCAGAACCCACACTGGATTTCATCCAACTTATTCTCAACCACTGATCGCACCCTGCCTTCCAAAATTCCAGCGAACACCTGACCTTGTATACTGATCAATGAGATACCTCAATAGTTGTTGCAATCCTTCCTGTTCCTTTGCTTATAGATAGGTGCAATTACTGCTTTTGTCCAATCAGATGGTACCTTACTAACATTCCATGCTAATCTTATTACTCTATGAAGCCATTAAATCCCTGATTTCCCACTATATTTCACCATTTCAGGTCTAATTTAATCTATTCCTGTTGCTTTATGACAACTTTCCACTTTCTCAAGTGTAATTTCACCACTTTGCTGACTCAGCCACTTCTACTTTCTTTTTTCCATAAACCCCAATAATAGGCCTACTGATAGCTTCCCATCAAATTCCATTTCATTTGCCAAGTTGTTTCCAAGGGGTCCCTTGCTTGTTAAATAGGAGTGGGACTCCGTTACTTACATAGGTCCGTGGCTGGTTGAAAAGGTTGTGAGCCTGCTGGGTGAAAATTCTGTGAAGCAGGATGCTACCTTTACTTACACATAATCCAAGTGAGGATCTCTACTCTGGGTTAGGGACCACGGTGGACTGCACAGTTCTAGCTGCCTGAGCACAAGGAGGATCATGACTCAGTATATATCCGAGATGCCTAGTATTTTATGTTAAGATATGGATTGAACAAAAGTATCAGCATTTAAAAATGAGCTACTGTTTTATAATCAATGGGGAACAAATATTAGAAATCACTTTAAAAGTGTAAAAAAGTTGGGTAACACTCATCTTGACCATTAAGTGTTACCAACGCTGTGCTGAGAAATTATGAAAAGTAAATAATTATAGATTCAATATCTTGCAGTTGTTCCAGAACTGTTATTTTTAAACGTATTTCCCGGAACTGATTGTTTGACAAAAGTAAAGTTTATACTTTCAAATTTTTTTTTGGCAGAAATTTTGGTTGGAGCCTGAATTCACTGGCTATGTGCATTACTACTGCTAATGACTAACATCGAGGTGGTTTTCCACATATTCCGTAATCTGTAATAAGGACTTAATAATTTATTTCTTTAAATTCTCCCCGAGTGCGCCGCTGTTAAGGTGGGCTATGAGAATCGGATGTGAAGTAGTCTATTGCTTGTTTGAACACTCGCGGATTTAGTCCTGTTAAGAGAGTGAGTATTTGAGGTACGGTATGCATTACCGCGGTAGCTATGAACCTCACTAAAGAACAGGTTAAGGTATACCGGTACCATACGCATTTTAAAAGTAATGTACTCATAAAAAGATTTATCTTGTTAACACTTAGGCCCAAGGAACTTAGAATACTCAATGACTTAGGCCTACCTGAAATACTATAAATGGAACAAACCATTTACGCTTAGTTCCTTATTCTTAGATTCAGAAAATATGCTTTTTCCAAAGTGCGGAGCATGTAGATATTATAAATCAGTTCTTCATTTACTCGGCAGTTTGTAGTTTGGGAAATAAAGTGAAGAGTATGCAAGCTTTTCGTGTTACGTAGCAGTAAATTTAATTATTAAAATCCAAGTTACCGTACTGTACCTACTGTTTTACAAAATTTTCTGTGTGTTACATGAGTTATTGTTACATTCTGTATATTGCATCTATTGCGTAAATACTCCCATATACTAATTCTCTCACTATCCCCGATTGACAACGTGCATACGAACCTACAATATATAGTAGGTCGTTGATACGGATTTATTACGCACCTTCTCTCCGCTGTCGGAGGGCAGGTAGAAGACGAGCACTGTAAGGAAGGAGATACCCATGCAGGGAATGATGAGGTTCACCGTGTAGAACAAGGTCTTGCGCCTCATCGTGATATTGAATGTGATATCGAGGTAAGGCTCATCGCAGCACGTGTAGTACTTCTCGTTCCTCACAGCCGGTACCTCCAGGATGTCCCACTCCACAGACGTGTAGAACTCGGACAAGTCCACGCCAATCTCCACAATGTTCGAGTCCTTCTCCTCGTCGATGTGTCTTAGGTCCACCTGCAGAGAAAATAGGACCTCAGAACATGTCTACAAGTCCAACTCATAACTTTATTCTAAAGAACCAAAGATTCAGAAAATATGAATTTACCGAAGTGCGGAGCATGAAGATATTATAAATCAGTTTCTCTTTTACTCGGTAGTTTGTAGTTTGGGAAACAAAATGAAGCTTCTCGTGTTCTGTAAATGTAATTACTAAAAACCAAGGGGCCTACTGTTTTACAAAGTTCATATGAGTTACATGAGTGTCTTGTTGGCAAATCGAGGGTGATGCCACTGACCTGAACGCTCCGTGAAAAAATGAAAAAGAACAACAACACATATATGAAGTCGAAACTAACTAACACAAATTGAAAGCAATGCACCCCAAAGGAAGTTTTGGACTGTAATTCCATTTGACAAAGAGGAACGTCGAGTTGAGGAGTAAACTATAGAAATGCCAGTGGTACAGCGTGGTCTTTAGAAACGTCAGTTGTAGGAAAACATTTAAAAACAAACAAACAAACAAACACCATTTTTAAAGCGATAGCTTACTTCGAACAGAAATACTTAGCTATACAGTAGCTTTGTTTTTAAGAATACGTACCATGGTTGAGTTCGAAATCGAGAAAAGATCTATTTACTTCAACTAATGACATATTTCCCAGTACAGACTTCACAAACATCACATATACAAAAATGATCAGATATATTTTACACGCAAAGTACGCTGGACTATAGATCACGATGTCCTAAAAGGCCCCCAAGTCTTGCAAATATTAAGGAGACTGATGTTTCAATTTTCATTCCCTCTCACATTCAACCAAATGGTAACTTCCCTCATACCAGAAATTATTCGGCCGCTTCGAGTCTTTTTAGTTTATGCTGTATCATGGAATACCATATCTTGAAATTTTACTGTCTTTTCCACTGCAGCTCAGATGTAACAGACTAACCTCTCACACCACAATGTCTGTATTGAAACGTTCATTAACTTCCATATTCTACAACATCAAGATGTGATGTTGAATATCTCAAAAAGCTGGGAAGCAACACGCGCACGATATCCTATCAAATTTACTGCAAGTTCTGTGCCTCAGGCCGTGTCAGGTGCTCTTGGGCAATATCAACAAACTGCTTGCTTTGTCTCTTCGAAAGTCAATCACCACCACAGAAGCTGTACCAATAAAACCTATCTGGAGAAATATTCAAACTTTCGAGCTTCATTTCTGTTTAGAGTTTTCACTCATGGGATAATAATAATAATTTCGTGTGGCTATTTCTAGCCGGGTGCAGCCCTTGTAAGGCAGACCCAATCAGTGCCTGCCAACCAACTGCGGCAAATGAATATAGATTGTTGAACGTGGATCGGAATTAGTTACTCTGTACATTTCCAGTATTCATGTACAACATCTGCTATTTGCAGATTCCCTCCAGTATTCTTTGAAGCGTATCGCTCGTTTTCTGAAGCTGAGAATAAGGAGACGGGATGGATTCATCTTGGCGGCTGGGGACTGTGCAGTAATTAGTGTGGTGCTAATTGCGTTGGGACTAGAGATGTGCGCTGTCGCATCATCAAGAAGTAAATAACACAGTAAGGTAATTCCTCCTACAGAAACATCTACAGGCTCTGCCGAACATCAACTATGGAAACATTTAATCGGGAAAAATCTTTACTTTAACATCATGATCTATGATTAGGTACAGTAGAAATATGATACCCATTTCCTCTTGTTTTGGATAGATAGAAATTAAGGAGAGTTCTTTTCCCGGGTTGGACCGTTTTGTTGTTTTATGTACATTATGTAGGAGATTGCCGACGTTTTGAATTCACTGAAATATTATTTATCAAGATGAATGATGCACCCCTACTTGATCCAAAGTAATACCGGTATATCTTCCCAGACAGCTAAATTCAGCTATGAAGGTGGTCATTGTACTCGTAACTCGTAAGTTTAACACACGGGGGAAGCTTGATCTCTATGAGCTATTACTTAAATGCGTTGGAATTTACGATACGTACAAACATACAATTTCAGTATCAGTCTCAATCTGTTCTTCCAATCTTCTATAGGCCAAATAGGCGTTGTTAATGTGGCTTACAACGAAACGTTCAACATGCGACAATGGGTCCAAAGGAATAGTACTACGTTTTGCCAAAGCCCGAAGCCTAGGTTTCCTCCGGGACATACAATTCTTTTAAAGGAAACCAACATGAGAGGAGTGTGTAAAGGAAACTGATAGATATTTACAAATAATGCAAAATGATTTTTCTCATTATTATTATTATTATTATTATTATTATTATTATTGTCTTCTTCTTAATCTGTTTACCACCCAGGGTTGGTTTTCCCTCGGACTCAGCGAGGGATCCCACCTCTACCACCTCAAGGGCAGTGTCCTGGAGCATTAGACTTTGGGTCGTTGGAGACAACTTAGGAGAATGACCAGTACCTCGCCCAGGCGGCCTCACTTGCTATGCTGAACAGGGGCCTTGTCGGGGGATGGGAAGATTGGAAGCGATAGACAAGAAAGAGGGAAGGGAGCGGTCGTGGCCTTAAGTTAGGCACCATCCGGTATTTGCCTGGAGGAGAAGTGGGAAACCACGGAAAACCACTTCGAGGATGGCTGAGGAGGGAATCGAACCACCCTCTATTCAGTTGACCTTCCGAGGCTGAGTAGACCCAGTTCAAGCCTTCGTACCACTTTTCAAATTTCGTGGCAGAGCCGGGAATCGAACCCGGGCCTTCGGGGGTGGCAGCTAATCAAACCACTACACCACAGAGGCGGATTATTATTATTATTATTATTATTATTATTATTATTATTATTATTATTATTATTATTACCACCTTTCTAACTAAACTGATTATTAGTTGGTGACAAGGATAATTGAAATCATGTGAGAAGTCTCGTAAAGAAAATCCAAGTCGATCGGAACACTCCCAAACCAAGTAGAAAAGACGAGATATGGACATTTCAGTCTACAGCTATATTTCTAGAAAATAGGCTCAGAGAATTAGAGTAGGCGAAGCTTTATCTGACCCTGTAATAATTAAAAGGGCAATTCCTCAAGGCAGTATTATTGGAACTTTATGTTTTCTTGTATATGTAAACGATATGAGTAAACAAGTGGCTTTTTGCAGATGATGTTATTCTGTATAGAGTAATCAATAAGTGACAAGATTGTGAGCGACTGCAACGTGACCTCGATAATGTTGTGAGATGGACAGCAGGCAATGGTATGTTGATAAACGGGGTTAAAAGTCAGGTTGTGAGTTTCACAAATAGGAAAAGTCCTCTCAGTTTTAATTACTGCGTTGATGGGGTGAAAGTTCCTTTTGGGGATCATTGTAAGTATCTATGTGTTAATATAAGGAAAGATCTTCATTGGGGTAATCACATAAATGGGATTGTAAATAAAGGCTACAGATCTCTGCACATGGTTATGAGGGTGTTTAGGGGTTGTAGTAAGGATGTAAAGGAGAGGGCATGTAAGTCTCTGGTAAGATCCCAACTAGAGTATGGTTCCAGTGTATGGGACCCTCACCAGGATTACTTGATTCAAGAACTGAAAAAATCCAAAGAAAAGCAGCTCGATTTGTTCTGG